>NW_008334957.1:1524023-1546552 GCF_000622305.1 Nannospalax galili | reverse complement strand
AAGAGAGAATGAGAATAAACGGGATTTGTGAAACCAAAGTTTGTTAAACAGAGACTAGTAGTTGAAGGTGACAGCATAGCCCCAAACGGATGAGTCCTTAGAAAGGATAGGGTTTCTCTTTCAGTGTTGCCAACTCCTTTCTCAGGAATGAGTTTATGCCTTCATTTATACCTCAGGGAAATGCCATATGACATAATCAGAGTATAATTCAATCTTTCTACCCTCTCTTTGGTGATGTTCCCAGAACCTTGGGACACTCAGTACAATGAAATAGTGTTTTCTGAGCATGACAGGGTAGCTGCACATGTGAACTCACAGTGGCTATGTCTACATGAACAAGGCCTGTGCAAGATCAAGCCAGACAAAATCCCAGCATGGATTGAGGAGGGTGGTCATGAAGTGCCACCCCTAGCTGAGGAACTATTGGCAATTGATGGATTGTAGAAGAGAGTCAGCTTTGTTCAGGGATGCAGACCCTGAGAGACTACCCATGCTCAAGTAGGTGACCCTACGCCAATGCACATACCAGCAGCACTAAGAGGACCCAGTGGAAGAGAACACATGAAACTGGGAGAGAACTGTGGTGGAGGAAACATGGGGTAGAGCTGTTGAAAACACATTATATGCATGTGTGAAATTCTCAAACAATAACAAAAAAGAGTGCAATATAAAAGCCACTACAAGATTTTGTCTTTATTTCCAACCAGTTTATTTCACTACAACTCAGTAATTTGTCAGTAATTTTGTATATCTGACAACTATTAAACTTTGAATATACATCTAATTTTCAGTTCTTTAAAAATATTTTATTTATTATCTTTTATTTTATGTGTATGAGTGTATTGCCTGCCAGGATATAAGTGCGCCCATGTCATGCAATGCCCACAGAGGTCAGAAGAGGACGTCACATCCCCTGGAACTGGAGTTACAGATGGTTGTTAGCCACCATGTGAGTGCTGGGAACTGAACCTGGGTTTTCTGTAAGAGCAATGTGCTTAACAGCTGATACATCTCTCCAGGCCCCTACTCATAGCTGACTAGATTCACTGGATGGACAAGTACTGGGGAATGGCGGGGGTGCTGACACCACAGCAGACAGTAGCAGGGAAGACAGAGTAAAAGGGCTCTAGTTGGGGGGGGTGTCTATGGGAGGGTGCCATCTGGGAAGTGGGTATTAGTGATGAATAAGATTGTTTGGGATGTTCTGTGTGCTATACACAAAAAAAATCAACAAATTAAGAAAATGAGTTATATTCGAGGAGAAAGCAAGAAAGTTATTTAGGTATATCTTAATGATGTTAAATTAGGTCTGAAATGTCTTATTTCATCCTTCAGTAATTTAAGTGTACTTTAAAAAAATATATACATAATCCATTGCTTTAAAATATTTATTCAGAGACAGGACCTTCTTGTTGTCCCATATTGCCTGGAACTCACTATATAGACCAGGCTGGCCTCCATCTAAGAGAGATTCACCTGCTTCTGCCTCCTGAGTGCCGAGATTAAAGGCATATACTACCACATCTGGCTTCTTTAACAACTTTTGCTTATTCTGTCAGTAATTTTCCATAGGAAATTTTCTCTCGTTTTTCTAAAGATAAGAGTTCATAAACTGAAGATCACATGGAAGAGCAGTTTTTAGGTTTGTGATTATTAGTCTGTTATCTTTAAAGGTAGGGCTAGAAATATAGCTCAGTGGTAGAGTCCCTTCCTAACATGCATGAGGCCCTGAGTTCAGTCCTAGCACTGCCAAAAGAAAGGTACACACACACACACACACACACACACACACACACACACACACACCCCTCTATTCTTATGCCCTCAAAGTTTGATATGGCCTTGCTTACTGCCAGACCTCTTTCTAGTGTTTTCCTGAGAGTGTGGCAAGGTCACTACTGGAGAGAGAGAGCTTTTGAGGTAAGGATTGTGAATTTAAAGCCAGCTTGGACTACATGAAAAACTGAGGATGGAGAAGATAGCTCAATTCATAAAGTGCTTGCCACACAGCATGGTGAGGACCTGAGTTCAATCCCCAGCACCCACCTAAAAGGCTCAGTGCTTGTAACCCCGGGGCTGGGGAAGCAGAGGCTGGATGACCCCTGACGTTTGGCTGGCCAGCCGGTCCCAGATCCCAATGAGAGACCCTGTCTGAAAAAACAAGATGGGGATGGTGAGATGGCTCAGTAGGTAAAGATAGTTGCTGCCAAGCCTAATGACCTGAGTGTAATCCCCAGGACCCACATGGTAGTAACATTTTGACTCATCCTTTCCTATTCTGCACCAATTTTGCTGAACTTGATTAAGATTTTCTTGGTCTACTTTGTCTACCACCAAATTACATGTCTGATAGCACACTGCAGCTGATCAATAAGTATTTGAAAACCATTTTTAATTAAAAAGAATTTGTGGGCTGGAGAGATGGCTTAGTGGTCAAGAGCACTGACTGCTCGTATAGAGGACCCGAGTTCAATTCCCAGCACCCATATGGCGGCTAACAACTGTTCCTAACTCTAGCCCCAGGGAAAGTCTATGCTCTCTTCTGACCTCATGGGCAATATGCAACACTGCTGCACTTACACACATGTGAGCAATGCACTCATACATATAAAATAAAAATAAATTAAATATTTTTAAAAAGTATTTTATTTTATGTGTATGAATGCTTTGTGTGAATGAATGTAAGTATACCTATGTCACACGATGCCCATGCAGGTCAGAAGAGAGCATTGGATCTCCTGGAACTGAAGTTAAGGACAGTTATTAACCACCATGTGGGTACTGAGAACCCAGCTCAGGTCTTTTGCAGGAGCAGCTAGTACTTTTAACCTCTGAGCCATCTCTCTAGTCCCAATAGATATTTTAAATGAAAAAAAAATATAGAATGAGTATATATTTCCTAATACTACACAAATTTATGAACCAAATAATATAATAAACACAAATGTCCAAGATAAAATCAATGAAGACAGTAAAATCATTGTAGATAAAGAATATATAATTGCAGAGAAAGTTATATTTTATTATTTATTTCATCATATACTTATTAAATGCTCACTATGTATGCTTGACTTTACTGTGTTTTGAGGCAGACCACAAGACATATACGCAAAAGGCTCTAGTCAGCTACAGAATTTTAAAATACAATATTTTCCTTGAATGCCCTTAAAATTTGCTGTACAAGTCAACTAGCATTATATACTAGTAGGAAAGAGGAAGTTATTTTAATGTCATATGTGTATATGTATATATATATTCACATCACATCATTGAACAGATATTTATTATTGATCTTTCCTGGGCCGGGAATGGAATTTGAGATGTCTCAGTTATAGATGAGAAATACAGTTTCCCCTCTATATTTTCTTGTGATTCTGATGCACACATCCTGGAAATGAATTCAGAAACATTCTGTCACTCTTCCACCTTTTTTTGTGCATGATGCTTTCCCAAGGATTAGCAAAACTCACATCACCCCAACAGTGAACTTCAGAGTATCTCTTGCCACAAGAGCAGGAATTCCGTGTCTTCAATCAGAGGGTCTGTAGACTTCAGCAAGAGAAAAAGTACCTCATACAGATGCCTGTTAACCCGATCTCCTCTGCTAGAGTCTTTCAATTTAAGTTTTTCTTTGGGAGATTGGTTTATTTTGTTTAGAAGTAATGTTTTAATTTGTGTTTGGTATTTTTGAGACAGAATCTCCCTATAGTCCCAGCTGGCCTGGAACTCACTATGTAGACCAGGCTGTCCTTGATTCACAGAGATCCCCCTGCCTCTAACTCTGGAGTGCTGGGATTAAAGGTGTGTGCCACCATGCCTGGCGATGTTTTAATTTTTTAATGTTTTACCAGATATTTGTGTTTTTATTGCTTGAAGAGCTTATTTATTTTCCAGAAAGAAAAGAATTTGTCATTTATTTACACATACAACCATGGCTTTACTTCAATAATATTTTTGAAATACCTATCCCTACCTGTATATCTATGTACTATTGATTATATAGGGCTGAAGAATGATTCTGTTATTGGATTCTGAATGGAACAATAATATTTGGTAGAAATCTGGGGCAGGCATAATCACTCTCATTGTATCTTCTTAACATATTCACAAGTAATGAAAATTCCTTTTATTTCTTAGCAAAGCAGTCTGTCTCCCAAAGAACTTATTGTAAAGTGATCACGGTGGATCTATGTTGTGATGGAGCAGACACTGAATGTATAAATCTCAGTTACTGACTACTTTAATTCCATTTGAAGCTTCAGACAGATATGAGGTAGTTTGTGGTGTGGACACTGGAGAAGAGAGATTTACTGTTTCCTTTTGATCCAAAGATCAATAAATGCTTTGCGAACCTGACAGTGTTTATAAGCTATAAAGTCTCTCTTCCTTTCTCTTGGGTTCACTTACTGCCTTTATGAACATATCTCAACAAAACCCAATCTTTTCTTTTGTTCAGAATTAATTTTTTTTCTCCAATAGTGTTTATGTATGCTAACTTTTCAGGCAAGGGACCATGGATGAGATGCACCTGCAACTTGTCACTAGCGGCTCAGTGTGTCAACCATGGCCTGGAAGGCTGCTGCCTACAGATTTTCTTCTCACTCTCTTTGGCTGTGTACTTAGGATGAGGGCTGTCCTAGTTTCAGTTATGTGACTGTGGTAAAATACACTTGACAAAAGCAACTTAAGAGAGAAAAAGTTTATTTGGCTTACAGTTTCAGGTTATAGTCTTTTGTTGTGGGGAAGTCAGGGCAGGATCTTGAAGCAGCCGATAACATTCACAGTCAAGAGCAGAGAGAAAATGAATGGATGCATGCTTACCAATGCCTAGCCATCTCTCTGCACTTAGACAGTCCAGGATGATGCCCTAGTGGCTAGTGGCTGCCTGCCCATATCAATTCATGTAATCCAGAACCACCCCCCAGCATGCCCACAAGCCAACCTGATCTAGAAAATCTCTCATTGTGATTTCGCTGATAGTCTCAGGTGATGCTAGACTAAATCAAGTTGAAAATTAAAATTAACCATCGACAGGATGGAGGAAGATGAAAGGAATCAAGTATCAATTAAGTTGTTAAGTATAACTTTCTACCACCAGTCTAGCTCTCTTAACTACTAAGAAAGATCCAGGTAATTTAGATCTCACACACTTAATTGACACAGATATACAGTTATTTTGATTACTGAGTACAATGTATCCCCATAAGCAGCCTCATTGTTATCACATTATAATTATGATTATAAAGGTAAAATTAACAATTGCATTATATAGCATGCAATTACAAAAAGCATTTTACTACAAATTACTCCAACATAATAATTTATTCAAATAATACATACATTCATATATGAGTGAACAAGTGATCACTGTATAAAATATGAACGTGCAACATAAATGTACAAAAATGGATCCAATGTAAGATCTGACCAACAACTTTGACAATTAGGCAATAAATTCACTACTTTATAAGGTTTATAAATTAAATCGAGATATTCTTGCCCGAAAATATCTTATAAACTTAATATAACAGTTTCACTTTTCCATATGGCACCTTATTGTTTTTCTCTTCCGGAGTGACTAACAGAGCAGACAACAATGATGTACTAAAGTCAATTCTGGGAAAGCGTCTGCCTTGCTTTTTTATACTAGCTCAACTTTTGATATATTATGGATTAAGGGTAAGGAAAGTCTGTAGAGGATTTATTTGCAGTAGCTGCTACTCTCCTTTTTTTCTCTCCCTCTCATCTTTCTTGATTCCTAAACCAAACTCTCATGCCACAGAAGCATTCCATGAGTTTGTTTTAATAAATTGTTACTGTTTATGTTTTCAGCACCTTATTATGACAAATTAATTGGAAAGCATGTCCCTTTATGAGAAGCAACTATGTTGGGGCAGAAAGTGAATATGGGGGAGAAAAACCTAAAGGCGTGAGGCAGAGATAGCTCTCTTGGTGCCGCTAAGTAAAATGTGGTATCTGGCGCACCAGGAATTCAGTGCAGTAATGATTTCATTGGAGTGGTACTTCTGAGTTCTTCTTGGCCAGGTACCTGAAGATTTCTGAAGCTACAATAAATTGTTCAATGTTTTCAGTCTGTGGGAATAGCATAGATATATTGATAGGTAAGAAAATACATGTGTGTATTCTGAAAATGTGTCACTATACTTTTAAATTTTAGTTCTCAAATCATTTCTCTTAGCCCAAAGAATGATCGTTGCTACTTTGGGATCCATTTCATTTTTATCTTTACTTTTAAAATTTTAATTAATTAATTAGTTAATTAATTAACTAATTAATTTTGTCTTTTTGAGACAGGGTCTCTCTGTAGCCCCAGCTGGCCTGGAACTTGCTATGTAGACCAGGCTGGCCTTGAACTCACAGAAATCCACCTGCCTCTGCCTCCTGAGTGCTGGGACTAAAGGCATGTGTCACGACTCCTGGCTTAGGATCCATTTTAAATATAGTTCATCAGAACGAATGCTCAAAGGTCCCAAATAGTTAGTTACTTATGTGAATAATTTATGATTAATGTATACTTTACTGATTACAGATACTTCTGTACTGGGTTTCCTTGGGAAATTTCAGTTTAGAGTCCTATGCATTCAAAGGAATCAAAATATTTTAAAAACTGGAAAATAGTGAATGATATCCAATCACTACCTTGTTTCTGAGCATCATAATTATTAAGTTCCCCATTGTCTCATGTCAATCTCTGTCCACGGTTATTCACACAACTAGTGTGGGTCAGTGTTTGACTCACATTTGTAAAGCCAAGTTGCACAATGAAACACTGAAAACTGATGTAGTATTAGGGAAAGAAGTTTTAAAAAATATTATATCAAAATCATTTTTCCTGTAATATAAAAACAGAATAATGACATGTACAACACAGCAGTTAATTAAAAATCTGGCATACATCCAAAAGGTATCTCTTTTTTTAAAAAATTATTTTTTAGGTCTCTGTTTGCAATATCCCTTTCTAATAACCTTTTACCCTGTCCTTTTCCTAGTTACTTTTTGTTAGTTAATGAGATAAGAAAATGTTTAGAAATATAACATTCTCTACAGGCCTCTTATTAGCAGTGTCAACAACTGTCCCTCTTGAAACATCATTTTAAAATTTCTCCTTTTCTACATTGTCCTTTTCTGGGTGATTAATGCAAGGTACAGGAAAAGGATTCTAGCATACTTTTTCAGGTGTGACTGCTAAAGACGTTAAGTGAAGAGCCTGAACTCATCTGTTTACCAGGTTACTGCTTCAAAACCATACTTACAGATTGTTTGGGTTTGAGGAAAAATATCGTGAGCAAATTCAACAAAAATATTTTAAAACATTTCTATTTAATATCTAAAGCTGGATGGCCAAAGTTCTTTATTTTATTTTAAAAATTTACCTTTTTATTGATTTTTGCAATTTTCATACAATACAGTTTGATAGTGTTTAGATAACCTCCCCTAACTGTACTTCCCCCGACTGCTTCTTGTCCAATTTAATGTACATATAAATATATAATATGGCCTATAGAGTCTGACTTCTGTCCCCAAATGTCTTTCAGTGTGAGTCCATTCACTGGGCCCACCAAGAGTCCCACCCCAGTAAAACACTGTCTCTCCCCCTCCTAGCAACCATCAATTTCCAAAAGTTCCTTAGGTTGGGTTGGGATTTCTTACCAACCTCCCCATGACTATGTTGGAATTTTTGTCTGGTTTGAGCTTATATAGGACTTGTGCATGCTGTTACCATTGCTGAGAGATCATATGAGTAACTGACCAGCCATGATCAGTGCTGATCTTTGTGATCATCCAACCCCTCTCACTCTTACAATCGTTCCACTTCCTCTTCTGCAATGATCTCTGGTCCTTGGGAGGCAGAGGTTCAAAATAGGCAATTTCATATATGTATACAATAAAATGTGATCAAATGATCATATGTACCCCATTTCCTCCCTCCAACCACCTCCATATTCCCCCTGTTTTTTCCTGAGGTCTTTTAAATGTTCTCTATTATTTTGATTGTTTATATTAAATGTCCTTTTGCAGTGAATGGTTTAGTTTTCAGTGTAAGCAGATTTGAGAAGAATTTTGAAAATCCAGGTAATTTACCAAATATATATATATATATATATATATATATATATATATATACACCCAGAAGGTACTAATGACATTAGCTCAACTTTTTTTCCCACTTAGGTTTGTGAGAGCTTAATGTGCTCACCTACAATTTTCACACAGAAATGCCATTAGCAATGTGTTAAATCTGTTTAGAGGTTATAAAGCGTGCTTTAAACATACACTATTCTACTCTGATTCACACAGGAAATGTGACAGGCAGGCAGGGCAAGGATTAGTCAGAATTCATATTAAACCAGATGTAAGGGTGAGGAAACAGATTCAGATAGGAATAGCAATTTTCCCAAACGAAGAAGCCGGCAACCCTGACATTGAAATTTTTATTAGTGTATGTTAATTATATGAAATAGTAAATTTCATTGTGACATTTCGTTCATGTTTATAAGCTGCTTTGATTGCATTACCACTACCCCCATTACCACTTAGACCCCTGCCATCCATTCCCCTTCCTGTCTCTCTTTTACTTTTGTGTCTTTCCACATATGAGAGAGGACATATTATATTTATCTTTCAGATCCTGACTTATCTTGCTTCATATGGTGATCTCTAATTATGTAATTTTCCTGAAAATGACAGGATTTTGTTCTTTAAACAAAATGCCATTGTGTGTACATACTACATTTTCTTTATCTATGCAACACCGTCTACATTTTAATGTCCTGCTCCTGTTTCAGATTCAGTGCTCACTCAGTCGTGCCCTGCCTCTCACCATGAGTAGCTCCACCCTCCGTGGATGTCTTTCCCTGTCTCAGCTCTGATATGTCTTCTACTTGCTAAAAAGAGGCTGTTTGAAGTTTCCTTTGGGTTTTCTTGGACCTCACTATTACCAGCTATTGAGTTCTGTCTGGCAGTCCAGTGTTAGAAATGCTAATGAGCTTTTTCTTCAGTGGGGCTCTGCCTCTGGGCAGACCTAGTTTGCCTGTCCACTGTCCTGTCTGTGTGCTCCAGGTTCCCATGGGTGAGGCTTCTGTGGGCTGACTGACAAAAGCCATCATCACAGCCTTGCTTATGCTGCAGAGTCCAGGAGAGCAGCACTTGAAGTCTGAATGTGAAGGAAGTCATGATCATCATAGGAGTTACATGTGTAAGGATGTGCACTTCTCTTCATTCATTACATACAATTCTGCATATCTATATGCCCACAAGTCTTGACAAAATATTTAATCAAACATTACGCTATTTCATTATAAACCTAATGCTTTAAAGATTTTTCGTGCTGTGACTGTTGTGTTCTTGTGTTTTTGTGTGATTATTCTCTATAACTCATTGTGTCATAGACACTGGTGACATGGCCATCATCTTGCAATCACCTGCCTAGTAATCACATTTCATGTCTGTTTGGATTATCAGATTATGGACCATACATCATGTTATATTCAGAGCCTTGTTGAATGTTTCCTTTCTATAGAGGTGGAGGCAGCGGACCCGAGTAGAGCCCTCTCTGCAGAAGTTCTCTGATGATTCTGGTGCTCTTCATCAACTGAGACTTTCAAACTCTAAAGACTTCTTGTCAAGGTCCTGAGATAATCAGACTCTAAGCTACCGACTAAACTGGCTAAACAAAATGCCCCTGGCACTGTGGTTGGCATCTAAATGATAATTTACTTATTTACATCGAGCAATAACTGTGAAATGAATCTCATTACTCAAAGTCTCCATTATCAGCACATTTCTTACTGTTCAGGCTGATGAGACAAGCCAAGTCATAACCAGAAATTTGCTTTAATCGATTAAGAGTCAAAAATGAAACCAAATTCTTTGCTTCAGTTTGAGGAACTTTCTGGCTATAGGGGACATCTTGTCACTCAGCTCTGGATAGTCCATTCTTCCATATGTCTCCTTTTATTGTTGCTCTTGAAGCTTTTTCTTCACTTCAGGAATACCCCTCCTGAATATAAGAGGATTCGATATGCTTCACAAAATGTGATCCCTCCCTGCCTTTTCCTTATTGAAGGAAGGACTGCCTTCTCTAACTTCACCTGCTTTTCCTATGTATTGATCATCTTTGCAGATGTTAAAACTATTGCTCAGTGGCTTGCTTTGTATGAGGCTTTACCCTAGGAAGTGACTGGAAGCAATTCTCCATCATCATTTACAAAGTCATTGAAGTTAGCACATTTAGAGCTGAAAGGCATCGCCTCTGACTTTTGTTTGTTAACCTTGGAACTTAATAGGTAGAAGTTGTACTTATTCATAGACACTTGGAAACACCTCACTATAGCTCCCCTACATTGGGAACATAGAGAATTCACTGGAGACATTCAAATGGAGGCTGAAAAGATGTTTTTAAAGGTTAGAAATCATTTTCTTATTCAAGGCCCACTATGATCTGGTATGAGCTGTACAAGTTGAAAAGGCAGCAATTAGCCTTGTACATTTACTAATTGGCATCTTTGGGCTGTGAGGCATGCCTGGCACCAGGCCTAGATATTAGACATGGTCAGTTTAGTCCAATTTAGCAATTCTTGACTACTTTACCATTAAGAGATTTATACAACCTATGACAAAGCACATATTTATATACGATTTTATAGTCTCACTGTATTTTGACCTAATAACATTCCTGAGAAATAGTTATCCATATTTCATGTTTAAAGAAGGACATTGATGTTCAGAAAAAAATTGTACATCCAAAATCATACAGTGCAGGCAGAAGTTAATGCCTTTCAATAGGATTCTTTCTGCATTGGTGAAGCAGTGTATTCTGTTGAGATGTAAGAATCTTGGTGTTTGGAGACAGCCAGGCCTCGACTGTATTCTGACTCAGACATTTACCACCTGAGTGACTTTGGGCAAGTTTTGAAGTTCTCTGCATCTCATATGTCACATTTATGAAATGAGGGCAGTGTACTTCCTCTCCATGAGGAGCTCCATGAGGTTCATGTATATAACATATATATAACATGTTGGGTCCCATGTTTGACACTCAACACTCTACACATTGTTGGCTACACTTACTGTGTTTGGCCTGGATGCTTGAATCTTATTTCACTTTGTAGACAGGGTCAGGCCTGTGCCACCTGTGGGGTTCTGTTTGGTTTAGGGTTTCAGCACTGTAGCTATGTCCCCTAATGATGTATGCTATAGCATGACCCATTTTCCTGAGAAAGCGTTTCTAGGTAACACTATTTCATAGTCATTTTTTGTTCAGCTGGGCAGACAACACGATGACCCCTGAAGCTCCTATCTTCTCAAATATCCTTGTTCAGAAGTTAATGATGTTACCAGAACTACTTAAAGAACTATCACACATTTCATGACATCATTTTCACAGCTGTTAAAGATAAGTATTATAGGAAATTATGGAATTCATTTCCTAATGGTCACCAATGTGAAATAAATTATTGGTGCAAGTGGCTGTCTGTGAGGAAAAGCATAGAGGAGACACACACCTTTGCCTGTGTGTCTTTCCAGCTCTATAGCTGAGGTAAAAACAGAAACAAGCAAACAAAAACACTTCAACCACTCTGGCTCTCAGTTTTTACATCTGTCAAATGCAGATAATTAAATCTGAGACTCAGGAGGTTGCTGTGAACATATAATAGGATGAAAGGAAAGAAAGTGATGTATAAACTGTGAGGTGTTTTGCAAACCAAAGGTGGTGTTATCAGTCTCTGGAGTTCTTCACAAGCACCAGAAACTCTTGGATGATTTAATGTGATGTTGCATAAAGATAGGAGCAGGGCTAAATAAATAACCCTTTGCATCCGTTTCACATCAAGGGGGTATATCTTCAGCTTAAATTGGCAGTGACTATAATTAGGTCTTGTATCAAATTGAAATTCAACAACTATTTTTAGAAAGCACAGAAGTGAAGTAACGAAGGGGAAACTATTTGGAAATCAAACATGCTTTGTATAGTTAGACTTAATTATCATATTGACTATATGTTAAGTATATTCAGTTACAATCAATAGTTACAATGATAATACCCACGGTGCTTGCTAATTAGAGTGTGCTTCTAATAAGACAAAGGGTATCACTTTGAATCCCCTTATGGGTCAGTTAGCATTATGTTAGTCCTTATTCTGTATTCCTTTGAGATCACTCAAACAAACATCTGCTCATGCTCACAGCGACAATAAAGTAGACATTGGATGAAATCTTGCAGATGTTCAACTAGGGGGCTAGAATTCCAACTGTACGGTATTGCATCTTTAACTTTTAATTTTTTTAGTATGCTTAGCAGTTTTGCATCTATTAATCAACTGAACTTCTAGTCATTTAAGAAATTATAATTGCCTATCACTTGATGTCACATTCCAGTTTTCCTGAGGCTTCTCTCCTTTTAAATAGTGAGGGTATGATTACCTATAGAAGCCAACTCAGTTGCCACTGTGTTCTGGTTGTGCTGACATGTGCTGCACGAAGGATGTCAAGACCATGAATTTCTTACAAGTGTTTCTCTGATAGGAGAATGGACTTTTCTTTTCAATGTTTCTTACTCCCAGGTAAAGAGATTTTGTTTACTTTCATTAAAAAGGCTAGTAGCACAGCTAGACTTCAAGTACAGATATCCTGACTCAAGTTTCTATATTTAATTTTTCGCTATTTTGTTCATTTATATGTAGTAACTCTGGGAAAATGAATAGTATGTCTGTAAATTTAGCAAGGTTGCAGTTGCAGGTTACAGCTACATCTCTTATAGGAAGTGAATGGGTTGTTTGAGGTGACTTATTTTGACTAATTTTAGTAATGCCAGTCAGATCCTTTGATTCATTGGTATCTACAGGCATAGGAATAAGGATGCCTTTGATTTTATTTCATAGAATTTGGTATAGAGTGTCCTAATGAGCAAAGTGCTATTATGCTGTAGAGAAAGTGAATTGGACCATTGTGACTTGGAGAGTGATAATTTTGTTCCCTCTCCTTCACATTTTATATCTTACTGACAAGACTGTTTATCTAAATCCTATCACTAAGGGTTCAGACTGTCTTTTATATTGTGGAGAGGCTGGTCCACATTCACATTGCTGTTTACCTTAGTAAGGAATGAGGAATGAGTTTTTAATAGAACAGAGATAGATTTACTTCTGAACACTCAGATCAGGCAGCAAGGGGATTTAAAGTGTGTGTGTGTGTGTGTGTGTGTGTGTGTATGTGTGTATGCACACAAATGGGTGTGTATCCATATGTGTGGGTGCACGTGTGTGACGGTGCCCATGCACATGGGTGCACAAACCTGTTGAGGCCAGAGAGCAGCCTCAGGCCTTGTTCCTCAGGTACCGCTCATCTATCTTTCTTTCTTTCTTTCTTTCTTTCTTTCTTTCTTTCTTTCTCTCTCTCTCTCTCCTTCCTTCCTTCCTTCCTTCCTTCCTTCCTTCCTTCCTTCCTTCCTTCCTTCCTTCCTTCCTTCCTTCCTTCCTTCCTTCCTTCCTTCCTTCCTTCCTTCCTTCCTTCCTTCCTTCCTTCCTTCCTTCCCTCCTTCCGCCCTCCCTCCCTCCCGCCCTCCCTCCATCTTTCTTTCTTTCTTTCTTTCTTTCTTTCTTTCTTTCTTTTGAGACAAGGACTCTTACTGGCCTGAAACTTGTAGACTAGGTCAGTCTAGGTCAGCGAGCCCCAGGAATTTCCTTGTCCCTGCTTTCCCAGAACTGGGGTTACAAGCATGCACCATGCCCAGCTTGGGGATTGAAGTCATGTCCTTGTATTGACACGGCAAGCACTTTACTAACTGAGCTTTCCCCAGCTTGGGTTCACAATTTTGGTGAAAGAAAGAGAACACCTGGGAAACCGAGGTGGAATGTTAGAGAGAGAGAGAGAGAGAGAGAGAGAGAGAGAGAGAGAGAGAGCTAAAATGCCTAGTTAATTTTTAAAAAACCAGAGGGAGCCATATTAGTCCAACAACCTACTGACAAATTACACATACAATATCTCTATATGAGTCCACATGTATAGCTGAAGGCTCCATAACAAGAAACAGTGGCAGACAGGAGAAACCTTCCTTTGAGTTGTTGGCCAGGGTGGTCCAAGAGACTCCCAAAATACTCAGGCTATTGCCACAGCCCTTGATGGCCTCCCAGAACCTGAAGGTAAGTCCCTACTGCCAAAGACAGAACATAGTTTGGACATAGGATTTGGAGCAATAGAGCTACAACTGACCTGCAACCACTTCCCCTGAAGGCAGCTCTCATGGCTTTGGAGAGCACTATGAAGGTGCCAAGGGAAAACATCAATGGATGATCCAACACCAACTTCAAGACCAAATAACCACATCAATGGCCAGCACAGCATATATCTTTGGTACAGTAGTGGCACTTTAATCTTGGGGGCAGTCAACAGCTACCTAATTTGACTAAACACCCACTAAAAGGGAAGAAACTCAGGAATGGTAATGTAAGCATAACCTAATACACATGGCCAGAGTGGTCATAGATCTTGGAGAGAACCCCAAGACTGTCACATCACTAGGCTAATGTGATTTCTTACTATGTGCAAAATATAGATCCTTATATTTATAGACAAATATCCCAGTCACCACTCATCAAAGAAGCTCATTTTGCAATAGTCAAAGACTATTACCAAGTACCACAATTGGTCACATGGACATTGTCTATGAAAGGCCCAGGCCTAAGTGACACATCTACAATGCAACCTCTACACCTAAGATTCATGGACCATAGAACAGGGATAAAGAAGAGGACACTAATGAATCTCTCAGTTCTCAATAATGAAGCTCCCACATACAGCAGAGGGCCAGGAACACAAAAGGTCACAAATGGCTACACTGTAGAGACCAAAAGTCTGCTGAATGATAGTCATTGGACAGGACCCCTTTATTCAACTTCACCCACGCAAGGCTCAGGCACCATCTCGCAGATGTGGTAGAAAGATTGTAAGAGCCAGGGAAGAGGTGCATGACCATATGCAAACAGAATCCTACAAGCTCCTGGGAACCTGCTCATATGATTCTGTGGCAATGGTGTCAGTATATACAAGTCCCATGTACACTCAGACAGACAATAACCCAGCATAGAACTGGGAAAATGAACAGCAGACCCCAATCTTATCTGAAGAAATGTTGGCAACTGATTGCTGCTAGATGAAGAAGATCTGATCTTCTTAAAACAAGGAACTCTAGATAGGCTGACTAAACTCAATGGACAGACTTGCACTGGGGAACGGCTGGAGAAACTAACAACGCAGTGGGCCTTAACAGGGATGACAGAGTATATGGGTTCCAGTGGGGGGTATGGGAGGGTGCCAGCAGGGTTGGGGGTACAAAGACAATTAAGATTGTTTGGGTTGTTCTGTATGAAATACACAAACATTCATATATATATATATATATATATATATATATATAGAGAGAGAGAGAGAGAGAGAGACAGAGACAGAGACAGAGACAGAGAGAGAGATGAGAGAAGGAGAGAAAACCCCTAATGAATAGTTTGGGAATACAGATTTCAGGAGTCTGGATTATGATGGTGGGGTTTGGCTCAGCAGAGGCAGCAAAAGACACTGGGTGTCCAGAAGATGAAAAATATGTAAGTTAAGGGATGAGAAAAAGCTAAGAGAGGAAATGTGGAAGTGCATTTAAGAGAAAACTTCCCTATTTTACCTGTCACTTTCATTATTTTTATACAAGGTTGATTTAAACAATGTTGTATAGTCGCAAGAAAAAAAAATCAGCTACTTTGAATGCATATGATTCTTTAAATTTATGTTAACCTTAACCACGTATTTATTTATCATTTATTTATGCTTATCAGTATTTTGCATGCATGTATGTAAGCACACCTATGTTGTGAAATACCTATGGAGGCCAGAAGAGGGTGTCAGATCACCTGAAACTGGAGTAAGACATGGTTGTCAGCCACCATGTGGGTGCTGGGAACCAAACATGGGTCTTACAAGAGCAGCTAGTGCTCTTAAATGCTGAGTCATCTTTCCATCCCAACAAATAGTTTCTTAGTGAAGACAGTTTCCTTGGAGAGGAAGCTGTTCTTTGTGTAAAAGAGGGTTTCTCTACTAATAAGTCATGCAAGGTTAGCAAGTCACCCCAGTCTCTCAACTTGAATTCTTTTTCAGTCAAATGTTGGTAAGAACACTAATCTACTTCAGTAGATTGTTGCCAGACTCAGTTAAGACATTATGTATTAAGATACACAATAAAAAGTGCTCAGCTAAATATTAAATATTATGTACAATATAGATTGAAAGCTATGTGTTTGGATTCTGGAGCCCAATTTCCAAGGTTTTGATCCTAGCTTTGTCCCTTTTAATCTATGTGACAGAAGAGAACTTAAACTTTCCATGTCACAGTTTTATCATCTGTAAAATGAGGAAAATAATAATGCCTCATAATATTGATTTGAAGATCAGAGGAGTTAATAATATAAGATGGCCTTAAAGCATAGTGCCTGGCCAAGAATACAGTTTCGGTAGCTGTTGTAAATTTAGGTGCAAGTCAGCACAGAACAAAGTACTGACTTGTGCACATAGGATCGAATTACAAAGAAATAAAAAACAATCCTATATGTATGCTCCAAGCAATATAGCTCTTTGTATGTAAAACAAATTCATGTTTGACTTAAACTAATAGTGTCTGTTAAGTGGGGTTATGTCTGAATTTAGCAACTATGAGTGAATGTGTCTCAGAAGCTTGCTTGTCTTGATATTTGAATAAAGAAACAGCTCTTTTCACTGCTGACCTTTCGGGATAAGATTTACAGAGTGATGGTCTTGTTCATCACACTTATATCTTAAAAAAGATTAAACTCTCAATGCACATTAGATTCAGTTGGGTCCCTCCAGATTGGATGAACTAGGAAAGGCAGGGGTGGCATTTGGGCACTGATATTTTATAGAAATTCCCTAGGTGATTATGGTATACAGACAGCTAAAGCCCTGTCTTAGAGTATTTGTAGTTTAGTATATATCTCTATAATTTAATTCCTGACATTTATAAATATGTTCATCATATTCAAATAAATAAAATAGTTACTTATGGGTACTTCTTCAAGCCCAACCTGTTGTTTCCATTTATCTGTAGTTTGTGGATATATGTTAATGGACAGAATTGAGAAATGTGTTAATTTTTAAACTGTACTTTTTTGGTGTAATGCAGAGCTGTGTATATCATAAAAGAGCATGGAATCACAGGAAATGAAAGTTGGAAGAGATTGTCAAAGGGCAGCCAGAAGACAGAGGACCCACTTTGAAGTCAGTCTGGTCTTCCAGTCACTTACCAAGTTATCGGCTCTGGTATCTCATGGCACATAGCCTCCCCCAGCTTCCCAATCTTCATCTCTGTAAAACTGAGATGAACAGTAGTTTCTGCAAATGACAACTCTGCTGCACACATACATGCATGTGCATATGTGTGTGCTAAGCATGTGCACACACACGCAGAGACCCTGACTCTCTCTACCTCCTGCTTGGTCCCCACACCATCTGGCATGAATATCCAGAGCAGGGTCTGTGTGGGAGCCTCAGCAGGACTGTCTGAGCCTGCAGGGCCAGCTGTTGGGAACCGTTTCCTCCCACTCTTCAAGAATAGTATCTCTGGCTCTGCTGGGGCAGTTTCATGACTGTCTGTTTGGATTCCATGACCTTTCATAAATATAGCATTTGGTGTGTGGGGTCAGGCACTGCAGGCGGGTTGGAGTAATGTTGCTTGCAAGACTAGTGAGGAGGGTGGCTTCTTGTCACTTCATGCGAGCTTCTGGGTACCCTTTGCTTGAGCCCCATAGGCGGCCTCTATCTTTATCTTAGGAGGAAGCAGAGAAAATTAGAAGCCTCCTGAATTTCTTTTAGTGATAATAGCAGTCTTCTGTCTCCTGTTCCCTTTTCTCTTGGGTCTCATAGATCATCTAGGTTAGGGCTATAAAGTAACCAGATTCCTGAGCTCTCCTATTATGTATTCTTCATGACCAAGGAAGATAGTTTATGGATACTTCTTACTAGTTGTAAAGTACTGTGGCACATGTCTTGATCTTAGCTGTGCTGTTTCAGTGTCCTACTAACTTAAAGATCTGACTTAGAGCTACCTGAGGTTTAGCTTTGAGAACTCTTGCTTGGGTCACCATTTCTCTGATCTTAAAGACTGATTGGAAATATTTATAAATTAGGCTACCATTTTCTTCGTTTTATTTTATATATTAGAATTAGTATTAACCTTGTGGTTAGAATTCATGGTAGCTCTATCATCTATCTATCTATCTATCTATCTATCTATCTATCTATCTATCTAATCTATCTATCTATCATCTATCTATCCATCTATCTATCATCTATCTATCTAATCTATCTATATATTATCTATCATCTGTCTATTTACTTCTCAGTGAGGGCCAACATATTACACTTCTTGTTCTGCTTTTTTTTTTAAAAAATATAAACTTTATGTTCCTCTACCACACATTTAGAGCACCAAAACCAGAAATCATGGTTTTCTGTGTAGCATAGTCATAACTGTCATTAATTATCTGGTGACTATGTGCCAGAGATGTTGTTCTATTTCAGATTTTTCCCATAAATACTGTACACACATGAAGTCTCTTGCTTCATATAGGCCAAGTAAACTGTTAAAGTTGATCTAGTTAGTAAATTACAGAGTTTGATTTTGAACTGTTTGACTTTAAAATCTATTTTTCTAGATCATCTTTCTAAGTTGATTTTTAAAAAAATTTATTATTTTTATTTTATGTGTATGAGTGTATTGCTTGCATGTAGGTAGGTGCACCCATGTCATGCAATGCCCTCGGAGGTCAGAAGGGGACATGGGATCCCCTGGAACTGCAGATATGGATGGGTGCTGGGAATCAAATCCAGGTCCTCTGCAAGAGCAGCCAGTGCTATTAACTGCTGAGCCATCTCTCTAGTCCCCTCTAAATTGATTTTTAAAGGAAAGGATGGATACATGAGAGGAACAGGATGTGTTCCTGTGGAGGACTGGATGGTTCTCTATAGTAGAGGACAGTAAGGATCTGTGTTCTAAAAGGAAAGAATGCAAAGACTGTGTCATTCCTCACTGTCTGTGTTGACTTGTGGACATGGACACCTAGTGAAGTTTTTCACTCTTTTTTGTTTGTGGTATTTGTGTGTGTGGTGGGGGGGGTGCAGGCACACATGTGTGGAGCTCAGAGGCCAATGTTGGTTGTCTTTTTCTGTCACTCTCCATTTTATTAATTTGACATGGCTTATTGCTGTGCCTGTATTTTTCCAGTTCAGCTAGACTAGCTGACCTTTGAGCTCCAGCATGCCTCCTGTTTCCATGCCCTCTCAGCACTGAGGTTACAGGCACATGCCACTACCTCTAACTTTTATGTGGGTACAGGGAGCAAAGCTCAGGTCCTCATGCTTGCCCAAGCAGGCATTTTACCAAGGAACCATCTCCTCAGCCCCTGCTTGGTAAAGAAGCAGACATTATGCCCTCCAGGGCAGAGTGACTGTGAGACCATGTGAAGACAGATGTCTCTCACTGATAAGGCCAGGGGCGAGGTCTGAAAATTGTGGTGAATACACAATACTAAGATATTCTGAGGGCTCAGAATCTCGTTGAAGGTGACCTTGACCTAAGGGAGATTCTGCTCTGCCATCCCCTTTGCTTGTGGTTCAGCCCATTAGAATTTACACACTGGTTGTGGCAAGCAAGGGCAAGTGAATAAATTCCTTACCAATGTGAGGCTCTGTTGTTTGTGCCCCAGAGAACCATTCCTTTCAGTGGATTTGTAAACTATATGCCTAACTTGTCCAGAATGTGGAAGTAATTTCTTCACACAAGAATAAAAGTCAGTTCTTTAAACAGTTTAACTTCCACAAACGTGCTTTTAATGACTGGGAAATTCCTAGTATAAAAAAAAAATGTCCTTTTGTACAAATGAGGTCATTCTGTTCTTAACTGACCCTGTGCACTCTAGTCCCTGCTTTCTTGTCCATGTTTTGTGACCAGAGGTTATTGGAAGGATAATTCCTCTGCAGATAGTCACTGCCAAAGGGAAAGTTAGCTTAGAAACTGTCAGTCCATGCTGGAGGCCTAGATCCCAGGGGAGCTAAGCCAGTGACCAGTGATGATTCGGTTCAGGCTGGCCATGCCTTGGGCTGTGAGAATGTACTTTCCACGTATACTGCAGTTGCCGTGTCTGCTCTATTCTTTTAAAACCTGCTGCACTGTTTCTTGGTTCAGGAGTGATTTTTCTTTCCTGGGCATGTTCCATTTACTCTGCTTTGATTCTCTCTAATCAGTGGAAACATCTGTAGCAGTTTGAGATCTTCCTCATCTTTTAAACCCAATATAAATGAAAAACACTTGCTGAACTGGATTTCTGTACTTTTCCTTTGAACACATAGAGGCTGATTTTTCCTAAAATTAATTTGTGGCTTGGCTTGGTCAAGGTCAATACTATTTCTGAGGCCTTAGGTTTAGATCTGCACAATGAAAGGATCTTTTTATCTGGAAATGAAGAGTCCATCTCAGCAGATAACCCTGATTTACTTTAAGCTCAGTTTCTTCTGACTGACTTTAAAATAACCATTGCTGGGGCTGGGGAGATGGCTCAGCAGTTAAGACCACTAGCTTAGGTCCCAGGTTCTATTCCCAGGACCCACATGGTGACTGACAACCATTTGTAACTCCAGTTCCAGGGGAATCCAATGCCTTCTTCTGACCTCCTCAGGTATTTACATGACATGGCTACCTTATGTACATGCAGGCAATACATTCATACATGTACAAAATAAAATAAAATAACCATTGCCTACCAAGAAGGATGTCAAAGTATTGAAAAGGATTAAGTAGAAAATCATCAGTTCTATACTGGATATTTCATACATAGATGAACATGGTCTGGGTCCAAGTAAGAATTAATATAAAGCTCTCACTTTGAAGGATTGGGAATTAGAAATTGATATTTATTAACTCTTTCTCAGGTATCCCTCATTACACTAGATTATTTCTACAGCTTCCCTTTTAGAGGTACCAGGTTTATACAACTAATTAGTGTTTCCCATGAAATTACTAAGCTGTGGTGCTGCTGGAGTCTTGAAGGGTCTGTGCTACATTCACATTTCCCTAAAACTTGCCCTTGGCCATGAGGGATCAATGTTTTGCTAAACATTTGATGACTTTTTTGGTGCTTTATCGACTAGAAGTTTTTTTTAATGGTAATTCTTTTATATATATATATTTTTATTTTTTAGAAGGCTTTAACATATTCAGTAACATACTCCAGAGCAAAGATACATCTCTTTCAAAAGTGGCTGTAAATTTTTAGGTTCACAGTTGAATTAATACAGATATACAATATTGAACTCAGTATAAACCCTGTGAGACATAAAATTGAATGAGTTTTTAACTTTTAAAAAAGATCTCCATTTCATTTTAAAATATACTGTTTCTTACAGAAAGACTCATTGTTTTTGCTAATAACACTGAGATGTTGGTGCATGCATCTCTAATCTGTATGTATCTGATCATTACTATTGACTAGAAGTTTCTTAAAAACATCTTTCTCGAATTGTTTCATGTAAGCATATGTTTTTTGACCAAATCTACCACTACATTTCCTCCCCTCCAGTCCCTTCCCTATCCTCTCCACCACTTTTCCCTCTCAACTTCATGTGTTCTTTTTTTTAAAGAAAAATAAAAACAACAAAAAACTGACTGAGTCCATTTAGTGCTGCCTGAATGTCTATGAGTGTAGGGCATCTATCAGAGAGCATGGGCAGCCTCTCAGGGGCCACATCCCTGAAGAAAACGGACTCTTCCTCTAGGGCTGGGACTCAATAGCTCCTCATCTATGGCTGGATCTTCACAAGGCTCTCCTCTATCCATACTGGAATTTTTTTGTCTGGCTTGATCTTGTGCAGGTCTTGTACATGCAGTCACAGGTGCTATGTGTTCATGCGAGCAATGGCCCTGTCATGTCAGGAAAACACTTTCCCTGCAGGCATCTACAGTCTTTGGCTTTTACAGTCATTCCATCCCCTCTTTTACAACAATCCCTGAGCCATGGCAGGAGGGCTGTGATATAGATGTTCCATTTAGAGCTGAGCACTCCACAGTCTTATTCTCTGTACATTGACCAGTTGTGTGTCTATTAATCACCATTTACAGCAAAAAGAAACTTCTGAAGGTGGGTTTAAAGAGGCACTAATCTATAGGTAGAAAAATGAAGGGGACTGTTTCATTCTAAAAATTCACTCATTTCCCACTGAGAATTTTGTTATTATAGCATCTCAATAAAATCTCTATGTTCTAGGATGTTTCTAGCCCATTCACATCTATGTCTGGAGTTCCAAAGTTTGGAGCCCTGATGCCCAGATAAGTCTGAGAATAGTCACAGGGATGAGAGGATTATATAATATATAACAACCCTCATGAGCTGCAGACTTCTTTTGATAGGGTGTGATGGTCAATCTAAAGCACTGTGGCCCCTCCATGAGACACTAGAACA
>NW_008334957.1:1489340-1523983 GCF_000622305.1 Nannospalax galili | reverse complement strand
TTTATTTATTTATTTGCTAATACCAATGTAGTCTTTTTTTTTAGCTTTTACAAAAACTTTATTGAGAACTTCATACATGCATATAAGGTGTTTTGATCAAATCCATGCCTACTCCCTCCCTTCCAACACCTCCATCTCCCCATCACTTTTTTCATTTTCTTTTTTATTCTTGTTTATTTTTATGGGGCATTTGGGTTCTCTAACATTCTCTCCCCTGAAGAGGTAACACTAACATCTTTTAAGGATTAGATACAAGCTCCCAAATACTTCTAACATTTTTGCCTTTGGAACAGTATGTTGCTAAGAGGCTCAAGGGCATTTTGTGTTTTAGACAAGAAACTGGCTACTTTTCTTTGGGGTCTTTTTACCCTAACTGCCTAGCCAATTCCTACCTCCTATTCTTATCACACCATCCTCTGAAGAGGTTACCCAAATTGCTGATAGTGAATCGGGATGCAGATCACTCTGGCTTTTTCCATCCTGAACAGGGCCACAGGGTAAGGCAATTGGAGCACCCCTTAGGTAGGTCTATCTAAAAGACTCCTAAATTGCATAACTTTTATCTGTAGGGAGAAAAGGAGGTCCTTGACTGATGAATAGGAGATGTGAAGGAGAAGTAAAGGCAATAGTAATTAGCATTACAAGTTCTAGACAGGGACCTAGAAAAAAGTCAGAACAGGGCAATCTTCAATTATTCATATGAGAGTCCATTGGAGTTTCTTGACAAGGGCTTCCGAAAACATCCTTCTATTGGGTTCTTCCTCACTTTTCTTTTGTCTTCCAAGGCTGGACTCTAGAGTGATGGATTCAGGATTTGCTTTCAGATACTTTGATAGCTGTTAGAGTGGTTAGAATCAGAGTCAGTTCCCTCTCAAAAGCTTTGAGATAACTGCTATTAAAGTGATGGCTGTGGCCTCCAGTCCCACCCTAGCTATTTTATTAATTCTCTTAAATTCAGAACTAACAAAAAGAGAAAAGACCATCTAAGCTTAAAAATGTCTAATACTATAAAGTTAACACTTTTAACTCAGTTTGCTCTTGCTTTTTAGACTACCTTTGAAAGTGTCCTTAAAACATGAAGAGTCTATGTCTACTTTAGGTTGGTCATTATCTTGTGGAGTTCATACACCCTAGCTAGGAAGGACTATAACTCAAATTTCTACACTACTGCTTCCCCCAGTCCAAAACCTGCAGCCAAGAAGAATCCTACTGAAAATAGTTATCAACAGAGTTTCAGGGGGAGTGACCAAAAATACTATCATCTTTGAAACTGGGAAACTGGGCTATTGTTGATGGCCTTGTTTTGCCCTTCCAGGGAAAATACATGGCCAGATGCAAAATGCATTAATATTGTAAGGTAGAATCTTTCATGTGGTTAATCAGAAGCTATGTACCTGTCTATCCTGCTTGGATTAGAAATGACACTGATTTGCTGATAATGTATTTTGTTATTGTTATTATCCTGTAGCCTCAGACGATACAGCTGACTCTGAAGAGGACATTGCAGTATTATGAACATCAAGTTATCGGGTGAGTAAAATGTATTTTGGCTACTGATAGGGAAAAATTAAAAGCTGTTTCTTAAGCACAGTTTTTGAGCTTATAGGCTATTGTGCTGTTCAGGTCAACCTCATTTCATAGTGGTTGTTTCTTAATATGCAGTGCAGAGACTAAGAAGAGCAGCTTGCTGTCATTAGTTTATTTATATTTAGTTCTTTTAAATAAAAAAATGAAATTATCTTTTGGTAGTGTTTCGCCCTCACTCCTTTTTCCCTTTCTTATGCTATTACTCACTGATTGCAAGGTTGAATCCCATAATTTTGCTTTACTACCATGGAAAGTTTGTTGATATCATCTGGGAGACTTTAGTGAGATGTTTGGAATCTTTACAGGGAGTTTAACTGAAATCATACTTCAAGGAGATGGACTGGTTCAGCCAGCATCCCATTCTACATATTTTTCTCTGTTAGCCTCTATTTCTCCAAGTTGTTTTAATAATTTGTGAAGTAAGAATATGTCACATCAAAAAGTAGGAATTTAACACCTCACCAGCACAGAGGAATTTTAATAAAAAGTGTTGGTTATATTTGTAACTAAAAATATTTAGATATCATGGTTAAATGAGATGATTTAAATGAAAGTATTGTATAAACAATACTCAAAATAAGCATAAGGTACACCTTTTGATTGGCAATAGTAGAAAGGTGTTTGGCAAACACCAAAACCCTAAATTTACCTTTTTGAATAATCTAGCTTTTCATATTAAAGCAAGTAACATTAGAGACAATGAATATATTTAATTCACCATGTTCGTGTTTTCTGAATGCCACAGTGGTTTGTCTTTGTGAGGAGTCAGGATTCAAACTCTAGTGTTTCTTGAAAGATTATTAGGAATCATTTCACATTATAGTTCATAGTCACTGCTATGGGATCAGAAATATGTTCTTGGCTATTAGGATATAATATGATTAGAAAACAAAACAGGAGTGTAGAGAAAGAATGGAAAAATGATTTCGGTATCTAGTACAACGCCATATACTTTAAGTGCCTGATGATTATGTTAATTGTCATTTCAAACGGAATTGCTTTGAAACCTTGACACGTTAATTCTCAGGAGTGCAGTTCTAGGAAAAACATTTAAACTCATGAGATGGCTTTTAGTTTGAGGCCATTAGTGATTTAAAATGGTTTATCCTAATGGAGCTAAAGAATGTCAAATTAATCTCTCCTCACACATTCTAAAATAAACCTTAATCACTGTCACTGAGTTTGCTGCCTTCAAAGTGTGGTGTATGGCTTGACTTAGTTAATATACTTAGAGCAATTTGTCATCTGTGGTAAGCAAAGAACATCTGCTATTCTTATTAGTTTGGATGTTTTATGATAGTTCCAGCCATCAGCCTCAATCCATTGTTTTTGGGATTATGAGTGAGTATTCTCTTTGCTTTGGAATCAAGTAATGGATGATTTATTTTCACTTACAAACTGAACCGCCCTTAGGAGTAGGAATCTTATAATATGATCCAAATAGGGAGCCAAATGCCTTAGACAGTCAACAGAACGTCTTTTGGCCATTAGTGGGATGGAGTCATTTTATCTAACTGCCTTAACTTTCCTGTCTATCTGTGAAGACATGGCCTGTGGAGATTCATTTGTTAGTCTTCTCTTCGTTCTATTTGTTGCCAGCAAAGTATAAAGAGTATTGATAATTTGACTGGAACAAGAGTTGTCTTGATGTCCAACTTGATTACAACAGAGCTATAAACACGCTTACTTGACTGACTTCTAGGACTTGGACCACGCTTGTGCCTTTGCATTCTTTAGGGAAAGTAAAGAGCTAGTTGACTACAATTTCTTCATGCCTGCCTTTCTGGACTTTGTCTTCCTTTCCCCTTTCTCTCATGGTATAGCGTCTCTCCCCAATTTCCTCTTTGGACTTTGAGTCTCCATTTTTCTGTTTTTATTTCTCTTTACGAAACTGAAAAAGGAGAACAGTTAATATCCCTGACACTGGGGCGAAAATGTATTCACACCTATGCGTTTTTCCTCTTCTCAAAACACGATTTAAGGCTTTTTATCTCTAACTGTGAAAAGGAATGTGTTTCTTATAGTTAAGGGGATTTGTGGCAACAGGCATTATTTTGCACGTTTTTGGCGAGATATGGATGAGAAGGAAATACTTCTCCTAATTTCTGGAATCAGACTTGTCATAGAGTTCTCTTGAAGTAATTTAACTTTTACCTGCCACAGATTGAGGTGCTTAGACAGGAGAGAGGATGCAATGTATGGACTAACTCTTTTCAATTTCTTAATATAGCCTCTAGTTACTGACCTTCCTATCTTCCTTTTCCTTTTCTTAAAACTCTGTCCTTAGATCTGCTACATTTATCCGAACTCTAGGGTCATATACTCAGCTCCATGAATTCTTATACCTGTTGCCCATAGAAATGTCCAGAGCTTCTTTGCGGTCCCCTAAGGCTTAGGGGTGAATGCAGGGAGCATCTATTCAAAGGATCACAGACAGAGTGTTGAGAGGGAAGTGATGGAGCCTAGAACACCTAAAATAGTTTTATTTATTGAGAATTTCATACAATGTATTTTGATCATATTCAGACTCCCTCTCCACTCCCACATTACTACCCCCTTCATGTTCTCTATTATTATTTGTCTTTTTAAAAGGTCTACCAATTCCAATTTGTGTTTCCCAAATGCTCTTGAGTGTGGGTCCATACTTTAGAGCCTTGTCAACCTACCAGCATCACACCCTTAAAGAAAACTGACTCTCCCTCTCCCAGCAGCTATCAGTTCCCAATAGATCCTCAGCTAGGGCTGGGACTTCTTCACCTCTCCCATCCATGCTGGGATTCTGTCTGGCTTGGGCTTGCACAGGTCTTGTGTATGCTGTCACAAATCCTATGGCTTCATATGTGCAACTGCCCTGTGACAAGTCAGTTTTGTTGTATTAATTCACCATCTCTGACTCTTACAGTCTTTCTGCAGTGATTTCTGACTCTTGGGAGGAGACGGTATGATATAGGCATCCCATTTTGGACTGAAAATTCTTCAGTCACTGTACATTGTACATTCTTCAGTGTTCTCTGTATGTTGACCACTTGTGGGTCTCTGTGTTAGTTGCTGCAAGAAGAAGGTTCTCTACTGAGAGCTGAGAGTTGCACTAATCTATGGGAATAGCAATGTCATTAAGACTTGGCCTAATACTATGTCCATTTAGCAGAATAATAATAGCAGGCTCTCACCTATGACCTGCATCTAGTCACATGTTCTTGCTCTTGATAACAGTGTCATGTATAGACTCCATCTTGTGAAACAGACCTTAAATCCAAAAGAAGGTAACTGGTTAATTCCTTAACGTTTGTGTTCCTATTGCACATCTTGTCAGGCCAGACATTATTGTAGCTCACAGGGTCCACAGCTGGGTAAGGCCAATGATTAATCCTCTCTTCTGGTAGCATGCATAGCACCTTCTAGCACTATGAAAGCTAGCCAGTAGACATGAAGCTTCAAGACTTGGTACCAGCCTGGTTTCTGGTGGAGCCTTCTATGGAGGAAGACATCTTTTCTACTTCAAGCACTTTGTCTTTAAACATCTATTCTATGCTTTCAAATACCAATTTGGTCATTATTTTTATTTATTCTTAGAGATCATTTGTGTTGGCGAATGAGTGCTAAAATAATTTATTCATGCTATGTGATCAATTTCTTCCTCTCTACGGTCATTATCATCGTCTCTCACTGAGAGAGTCTGATCTGGTTTTCTAGTTTCTATTCCTGTCTCTTAGCCTTGGTTTTTTTTTATTTTAGCTTTGGGTTTTTAATCATAGAAAAATTATTTAAAAATTAGATCAGACCACTTTCTTACTTGAAGTTAGTGATTTTCAAGTACTAATTTCCATCAAAATCTCCTACACACACACACACACACACACACACACACACACGCACAATACACATACAATTACAAAGGACATTTCATGAGATTGGCTTATATAATCAGAAGCTGAATAGCTCCACCCACAGTGCCTGTCTGCACACTGTAGAGCTAGGGAAACCAGTAGATGCTCAGCCCAAGAAGCTGGAATCTTCAGCATAAGAGAAACCAATGAAGTCCTCAGTATGAGGTAGAGTTCTGAAAGCCTCATAGAGAGTTGCTCATAGAAGTTTGGGTTCAGACTGAAGAATCTGGAGTCTGATATTCACAGGCAATGACAACAGCAAAAAGACCTATCTGCTTTAGAACTGAGCACATACATATGTGCTAGCTTCCCAAGTCTGACTTTTGTCCCACCTGAGGCTTCAGCCTATTGGATAAAGTCATTCATGTTCAGGGAAGTTCTTTCCCATTCAGATCATCAACACACATGCTAATTATCTCTGCAAACACCTTTATAGACACACCTAGGAGTGTGTTTTATAAATTTTCTAGGCATTTCTCAATACAGTGAAGCTGACAGCTGAGACTAAGCATCACATCCACCCCCACGGTTGTTGATTCCATGAGTCTAGGGAAAGATCAAGTCAGTTTTTTTGACAAGTTCCCAGGTCACACTAACAGCACTGGTCAGGGGTCACACTTGTAAACACCTTTAAACCACACATGGTCTATTATGAGAGAGTAAAATCTGAGTTCTCTCTGTCATCTGACCTCTACTTATATCTGTAATTCCATTCTCTCCCATCATTCCCTCTTTCCCTTTCACAGCAACTATTTGTTGCTTTCTGGTTATACCAAGTTTATCTCATGGCCTTTGCATAGCACTGTTCCATTTCTTGAATATGCTGTACACCCAGAAGTCTGCTTGCTTGTTCTGTCTGTATTTTCAGGTTTCTGATGGGCTGTCATCACTTTTGAAAGATCTTCCTTGAGCGCCCAATCTAATGACATCATCCATCTTTGACCTCTGCCTCTAACCCAGTCATTTCTATTCTACTAGCCTCTTTGATTTCACAGTCATTATTACTAGCCGATGCTCTTTTCTTTAGATTCTCATTAGTTGTGCTCACTTCCACTTCCCTAGGCTTTTCTAACTGCTTGGCACATGGGAGGTTATAACTTTGGGGGTGGGTTTAGGCAGAGCTTGAAATGACTAAATTATTACATAGAATTATATACACAAACTTTTTTTGGAGCAAGTAAATGAGGGGCTGAGATTAGCATTAGTGTCCATTACAGGTGTAAAATTTTAGTTCTACCGTATAGGCATATTTTATAGAATAAATCACATTGATTTACTTGCATAGTCTCACATTTGTGGCTGATGTTCCATCACTGTGCCCAGATTGACTTTGTGGTGTAATTTGGTTATATCTTGGACATCCTGTTGTTTTTGAGTAAAGGGGTGGAAAGTGTGCATCTTTATATCAGTTGCCCTTTAACTCAAGCTTCTAGGGAATGGTATGTATGATGTCCAAGCAAGAACTGTAGGAAACAGATTACATTTTGAGCACTGTGTGGTGGAAAGAACAGAGAGAAGCAGAAAGGGCGAGTAGGAGACAGGCAGGGTTCAGTTAAGGTATTTCATGGATCTCATGGTTGCGAGGTACCTGTTTAGGGTAGCATTCTTTTCCAGTGCCTTTGTTTGCAGCAATTCTGCTTAAGATGGAGCCTGGTAAGACTAACTATATTTCAACTCATATTCTACTATTGAGTAGTCTCGGGAAGATTCCTTAGAATCACTGAGCCTCAGCTTTATCATTTCAAAAATGAGAGTGTCAACAAAGTTGGAATGAAGCGTACATGGAATCTTTTGATAAGAATATGCTGTCATACAGACATGTGGAGTAAGCAGCACGATGCTTGACACCCAAGGGTCAGCACCCATGCTGGTGGAGTTCTTGTCACCACTGTTAGCATCACACTTTTCTATCCTTGTTTTAATTTCTTTGCTTTCTTTTTGTCCTCTCGCTGTCCTGTCCTTCCTTCTTTGGCTATTTAAGTTAAGGAGCAGTTTTTTGACATCAGGAGTTGGATGTGTCAAGTTCATGCTCCAACTGTCCTTTTCTTCTTATGGATTATTTTGGTTCGATCCTTTTGATAACCTAAGTTTCTATCTCTGTAGTACTTGACCCAACTGTTCTTGCTCATGTCCAAAATGTAGAACCCCTATTGTGTAGTTCACACCAGTGGACTACTATGGTGTTAGGCAAAGATTTGTTCAATAAGCTGTCATGGAAACCATGAAAGCAAACGTGTCTGAGGTCCATCATATATTTTAAGCAATGAAGTGTAATAAATATGAATTCAGAATCAGGCCATTTGTTTTATGCTTTTTTTCCCCAGAATATGCATAGTTGTGCTAATATCACACTTAGGATGATTACCAGACTCACTGTAGTCTGGGATAGCATTTCCTATAGTCATCTAATGCTGAAATCTAGTAATCTGATTATCAATGTAGACCCTGTGTTTGTTTACACAACCAACTTTCTGCTTTCTTTTTTGATCACTGAGGAAAAATTAAGCCAGACTAACTTTAATAGAGTGTTAGAAGTAAAATTAAGACTGGGTGAGCCCTGATTATTCTGGGAAGCAAACTTCAAATATATTGATTATTTTTTATGGTCAGATTTTTACAGTCATAAATTAACTTATCTAAAAACTGATCTAGCTCATAAAAATAACAATATCTTCTGCAACAGAAACCAAGTCAGATAAAAGCTAAGATCGGTGAATTAGAAATATTTGTTAATTTAAGATGCCAATAAAATGGTTGTAACTTGATTTAAGAATAATTCTACATTTAACCATTTAAAACTCAAGCAAACAAAACCCCAACATAGAACTGGGGAAACGGACAGAAGACCCCTATCTTAACTGAAAGAATATTGGCAACTGATTACTGCTGGGTGAGGAAGAGCTGATCTTCCTAAAGTGAAGGACTATTGAAAGTTTGACTAGACCTCAGTAGATGAACATGTATTGAGGAACATCTGGGGATACTAACTTGACACGGTAGGCCTTAACACAAAAGACAGAATGTATGAATTCCAGTGGGGGCGGGGCTTGTGGGAGGGTGCCAGTGGGGAAGGGGGTATATAGATGATTAAGATTGATTGAGATGTTCTATATGAAATATACAAAATTCAATTAAAATGTAAAATAAATAATTTAGGTTTTTAAATACAAATTTTAATTAAAATAATGCTGCATTTATTTGTGTTTAACATCTGTGTTCTCCATTCTTCCTTTCACTGAGTGATCCTGCATCATACCAGCTGTAGTAAGCATTTTACTTAACTGGTTTGTTTGTTAATGAGTTAGTATCGTCTCATTGAGATGTACAAACATGAACCCATTTTACTTCCTCCTTTTGACACTCACATAGATAGATTGCTTGTATATACAGATTGCTTTGTGTCTTATAAATCCCGCTGCAGGTCAGCTTCAATCTTTAATCTCATATCTAATCTCTTTTCTTCCCTCTCTGCCTGGACTAAGCCTCGGCCTGAGGAACTTGTAATGTCGAGGGTATGATGGGGTTTGCTCTTCTCTTCCCCAGGCCACTCTGATCCCAGTTCCTTTCTCTTTTGAGTGACATGGAAAGTGGAGAAGCCGTTGGCATTCTGTGGTGGTTGTTGCAATTCAATCTCAGCTGTTACGGCTTCAGTGGGGTGTATGTATAAGGTTCCCACAGATGCCTCTGCTCCTGCTTCTGAGGACTGTACCTTACAGTGTTTCCCCTACCCTTAGCCTCTGCACTGAAAGGTAGCAGGATGACCGTACACTTGTCTATAGAGAGCTACACTTGTCTCTAAATGCAAGTTCAGGCTCTTGCCTTCAGTAGCATCTCCCCAGGTCACAAGAAACTCATATTGCCTTATCAAACAGTGAGCTACTGGTTGCTACCAATTTTGTTTTATTTCCTTTTTGTGTAGCTTACTCTTTCCAGAGTTGTCTTCTTGTATATGGGAGATGGCGAGGAGATCCACTGTTTCAGCAAATGCTTATGGGGAGATACCCAACTCTCGTGTTTATGAGCGATGGGATACTCTTCCCCTATTGGGCTTCTTTAGGGAATACTCCTGTTCTTTCATCTCGGGGGAGAGGACAAAGCCCAACATCTTGTTCTCTCAGAGCAACTGCTCAGTCTTCTTAAGACTTCTCTTCAACTTCCTTCTCTTGCTTTGCTTCTTTGAGTCAGTGGTGAAGTGACAGCGGTAGTGGCTGTTTGGTCACCTCTTACATTCTGAAGGAGAGTCGGTCTTCTTGGCGACCCTTCTAGAACATGACACATTTGGCTCCCATTGTTCTCAGGTCTGATGCTTCTCTACTCATTCAGAGGCAACTAGGAACATTCCAGCCTACCTATGCATATACTGGCTCTGCTCATTTAGACCCTCGTAGGCACTATAGGAGGGACCATGGTTATCTATGGGAGGAAGGTTACTCAGATAGATCAGGTAACATGCACAAGGTTATAGGTAGAAGATAATAAGACCATGATCAAATTCTGCCAGGCTCCATAGACTGTGTTTATGTTTTCATACACCACACTGCTATGCTCTCTACTGTGACAGAGGTCATGGTCTATTCACTTTCAGTGCTCAAGTGCCATCCGCATTATTTCTTCCATTTTCCTCATGAAAAGAAATTACCAGCAGCCATAAAAGGCTCAGATCTTTTGTTTGAAATGCATTTTTGTTCTCATCATTTGTTTTCTTCCCACAAACAGCTTTTTTATTAACTATTGCCTCCAGGTGTAGGTCCGCCTTGTTAATGCTGATGGGAATGGTGGGTTATGCCAGAATTATGGTTAAAAAATCAGTTTATTTATTTATTTATTCATTTTTTGGAATTTCAGACATGAGTATAATATTCGCATTTTCTCCACCCCTCCCAGTCCCCCCCCAACTCCTCCCATGCCCCTAACTCATTCATAGTTTCCTCTCTTCTTTGATTATTATATATAAACATACATTTATAAATATACATAGTTGATATATACACAATATATAATGTATAGAGGTATATATAATGTACTGGGTCCATTTAGTAGTGCTAGTGTGTATATATATTTAGGGAATGCCCACTTGGGATTAGATAACCTCTCAGGGAGCTACTTCTTGGAGAGACCTGTTTCTCCCTCAGCATCCACTGGTTGCTTTTAGCTCTTCATCTTAAAGTGGGACTCTGAAATTTCCCCCATCCATATTGACATGTCAACTGCTTTTGTCATTGTGCAGCTCTTGTTTAGGCTACCATACTGTGGTGATTTCACGGGTGTAGCTACTCTATCGCGTCTAGAATGCATTAACAGGTGTCTTGCCCCCCTGACTTTTACAATCACAATCTTTCTGCCCCCTCTTCCATGATATTCCCCAAGCCTTAGGTATAGAGGTTGCATTGTAAATTCATCTCTAGGGCTGGGCACTTCACTGTCACGTATTCTCTGCATTTTGACCAGTTATGGAACTTTATAATAGTCCCCATGTTTCAGAAAGAAGCTTCTTTGATGAGTTGAGAGCTACACTTGTCTATAAATATAAGAATACGTATTTAGACTGTTTGACCAGTTATGAAACTTTATAATAGTCCCCATGTTTCAGAAAGAAGCTTCTTTGATGAGTGTTGATAGCTACACTTGTTTATAAATATAAGAATACATATTTAGACTATAGTAAATATAGTAGGAAATGACATTGGTCTAGGAAAATAACAGTAGTAGGTTTTTCTCTAGGATCTATGACCTCTCTAACCATGTGTAGTTGGCCATGTTTATAGTACCATACATGGATTCCCTCATATTGAACAGGCCTTAAGTCCAGATAGACAGCTGTTGGTTACCCCCAATACAAAAGTGTCACTATTGAACCAATAAAGATAATATGCTGGGCTGGATATTGTTGTCGTTCATAAGCTTTATAGCTGGGTAGGACCATTGATTAGTTTTCTCCCTTGGAAGCATGCCTAGTACCTTCTGCCACTATAGGAACTAGTCTTCTGTTGTACTGAGTGAGGTAGCCCAAACTCAGAAAAACAAATGATGCGTGTTCTCTCTCATTTGTGGATCCTAGCTCCAAATCCTTAGATGTGAGTGTATATCCTGATGTAAGCATAGGAGCCAGGAAAGGAGAAAAGAGCCTAGATGTGAGTACATATCCTGATGTAAGCATAGGAGCCAGGAAAGGAGAAAAGAGCCATGGAGGGGGGCAGGAGAGTGGGGGGATAGGAGGACACAACCCATTGTCAAGAGAGAAATGGGGAAAATGGTGAGTACTTTACCTGGGGAGGGAGATGGGAAAACGATACAGGGTAGAGAGAGGAAAGAGAGAAAAATTATACTTAGGTTGGGTGAAAACCAAAGAGAATCAGTTATTTATAGAGTGATTACCCAGAAAGCATAGGATGTATGTGCTTGGTCTGGATGAGTGCAACTGCAAATGTTTTTGAAAAATTTCCACATGCTAATTTTATTTTCTTCTTAGTTATAGGGATGCAGAAAAGAATTTCCACAACATCTCTAACAGATGCTCCTATGCAGACCATTCCACCAAGGAGGAAACTGAAGATATCTCAGGAATTCTTCAGTGTACCGCTAATATTCTCGGTATATTAACTATCTCTTTATGTGGTTGAAAGAGAATCCAAGAGGGGAAGTAGAGGTATAAATGTTTCGTTTTCCAGTCAAGAGAGTTTTAGAGAGTATGGCCATTTGAGACCAAGAACTGTCCTCAAGTGACTTAATTTTAACACCTTTTAAGATGTTTGAATGGAAATTACAAGCATGCCATTTACTTGCAGATCCAAAAACATCATAACAAAAATTCTTACATTCTTGGAAAATGTTTCCACATGTTCATGATATTGGTATTAGATTCATACAATACATGCTTATCTGGCTCTTACCTTCACCTAAAATGTAAGATCTTTCTTTCTTCTCAAAGTCATACTGTCTTATTTTGGGGATGCCTGTTGGGACTGAGGGTGGTTTTCATGTGCTCATGATAGACTTTGTAGCTCACAGGTCCCTTCTGTGATTGTATTGGTAAAGCTGATTATCTACTGGGTATTATACTTGTGCTAGTGCTTAGGGGCATGCACACCCTCCAGATACCAGTATTTATCTATTGGATTGTGGACACCCTCAGCATGGATAAGTCCATTGTTATAAATAGCATCATGTAGTCTTTTTAAAAAATATTTTATTTATTATTTTCATCTTATGTGTATGAGTATATTGCCTGCATGTACGTGAGTGTACCTGTGTCATGCATTGTTACGGAGGTCAGAAGAGGGCTTTGGATTCCCCTGGAAATGGAGCTAAGGACTGCTCTTAGCTGTCATGTGGGTGCTGGGAATTGAACCTGGATCCTCTGCAAGAGTAGTCAGTGCTCTTAACTGCTGAGCCATCTCTCCAACCCCGATAAATGGCATCAAGCTCTATAGCAGACGTGGTCTTGGTGTATGTGAGCCTTCAATGCCAAGCTCATGCCACAGCAGGAAAGCTTTTTGCTCTTGTTGTTTATAGAAGTTATTTTATTACATTTTTACTTATTTTTTTGAAATGTGCCTATTTCAGTTCTTTTTGGAATCCTCTTTATTCCTAATGACTCAGGTAGGAATCCATGCGATGTTGGAAAACCAACAATGCCCTTGTTAAGTGCCTGTTCTCTCCCTTCTTGCATTGAATGGCATGGAAACACATGCTTATTGGAGCGTGACTCATGCCCCTCCAGTAAAGGAGAGAACTATTTCCAGATATCATTTTTTTCTCATTTGTTGAATTAGTAGCCAGTTGTGTCTGCTTTATGTCATGTGATTTACCAATTAGGACTACTGACCACAGCATGTTCCTTGCCTTCTGTTCACCTCATGTTGGTGCCCTGGTAATCACTTTGGTAGCACAGTACAGTTCTCTAAAGAGGCCCTGTTGAAGGAAAGGGTGCCTTCCCTGCAGGAGGCTGTGAGTGTTAAATTGCTGCATTATTTGTGCAGCAGTGTCTTTTGTATGCTGATGTGGTGGTCTAATTTTAGTTGTCTTATTACGGTAAGCCTTTTAAAACCATAATATGCAATGTCTAATTTTAGTTTGAAATAAATGATAAAAATGTGTTTGAACTCCTTTAAAACAGGACTTTTAGTATGTCACTGGAAATTGTAGCGGTTGAATGGTATGGCACAATATGTGTTATGAGGACCTTTGGTGGGTTTTCTGTGGACATGTTGCCACTTGGTCTTGTGATTTGGATTTAGGTAGTATTGTAAGGAGGGAGGGAGACAGGTTGAGTACAGAGAACTAAGGGAGAGAAATGGCAAACTGAGTCATCCTCTTCGGCATAATGAGTTAAATATAAATGCAGTTTTGACTATCTCAGTTTTTAAAACAAGTTTTGATGCTATTAAGGGGTTGTGGGTGCTTCAGTTGCTTCAGGATCCTGGAGATGGTGTCCAAAAAAGACATCCCACAGTAGGTCAGAGAGCAAATAGACTTGACTGCTCTGGTCAGCTCATTTATTGTTGAATTACAGCAAGATAAAGTTTGCTATTTCAGTAAGTATCCGTTATTTGCTAAACATTGCATAAAACAGCTTCAGACTGCTAAGTGCATCCTCTCTCAGAATAATCAGGAAGGACAGGAGTGTGAAGGGACTTTCATTAACATTTTCTGTGTTTTAAAGGTCTCTGTCAGAGTGGTGTTTTATCTTCTTCCAAAAGCTAACACATTTAGTCAGAGTGAGAGTCATGTTATCCTGGGAGTGCTTTGTTTGGAAAGCGCTAGTGAAGAGGATGGAAGAGTTGACCTCTGGGGCTTATTTCTCACGATGTTTTCTTGGGATCAGAAATCCTGAAATCCTGTGAAATCAGAGCCCTTTATAAATGGCTAGACTGTAGAATCTTCATTTGCTATGGTATTTGTATGCTGTTGATTTTTAAATAATCACTTGTGGTTTATATGTCAACCTGTATGTACTTTTTTTTTTTCATTATGATTTAAAATGTACTTGTTGAGGCTTTCCAACTGGTGATAAAACTGATGAATTAGCCTTATGGTAAAGCTACAGCTTTGGGGCTTTCTTGGAATAATTCTTCTATGCAATTAATAAGCTGTGCCATTTAATGGGCTACAATATGTGTAACATCTTTAGCATGTTAGGGAACTGAGAGAGTAACAACTTGCCGTTTTTTTTTTTTTTTTTGAAATAGGGTCCCCTTGTAGCTTCAGTTGGCTTGTAACTTGCTATGTAGACCAGGGTGTCCTTGATCTCATAGAGATCATTTGCCACCATGTCAGGCTTACTTATTTTTATTGGTGAATTAAGGTTGACAGCCATAAATAATTTTTATCAATAGCATTCTTGTTACTTTAACTTGATATATGTTCAGTTTTCTCTTTCTTAAATGTATTTTGTGTATTTTAATGAAAAAATGGAGTTAAAGTGGTTGGAAAGTAAATAAATTCATAATGCTGTTGTAGAATAGTGATTTGAAGCAAAACTTAGGGCTAGGCTAGTAAGGACTTGGCAGCTTATTTAACTTATTTAATCTAGCCGTACCTTAGATTTCTCATTTGTGAATTAAGTATAAAATAATTACACATTTCCTCTCATAGAGTTGCTAGGAAGATCAAAATATTTTCTTTAGTATTTTTATTTTATGTGTATGAGAGTATTACCTACATGTATATAAGTGCCCTTGTGCTGTGCAGTGCCTGTGGAGGCCAGAAGAGGGTGTTGAATTCCCTGGAACTGGAGTTTCAGATGGTTGTTAGTTACCGTGTGGGTTCTGAGAGCCAAACCTGGATCTTCTGCAAGAGCAGCCAGTGCTTTTAGCCACTGAGCCGCCTCTCCAGCCCCTCTAGGAAGATTAAAATAGGTTAATTTATCCTAAGTACTTAATATGGCCTGGTATGTAACATACAAATGCCACATTGATGTTTGATATTATTATTGACTATTAATAAAATGATGTTTTCAGTAGACCTGGGAGGTCAATATTGTTCACTTCTTTTTAACAGGTGAGGAAACTGATTTTTATGAATTTGACTCCTTATTAAGTTCTTTGGTCAGAGTTAACAAACCACAAGGGCACTTTTAAGTCTGGTTCAATCTGGTTGCAAAGACCATCTTCCTTCCTTTATTTCCTTTTAGCAGTTGGACCAAGAGTCCCATGCTAGCATCCCTTTAGTGCTAATTACACACTGTCATTCTAGTTCTGGGAGTTATTAGAATTGTCATGGTGTTACATCTTACTTTATTCATTGATTTGTTGTTGTTGGTTTGCAGCACTGAAGAGTGAACCAAAGGCATTGTGCATTCTAGGCAAGCTGTGTTCCCTCTTTTCACTTTGACTTCTGAGACAAGAGTGTCACTAACATGCACAGGCATGCCTTGACCTCACTGTGTAGCTCAGTCAGGCTTTGAACTTGTGATCTTCCTGCATAGCACCCTAAGTAGCTTGGAGGACAGGCCAGCACCAGTGGCCCTGCTTTGTGGCTCTCTCAAATTGAACTTGGGAGACTTGCTTGTAAGTGACACACAGCATCAAAGCTGTTTAAGGATATTTGCCATCAGTACTGAGGATTTCGCAGTTTCAGTGTGATTTGGATCATTTCCAGTAGGAGTTTTCTTTAGATGTTAGGTGTTGAAGATGCAAATTAAGGGTGACGGTGTTTGCCATAATGACACAAATGTGACTTCACAGTTACGCTGTGGTAAACACAGTGCTTCTGGCCTGAAGATTTTAAGGTGATCTTGCTGTGTTAGACATAGCTTAGTATGTTAGATATGACTGGGGTAGAATAAAGGCTCTAGAGGGCTGCATTTCGTTTTTTTTTTTTTTCAAATAAAATATCTTTTATTAATTCTTTGACAATTTCATACATTTTAACAATGTATCTTGATCATAATCATCTCAAATTTTTTACTTGCATCCCCCTCCCCACTTGATGTCCTCTTCTTTTTTTTATTTAAAAACAAATTATTTGATGTGTATGAGTATTTTGCCTGTACCATGTGTGCAGTGCTCTCAAAGGCTAGAAGAGGGCATTGGATCCCCTGGAACTGGATTTAAGGATGGTTGTGAGTCACCATGTGTGTGCCGGGAACTGAACCCAGGTTTTCTGCAAGAGCAGCAAGTGCTCTTAATCTCTGAGCCATCTCTCTAGTCTTCCTTCCTTCCTTCCTTCCTTCCTTCCTTCCTTCCCTTTCTTTCTTATATTATCCACTGACTCCAGTCAGTGCTGCCTGCTGGAATGTTGGCTAATCTTGTTGACTTGATCTTGGGCAGGTAAACACAGCTGCAGTGAGTTCATGAGTGCAGTGGCCATATCATGTCCAGAAAACAGCATTTACTAGCCTCCTAAGCCTCCAGTTCTTATATTCTTTCTGTTCCTTTATCCTTGCTAGTGGGGCAATGTTTGATACAGATGTCCCATTTAGGGCTGAGTAATCAATAGTCACTGATTTTTAACACTTTGACCAGTTATGAGTCTCTGTATTAACTGCTGACCACTGTAGAGGAATCTTCTCCGGCCAAGGTTGAGAGCAGCACTAATGTATGTGTTTAAATATGAGTATTTAGGAGGAAGTTATGAAACATGTCTATTTAGCAAGACAATGGGTGTAGACTCCCCCGAGGGCCTATGACTTCTCTAATCATGTGGTTTTTGACCAAATTTATGGTACTAGGCATTAATTCCCTCTTGGGGAGTGAACCTCCAATATAAAGTGGTTGTTTATCCCCATAGCCTTCATGCCACTATTGCACCAATAGGTGGATTTTGCCTGACAGGTCAGTATTTTAGCACTCAGGGTTCACCACTGGGCAATACCAATGGAGACTTTTCTCCCCCAGTGGCCTGCATAGTACCTTCTGGCACTGTGAAAGCTAGCCAGAGGGAGAACACTTCCTAGTCAGTTCTGGTTGATTTTCTATGTCCTACAACCAAAGTGTGTTATGTCTTCAACAATAGAGTTTTATCATCTAATTCTAGGAGGCAACCAAGAGCAATGGCAATAGCCTGTGTTGTTTTGGGGGTCTCTGAGGTCTCCCTGATCATAACTGGTAGGGAAGTGTACCAAACCATGACTGACTCAGATTTGCAGGTTGCTGATGTTAAAACATGTTCTGTTTTGGTCTTTTTTTTTTTTTTTTTTTTTTAAATTATATGTTTGAACTATCTTACAAAGTAGTGCATTTCCATAAGGACTTTTCATACATCCTTGGTTTTGGTTAACCAATCCTACTCCCTTCTCTCCCTCATTCCCACCATCCCTGTCCCTGCTTAACCCTTTAACCCCCAGTATTTCTCTCTATTTTCATCTCATATGTGTTCAATTATTCCCTCACCTGAAAAGCTGTATTTCTGAGGTCACAGATTTTTTTAATGGAAAAATTTGAGAATATTATCACAGGATCTTATTTAATCATTCTTAACAGACATCTTGAGTTGTGGTTCTATGTGAATTGGAGAGAACTCAAATTTCTGTCTGACTTCTGTGTATATATTTTCCCTGAAATAATTACGTTTAGTATGTAGTAGGGCTGAGAAGGAACGAGACCAGCACATGTGGCCCCTGCCTTCAATGCACATAAAATGCTGTATTTGAATACTAATGCATCTCTCAATTCTCATCATCAAAGTTCCCTCAGGCAACACAGGGCAATGAACACAAAAGGCCACAAATACTATAGTCACACCTCCTTCCCACACTTGTCAAGGAGTCGATGGGGGAGTCAGTTACCCCTCCCACCCAATCAGTCGAACTTAGCTGTATGTGGGTGAGGGGCTAAGGATATATAAGCCGAGAATGCCATGAGTCACCTCTCTTGCCATTTTGTGCAGCTGTTGGGAAGTCACAGGATCTATGTTTGAGTGTGGATTTTCCAGTGCAGCCATAAATGGGGGGGCATTCACTCTTCTGTAAATAAACCCCCACCCTATGCTCTGTCAGCAAGCCCAATAAACTCATCAGGATTTTTCAAACCAAAGGAAAAAAAAAAGAACAGAGCTGTTGGAAACCTTCATTATTCCACCAAAGTTGACCCCATGTTGGCAAATCTTTTGGTCTTTGATTTCTTCTTCCTATTTTTCCCCCCTTAAACTTCATTGTATATATTTTTTATGTAACCTGCTTCAAGCTATTTTTAGAAAAATGTGTTAAAAATTGCCTCTCTTTGGAATAAAAGGAAAATAATTTTCTGGGAGATGCCTAATCTTGTTACAAATCTACAATGAAACTTGAAACTGTCTCATGGAACACAGTGGAAAAAGAGGAAAAGAGAATATGAATGCATCAGTGACGTTTCCTCATGAAACAGAGGGCAATTAACATAAAAGATCACAATTGGTCAAAGTGTAGAGAATATAGAATTTCAGAATACAGGTCCCTGGACAGGACTTCCATATTAAACTTCACCCACCCAAGGCTCAGGGACCATTGTGGAAGTGGGGCAAAAGATTTTAAGCTCCAGGGGAGGAAGTGCATTGCAGTGGAAATAGAGTTTTACAGGCTCCTGGGATGTTGCTCATATGAACTTACATAAATGGTGTCAGCATGCACAAGACCCATGCAAACTCAAGCAGACAAAAACCCAGCATAGAACTGGGGAAATGGGCGGAAGACCCCAACCTTAGCTGAATAACTATTGGCAGCTGATTACTGACATGTGAGGGAGAGCTGAATTTCTTTAAAGGAGAGACTTTAGATAGGCTGACTAGACTACAGTGGATGAATTTGCACTGAGAGACATCTGGGTACACTAACTTAACACGATAGGCCTTAACATATATGACACAATGCATGAAATCAAATGCGGAGGGGTATAGATGAAGGAGAAGGAGGTGCTATAAAGATGATTAAGATGTTTTGATGAAATGCACAAAATTCAATGAAAATATAATTGAAAGGATCTGAAAAGATCCACATCATGCCAGTAATAGAGACAGAAACATACTGTGTGGAGCTTGGAGAGTTTCCCTCCTCCTGATACTCTTTCTCCTTTAGGGCCTCTCACCCTGAGTCTTGCCACATTTGTGCTGCTAAATCTTCACATTTAGCTTTTTTTTTAACTGGAAAGACATGGCAGTCATTTTTCCTCCTATCTAATTCTTTTCTTAAGTTCTCTGTGTGCTGTGTTTCCTGTCACTCATGATTTTCTCAGTGCACCCCTTCTTTGTGTGGGAGTCAGGCAACCTTTCACACACCCTGCCTTCCCATTATTGGTTGCCTTTTTTTGTAAACTCTTTAGGAAGTAGGCTTTGACTTTTCTTTTATATTTTCTTTATTATTTTTATTTTATATGTAAGAATGTATTACTTGCATGTATGTAAGTGCACCCGTGTGGTGCAATGTGTGCAGAGGTCAGAAGAAGACATGGGATTCCCTTGGAACTGGAGTTACAGATCATTGTTAGCTACCATATGGATGCTGGGAATCGAACCTGGGTCTCCTGCAAGGACAGTCACTGTTCTTAACCACGGAGCCATCTCTCTAGCCCAATCTCTTAGTTCTTATTTCTGTGTCCCCTCTCTCTTGCATGAGTTATATTTGTAGAAATATGAAGACACTGCAGACAGAAAGATCTTGCACATTCCACATCCATTTTGCCCCTATTGACAGCCTACCTTAATATGGCACTTTTGTTCTAAATAATGAACCGATATTTGATGTGTTATTACTAACTTGATTCCATGCCTTATTCAGATAGTCCTAGCTTTTACCAGCCTTTTTTGCTGATCCAGGATTCCACTTATGAAAACCTGCTATGTTACCCTGTTAGTGGACAGACCTTCTTAGGATCTTCTTAGATTGCCTTGCTTTTGAGGATGTAGACAGTTTTGGGGAGCACTGGTCAGTTCTTTTTTTTCCTGCTTCTCCTTCCTCCCCCTCTTTTTTCTACTTTACTCTCTCATACAACAAACTGCTCCAGATTCATCTTGCATATCTTCTACCCCAGTCATTTCTCCAAGAAACCTCCATTCCTTTTGTTGGTGAGTGGTACTGGAAGTCAAGACTTTGTGTGCTTGTTGTTGTAACATGTTGTTTTAAAGCACCCTCAGATGATACAGCAGGGTAATATGTACGTGCATGCTAATGCATATATGTGCCTATACATTTTTACTATATGTATCGATAATATCTACATTATGCAAAATATAACTTAAAGGTTATGTCCCCAATTCCACTCTATTACCATAGAGATCATTTAAATTTTCCCCCTTACTTGTTTGTAACCTCCTGTTCTAACAATGAGAAACTTGGCTTACTTAACTACTGATTTACTAAATTGTTTAGTTCCAGAATCAAAACGGGTTAAGCCGAAACTCCCAAGGGAAATAATTTAATCAACCAGAACACAGCACTGATGGGAAGGTTTGGAGTACAGAGCTGTATGTGAAACTTACAGGTTGCAATAACTTTCAAGGTTACTGAGACCAGTACCTTTCTATACCACTACCTTTATTGAGACCTTTTCATAAGTTTAAGAATATATGTGGATTTTTTTATGATGGTTTTCATTTCATCCGGGAATGCCTTGTCTCCCTCTCTCTCTCTCTCTCTCTCTCTCTCTCTCTCTCTCTCTCTCTCTCTCCTACTCAGCTCTCTATTCCTTCCTATTTCTTCCAAATCCCTGCCAATTGCTGATATGTTTGCTGCAATATACTTTCCTCCTTTGCAGATTGCTGTACACACGGAACCATGCAGTTTTTGGCTGGTTTCCTTTGCTGACCAGTGTGCATTTACGATTAGTCCACGTCCTTGCGCAGTTTCAAAGCTGATTATCCCCATGGGGCAGCCATGTTCATTAATGGATATAACACCCTTTCCTTTCTCTATTCTTCTACTGAATAACACTTTGGCTAATTACATTTTTAGCAAATACAAATGAATCTGCTATAAGAAATTCACTTGTGGGTTTGTAGGTTTTTCTGTAGACTTTTTCATCCCAGTTAGATAAATACCTAGAAGAATGATTGCTGGACTATGTGTAACTTGTGAGAAACTCCAAAGTGTTGGCTAAAATGACGGAACCATTTGCCTTCCCAGTAGCAACATGTGATTTCACTCAGATCACTTGATCAGAGCCAAAAGCTGGAGAGCGATGTCCTTCATGTTCTGCAGAAGTTCGTATTGCCAGTGCTTTTTAATTTAGTAATTCTCATGTTTGTGCCTTTCCCCTTGAAGGTTTAATAAATAAAAACAGATGCTGCTCTTTCCTTATAATTTCAAAAAGTACAAACTATAATTAAAAATTTCATTTTCTCGTTTTGTAATGCTGAGTCCTTTCCCAAGGCTTGATGACTTAACTTAGAAAGTGCTCAAAACACACATTAGTTATGACAGAGTTGTCCGCGGTACTAATACTGAAAATCTGTTTTGCTTTAGGAAAACAAGCTTCTAGAATAGAGTTAGCTAATGTTATGCAGTGAGAGATGAAATGTTTTAGGAATTTCAGTATAGCTTTAAAATATTGTGGCAAATAGACCATGTTTATTGATGATGCCAAAATTACAGGATATCTATAGGCAGCAGGTGTGTGTGTGTGTGTGTGTGTGTGTGTGTGTGTGTGTGTATTCAATATTTCCCCAGGTTAATGAGTCAAACTCAATCAAAACTTGTAGTACTAAATTCATAAGATTCTCAAGCTTCTCCTTTTTTTTTTTTTTTTTGCTTTTTTCCCCCCATGTTACTACTGCAAAATTTCTAACATGGAAAAAGGAAAAATAAAACACTAAACTCTGACATGAGGCAAAATAAATGAAAGCCAGAGAGCTCAGGCTTGCATAGGTGGCACCATCAGTGTGTGAAGAAAGGAAGATGCAGACTTTATGTTAGTGTGATGTTTCTAAGCCACATTATGGTTGGACCTGAATAATCAGCCTGACTCTTAGCATTGTTTTTAAAAGCCAAGAGTGCACCCAAACTCTGAGGGCTTGTTCCTTCACATCCCTGGCACCAGTTGGGGAGCTACAAGCTTGGATCCACTCTATCAGAGAACCTTGCCCTTTGATTCCTAGGTCTAAAGTATCTCATATACACAATGTCCAGCATACTTCTCAGTCCGCACTGCTTCCAATGACGCCACAAATATGAATATGCTGCTTCCAGTGCTCTGCTTGAATTAATTCTCTAATGCTAATTTAAGCACACCCACATTCATTCATTGTCTTGGGTGCAGGATAAAATGGATTCAGGGTAAGATGTCCAGGTCACAAAAACACATGGTTCAGTAATATAATGCTTGTTTGCAATACAAACAGTAGGTTTTTGGAACAAGGTTGAGTAAAGGCCATTAGTCTAGATTTTGCCCATATTGTAAGTCATTCCTACACATCAGTTATTTTTGCATCATTGTGATGACAATACCTGGCAGAAATAAACAGAGGAGGAAGGATTGATTTTCATTCATGGCTTCAGAGGGTTTTAGTCTTCACATCAGGAAGGCATGGTGAGCAGCTCAGTTCATGGTGACAGGAGTATGGTGGAGGCTGGACACATCATGGTAGACCAGGGGGCAGAGAGTGCCATGAGAAAGCAGTCAGGTATAGCCCTCAAAAGTCTTTCTCTAATGAGCTACTTTTGCAGACTAGGATCTACCTCCCACAGCCTCTTGAAAGATGCCCACTGATAAGGGAGCAGGCATTAACAAATGTGAGCCAGAGCAGGTGGGACATTTCAAATTCAAATCATGACAGACCCTGAGGCTGTGAGAGAAAAGCCTGCTTCAACTTCTTTTTTTGTGTGTTTGTGTATAAGTATATTGCCTGCATGTATGTAAATGCACCCATGTTGTACAATGCCCATGGAGGTCAGAAGAGGGCATCAGATCCCCTGAACTGGAGTTATGGATGGTTGTCGGCCTCCATCTGGGTGCTGGGAATCAAACCTGAGTCCTCTGCAAGAGCAGTTAGTGCTCTTACCTGCTGATCCATCTCTCCAGCCCAACTACTTCAACTCCAGTTATCAGACAGCAATGGGCATTTTCACTTTCCTCTCTCTGAGTTATAAGGTAGTTTATTCTTCCCTCACTACAAAAGAAGAATGATGTCAGCCCATAATTATACCACATATCAAATTCATAGCTCACTTTTTGCCATCCTAGATAAAAAAAATTATAGTCACTTTGCACATACATTTTTCAAAATACTCTTTTTCTGTCTTACTCCTTTTAAAAAAAAAATATCAGCTTGAATGAATGAACACACCACCTCTCTTTTTCCTGGCCCTTCTTTCTATTTGGTAACTTTTATCAATTAAATGCATGGTCTCTGACCTATGGGTCTCTGTTTGCTCTTTGCTGCAAAATTCCACTTCCATTCATCTACAAAGTTTAATAATGTTATTTAATTATTGTAGAAATCAATTAAAAAGTTTAAGTAAGATTACAGTTAAATCTTACTCATCTAGTTTTTTCTAGTTTCTGTTCTAGAAAAGGTTGATATTGTCAATAACCCGGAAATAAGATCTTAGCTCCTCAGTCAGTTTTAAGTGATTTGAGCAATATTTATGCTATAGTTTATTTAATTTGATGAATTGTTTCATGTATCCTTATAAAAACATTACTAAAAGTAAAATTTTTTATGTCATGAATTCCATTTATTGTCCCGATTTTAGCTCAGGTCTTTTTTTAAAGCAAAATATTTTTTTGGATTTATTTTCATGAATCTGCTTGTATAAAGATTTCCATATGTTGTATTTTCCATGTTGGGAGCTGTGGAATGTTAAGTATAGTGAGTGGATTTTATAGGTGTTCTGGATTTTTCTTATTTCCCACAATGTTGTACAATGGCACCTGAGTTTGCATCAAATGGATTTCAGACAAAAGTTTCCATTTTAAGTCTACTGTGTTTCTTCCTATATTTCCCAAAGCCTGATTTATTTATTTATTTATTTATTTATTTATTTACTCGTGTGTAATGTATGTGTGGGATCTATACATGGGAATGTATGTTGTACTCATCTGCCTGTGTGTATGAGAAGGCCAGGGCAGGAAGTTTGGTCTGGTGTTTTCCTCTATCATTCTCTGTGTTATTGCCTTGAGACCAGAGCAGGATATCTGGAGTCTTTTTCCCTTTCTGACTTATTAACTTGAGACAGGGTCTATCACTGAACTGTAAGTTTTTGGTTAGGGTTAGACAGACTGACCAGTAAAGTCTTGAAATCTGCATGTAAAACTGAAGTTATAGGCACATACAGACATGCCCAGATTTTTTTTTTAAACATAAAAGATTGGAACTCAGGTTTTCATGCTTATAGAGCAAGTACTCTTATCCACTGAGCCATCTCCCCAGCTGGTGGTCCCAACTTCAGAAGGGTAATTGTAATAATCTAATGTGAAAAGTTGTTGATTTGGAAATATGAGGCAGAATTTTCCTCTGTGATAAGAACTAGTTTTGTTTTAGTCTTTGTGTATAGCTTGTACACCGTCTTACACTAGTTTGATGGGAGGCGGTATGAAGAATAGGGTTTACTTCCCCCGTAGAAAAGAGGAGCGGGTAGAACCAGCCCTGGATCCCCACAGAAGATCAGTCATTGACGACGCAGATGAAGGACTTTAAGTGTTGGCAGCAGATGTGAAGAGAAACCGGTGACACACATAGGAGTTGGTTAAAAACAAAGAGATGTAATTTTTGAAAATTAACTTTATTGTTATGATCACGTATGTATGTATATGATATATCAGACATGTGGGCCACAACATGCATGTGGAGGTCAGAGGACAACTTTGTGCAATAAGTTCTCTCCTTCCACCTTCACATGGGCTCTGGGAATTGAGCCAGACCACCAGACTTAGGCAGCGTACCCACTGAGCAATCTTCATGACCCTAGATACAATATTTTTAAGCAAAGTGATGCAGTTATTTCTGAATCATACAGGATGGCCAGGATTAAGAACTGTTGAGAGCCAGATAAGAAAAGGGAGAGCAGACAATCCAATTCCGAAAATACAAAATTTTAATTCTTATAAATTTATCCCTTTACTCTTTCTAATGCATATGAATTGTATTATTGATTTGAATCTTAACCCAAGAAATAAGCATCTCTGCTACAGATTCACTATCAGCATAGTTCTTATGCTTCAAGGGGTTATATGGTAGGCTCACTGGAGATTCTAACAAAAAAGGCCTGTGGGCACAGTCTTTGGATTTTCTGATTCCTTGCATCCAGGGCAAGGACCAGGAATTTGAAGTTGTGTTTTTAAAAATAAGCTTGCCACATGGTTCTCGTGAGCATCCATGACTTGACATTCTGATGCCAAGGCCAATTGTGTTCTTTGAGCAAAGTTGCTTAATCATGCCTAGTTCCATCCTTAGGATGGCAAGTCACCCCGCTGTTGATTGAGATTATGACATCTATGCTCCTCCTTTTGGCTAATCTGTGAGAAGGGCGTTGTAGTCCACTATCTTCTTGTTCCGCTTCTCTTCAGGGCTTTAGTTCTGCTTCTGAATCCCAGAGAGACGGGGACTCTGCAGTGCTCTTCCTTTCCTTGCCTTTTCCTCATCTTGCAAGCTACTCCTTTCCCCTCCTGTCTCTCCCTCATCCCTCTTTCTTTCTTTGGCTTGTCTGCACTTGTCAAACCTTCTTGATGATGCTAATGTCTAGTTAGACTGTTCCGCTTCTCTTCAGGGCTTTAGTTCTGCTTCTGAATCCCAGAGAGACGGGGACTCTGCAGTGCTCTTCCTTTCCTTGCCTTTTCCTCATCTTGCAAGCTACTCCTTTCCCCTCCTGTCTCTCCCTCATCCCTCTTTCTTTCTTTGGCTTGTCTGCACTTGTCAAACCTTCTTGATGATGCTAATGTCTAGTTAGACTGCTACCAGAGTGTGTGTGTGTGTGTGTGTGTGTGTGTGTGTGTGTGTGTGTGTCTGTGTCTGTGTGAGATTTTCTTCTGTCTCTGCATACACTGGAGCATCTAATCCAGTTCGTATGTCTCATATCTCTCTGTCTTCCCTGTATCATCACCTCACACAGATATGCAATAGGCTGCTAGTCAAACTAAGCTGGAAACAATAGGTCATGTAGAGCACGAGGAAAATGCTGGGCTACTTGCAGGTTTTTTTTTTTTTTAATGTGAGAGCTTTAGTAACATTTTTCTCTCAACTAGTACTGCTGCAATCATAAACCCTATCAATCACCAGAGGGCAAATTTAGCCTGGGAGAAAGATAAAGTGGGCAGTAGAGTTTGCTACTGCCACAGGCAAGGGAAACCTGTTCTTGTTTGAGTTTTCATAAAGCACTGAGTCAGTTTGGGGCCTTTAGAGAGGAGCTAAAGGTTTTAGCCAGCGAACAGTCCTGATAAATGGTTGTGATTGCTGTGAGTTGCTCCACTGAGTGATTAGTTCCTAGAAAACGTTTCACGGAGTATGCCCAGTTGCCTTCGGCTTTGTACTGTTATTTCTTTGCTCTGACTCTGCATACTCTCTCCCAGCATTCTCATACCTCCTTTGCTCTTAGTCAGTTCTGCACCTCAGACTATTTTGTAATTACTGTTAAAAAAATCATAGGGTTGGAGAGATGGTCCTCTTGTAGAGGACCTGGGTTTGTGTCCCAGAACCTACATCAGGAGGCTCAAAACCACCAGTAACTCTAGCTCCAGGGGATCTGACATCTTTTCTGGTCTCTAAGTACATTCACACTCATGGACGCACACACATGCACTTACCCCATAAAACATAACACACAGAGAAACACACAGATAATTAAAAATAAAAATATAAAATCTTTTCATTATTCTGATTCCCTATTCTAAATTTTAGTGAAAGCAAGAACCCAAATCAACCAAACATTTAAACTTTGCTTTCCAATTCATTATTAGATTTTTCCTTTAGTGCCATATTAAAGTTTAGTATTTCAGAATGAAAATTTAGTCACCAAAAGACTCCAGTTTGTTGCTAATCTATAAGATTTGTTTAATCAAGGTTTTAAATGATTACTGAGGTTTTAGGGCAAAAGCACTTTTTATTAAGTACGGGAAAAGAATTATTAATCCAGAGAGGTCTGTATAGAGTGTGGGAGAGGAAGTTCTTGCCTTATTAGAGGAACAATTTTCAAGTGAATTTTCCATTAATGGAATTTTTTTATTGAGTAGCTTCTGGTTTCAGTTCCTGTTCTGGGAGCCAGTGACCAACAAGGAGAAAAACAGACATACATTGGGGAGGTAGAGAGGAAAAATAACACACAAATAACAAACAAGAGAAGTTCAGAGCAATGTGAGCAGCCTGGAAGAGTACATGAGAGTGCACAGCGCTTAACTATCTGCTGCTTATTATAATAATTTTAAAGTCATTTAAGCAACTTTGTGTGTATATATGCACATATATGTACGTGAGTGTTTGTGTTTGTGAGAATACATTATGTGTGCAGTGTGTACAGAGGCCAGAGGACAACCTCAGATGTCATTCCTAAGGAGCCAATCACCTTCTGTTTCTGAGACAGGATCTCTCGTTGGTCTGGAGGTCACCTAGGAGGCTAGGCTGGGTGACCAGTGAGCCACAAGGATCTTCCTGTCTCCACTTCACCAGTGCTGGGATTACAGGAGCCTGCCATTGTGTCTGGCTCTTTCCCACAATTTTTACAGGTCATAGGCAAGTGTTTTACCAGCCGAGCCATTTCTCAGCTCCCATTTAAAGCAATTCTAACAGGATTTCTACGTGATTTTATTCTTTATATTATCTCAATGGCAATTATGGTTTTTAAACTTTAAGAATAAGGCCACTTCCCTCCCTTCTTTCCCTCTGAGCCTTCCTGTCCTCTGTGAGAGGAGCCAGTTCTTTTAACCACTGAGCCATCTTTCCAGGCCTCTTTATTGGGTTTTATAATTGGTTATTAATATTCTGATTTTAAAGATGAAGCAGTTAGGGCCCAGACTATCACTTATTCCAAATCACTAACACATATTGAAGGATTTGAAAATAGTTTTTCAATTACAGAGAAAAGGACACTGCTTCTTACCATGTCACATTGTTGACCATTTCTACATATAAACGATAATTGTAACTCTCTTTATTGGGTTTTATAATTGGTTATTAATATTCTGATTTTAAAGATGAAGCAGTTAGGGCCCAGACTATCACTTATTCCAAATCACTAACACATATTGAAGGATTTGAAAATAGTTTTTCAATTACAGAGAAAAGGACACTGCTTCTTACCATGTCACATTGTTGACCATTTCTACATATAAACGATAATTGTAACTCATTGAAAGCACCATTTATATTGGTTAAACCAAGCCCCCAAACTCTGCCATATATATTACTGTGCTCTGCTGTGTGGCACTATTTATTACTTTCACCACCTCTTTGAATTAAAATCTACTTCATAAGTTCCTTTTTATTTGTTTTTGCCAATATTGAAGACTGAAACCACTGCCCCCATGTGCTGTACAAGTGCTCTAACACCAATCTCCACCCCCAGCTCTGTATCCTTTTGCTGAGGATAACTCTGACTATGGAAGTATTTTTCTAATTCTAAATGGAGGGTAGGAAAAAGCAGAGAGAACAGAGATTTCGAGCTGATAAAAATTTCAGACATTTCCCACTCACACCCAGGCCCCCTCCTCCATCCATGCCTCCCCCTATCCCCCCACCGAACCCTATGCACTCTGCTACATATTCTGAGTCATTTGGGTGTTTGTACCCAAATATTCTTCAGTGTAAATATATCCACTGGAGTTTAGTCAGCCCAATCCAGTGGTCATATGTAAGTCATACTCTCCCTCACCCAGCAGCAATCAGTCTCAAATAGTTCTCAATCTAGTGCTGGCCCACCACCTATTTCTCACCTCCCCTTTGGGCCCTTGTTTAATGGAGCTTAAAAAGCTCAATTAAAAAAAGAAAAAAGGAAAGCATCTGGCTTATATGCCTATGACAGCACATTTCCCAATTACTTATGTGGCTTTCTGTTCAGCTTGACTGTGGGTACTTGCTCAGTGCTGTGCCTAGCTTTTTGTAACCTCATCCCCAAAGTCAGAGTGCCTAACAGGATGGGATTCCAAGAAACATGGCTTGAAAGGTTGAAAAAATGCTCCAAAAGAAAGGAAACTGAAGAGAAACGACAGACAGATGCAAAGCATGGCTGTACCTGTACTGGATATTGGACTAGGGAAACAAGTGGCTTTAAAAGAAATTATTGGGGTAATCGGGAAAATTTGCATATGGATTGAGGGTTAGAGGATGGCGTACTATCAAAATATAGTCAAACAGATAGGACTGAGGGTGTAACGCTTGATGTTTTTGAATGGGATTTACACCTCTGAGTTGTATGTGGAGTTGAGAGAGAGCGAGAACGAGTGAGTGTGTGAGAGAGAGCAAGCTAAAATGGAGAAACTTGGTGAAAGAATATGTAATTTAAAATTTTTTCCATTTTTACCTTCTGTGTTTAATGTTATATCAATATAGGGGCTGGAGAGATGGCTCAGCAGTTAAGAACAATGAGTGTTCTTGCAGAAGACCCTGCTCTGAATCCCAGCACCCACGTGGTGGCTAACAACCACCTGTAACTCCCATTCCAGGGGATCTGATACCCTCTTCTGACCTCTGCAGGCACTTCGTGACATGGGTGCACTTATACACATGCAGGCATAACACTCATACACATAAAATAAAAATAAAAAAATAAAAAAAATTATATCAATATAAACAGTTCCAAAATGTGTTGAATAAATTTAAACTTTAAAAATGATCATGGTTCTAAAGGGATTTTTTGTTTCTATTGGGTTGGAGTCCCAATTAAAACATACAAACAAGAACCCAAAAGCAAATGGAACTAAAATGACAGAGGCAAATTAGTTTAAGATTGATGATTGATCTATATTTTTTTCTTTTTTTCTTTTTTTTTTTTTTTTTTTTTTTGAGGCAGGGTCTCCCTGTAGTCACTGCTGTCCTGGAATTCACAATGTGGACCAGGCTGGTTCAGTCTCACAGAGATCTGCCTGACTCGTCTCCAGAGTGCTGGGATTAAAGATGTGCTCTATCATGTCCAGCTGAGCTATATTTTTATACTTAAATATATTTTATTTTTCTTAGTTATTTCCATAACACAACAAATTCTATAATAAGTGTCTAGATTGGAACCCACCCAATGTAGTTTATTTTTTAATTTTTTTTTCAATTTTGTGGTCTCATTTATAACCTGATTTAGTGATATGGATCTTGTGGATGGAACTGGAGTAATCTCTAAAGACAGTCTCATTGTATTTATCTAAACTTACAAAGCAATTGGTATCAGCTGATTAGTTCTTCCATGCCCTAGTGTGTGTGTGTGTGTGTGTGTGTGTGTGTATGTGTGTGTGTGTGTGTGGTGTGTTTTTGTCTGCATAAAAAATACTGCATGCTAATGGAAACAAAGCAACAACAATAAATTGCCAACTTTTTATTGCTTAAGTTACCTACTTCCTTGTTAATGTAGTGAGTGACAGTCACTCTGGGACATATAACTTTCTTCTTAAAACCCTTTTACTATTATATTACGATAATTTTAGGCTTCCCCAATACTTTGCTTGAATTCAAAAGCCTCATTAATCATTGACATATTCCCTTCTGTAGACTGTGATTTTTTGATAGCTTCCCTGACATTTTAAATACCAGGGTGAATTATTTTTCACAGTCTGTCATCAGTCATTAGATAATATTGCAGCATGCTACAAAAGTGTTTCTATTTTTAGTTGCCGTGCTTTTGGCATTTCAACGTGGTAGTGTGTACAATGAGTTAAACAGAATCTTCACTTAAAGCAGACCATCATGCTAAGTGAGTGCTTCGTGTTTAAACTGAGCTAATGGATGTATAAAGTGAACTATTTGGAATGGGGAAGGCTCCGGTAACTATGATTATCTCTGGTTACAATTACTACTTCTCCCCAGGTCTGTAGTTTAGTGGCAGACAAGAGGATTCAGTACAGTTTTGAGACTTACTTCCTCTCTTGTTGCACGAGGCAAATGGAAGATCATTTAAAAAAATGATGTCCATTTCAGATATGCATCTGTTTAATTGTTTATACAGAAACAGCAAGGCTTAAGTGAGTTTTCTTCGCATTTCAAACTTGTTTACTCTCCTTAGCAAATATATGAGGCAGATAAACATCATCTCGCCTTATAATGCCTCCACACCTCCCTCCCCTTTGACACTCTTTCATGCTATTCTGGACCTCACGGTCCTCATCCCTCGGGAGCTGTGTTTTTAGTTAAATATAGGGATGAATCTGACCCTGTTGATGGGAGACAAAGTCTCAAATGTTATTAGACTCACAGATCATCGCACAGTGCGTGCTCAGTATAAATATTAGACAAAAAGTTGGGCTTTGTACAATAGAGTAAATCTTGGTGTGACCAGATGGTACTTGACTGCCTGGCTTAGCCCTCATCTTCCTCACCTTGGCCCTTGGATGGGACTGAAGCATGACCGAGATGTTAATGATAATCTTTACTGTAGAATAGGTCGTACAGAAGGAAACATTTACAGACAGTTGAAAAAGAAGATTGTTGAGGATGGAGAGAGAGAGCTTAGCAACTGAGAGAACTGGCTGCTCCTGCAGAGGACCTGGGTTTGGTTCTCAGCACCCACATGGCTGCTCACAACCATCTGTAACTCCAGTTCAAGGGGAGCTGATGCAGTCTTCTTTCCTCCACATGCACAGATATACACATGACGTACTTACATACATGCAGGCAAACACACGCATAAAATAAGAATAAATACATTTTAAAAAATTTGAAAAGATTGTATTGGGAGTATGCACTCAGAACAGGGTTACTGGAGTCACAAGGCAAAAGGGAAAAAAAGGTTTCAAATTTCTCCTTGCCTTGCAGGTCATTTAGGCTAACTGCTGGACTGTTAGTGGGTTGGAAAAAACAAACCATGTTTCCCTTTGACATCTTTTTGGAAACTAGAAAGGAAATAGCAATAATATTCTGGCAAGGCTGACAGATGAAGAGAAGAAAGCCAGCTTGCTTTTTTATTACACTCTGAACGATAGTGTCTCACTCTGTAGCCCAGGCTGGCCTGGAACTCGCTGTCTATAAACCCAGCTGACCTCAAGCTTGTGGTAATGTTTGTGGCTCAGCTTCCCAAGTGGGTGGGATTATAGGTGAGACCTACCTTGTCTGGCACTTTTCATTCTTAACTGTGACTTTTTTACAGCACACCACAGGAAGCATTTTAGAAACAGTATGGCAAGTTTCTCTGTGTGTGAATTTAGGATACTGCAGCTTTGTAATATCTTTTTCCTGTCAAATCCTAGATTCAGTTGACCTTTTGGGTAATGCGTTTGTTTGCTTTCAAATCTTCTGAAAGATCTCTCATACAGTGTTTTGTTTTCTTTAGGAGTTAAAGGGTGTTATGGGAATGATAAAAGTTTATGGGGAAAAAGAAGAGCTACAAATTCAGATTTTTTTTTTTTTAACATTTCTTTCAGGTCTGCTAACCCTAAGTTTACTTACATGGTTAGACTAAGAAGTGTTGTATCCTTCCTGATATTGCTTCCGTTTGCAGCATTTCCTGCATCCTTTTTCTCAGAAGTGGGCTGCCTTCCTTTCTGAAAAAAAACATTTAAAACATTTTTGTATGTGTCCTCCTCTTTTTGTCCTTTGCCCTCTCCTTTGGTCATTCTAAAGGAGGCATGTGAGTGAATGAGTAGATTGTACACATGAGGTACCAGAGGGGCTCCTTTGATTTAAGAAATGATTCTTGTGGCGTCTGGTGGGAAATGAGAACAGGGAATGATTTTTATGCTAAGTTGATAGTATCTTCCAGTGCACTAGAGAGAACACCAATCCAATATCCTCCTTCCTTCCTTGCCACCAAATTTAAGGGCTTGAATTTTCATTGATATCTTCTCATATTCATGTAATATGTCCTGGTGAGATAATTGCAGATTTGGCATGTTAGTTACAGTTTTCATTGTTGTGAAAAAATAGTGGACAAAATCAGCTTAAAGTAGAAAAGATTTGTCTAGCTCACATTTGAGGATACAGTTCATAGTGAACAGGAAGTCATGATGACAGAAGCTTGAAGGAACTGGCCATATTTTGTCTCCAGTCTGAAAGCAGAGTGATGAATGCCTGTGTTCAGCTCCCTTTTTCCGTGTTAAGTCTGGGAAGACTGACCCACAGTTAAGGTGGGTCTGCCCACCTCAGTTAACACAATCTAGAAATTCTGCCACAGACATGCCTCAAGGCTCATCTCTTAGGTGCTCTCAAAATGACAGTATTTACTGTCAAACTTAGCCTGTTTTCTGGAATTATCCAAAATTTTTCAATGTATATTTTTATTGAATTTTTTATGCATGTCATGCAAAACGTCTTAATCATTTTTATACCACTTCCCCATCCATACACCTCATAGCCAAAACTATATTTCATGCGTTCTGTCATATTAAGACTCAAGGAGTCAACTTTACACACCCAGATGTCTTTTGGTATAACTTCATCCACTGGAATCTAGTCAGTCTATCTACAGTCTCTCCCTTGAAGAAGATCAGCTTTTCTTCACCCCAAAGTAATCAGATAGTTCTTTGGCCAAGGTTGGAAACTACTGCCTGTTTTCCCAGTTCTATGCTGGGTTTTTGTCTGAGTTTGTGTGGGTCTTGTGCATGCCAAAACTATTGCTATAGGTTCATCTGAACAAGGTCCCAGAGGCCTGTAAGACTCTTGTTTCCTTATGATCATGCTTTTGAGCACTGCTTTACTTTACTTCTTCCTAATTCTTCCTTTTTGTCCGTTCTGTGATAAGCTCTGCATGTAAAAGGCTCTCACACACACCAGAACATGTTTTAGTCCTTCTACTGCCCAAATCTTGCTTTGAAAGATATAAGTAAAAAATTAAAGCCAAGGACTTATATCAATAACCAGTCTACATGTTTTACATCATATATTTTTTACATTCTGTATTTCAATTTAAGTTTAATCTGAAGAAATTTGAGTATTCACTTATTCATTTTACAGATATTCATTTTATAGATATTACTTATTCATTTTACAGAGTACTCATTTACTGAGCCAACTACAGCTGAATGCTTTGCAAGTGTTAATTATAAGCCATTCTGTTAGCTTTTTCTCTGTGGGCCTCTCAAACATCCAATTCTGAGTCTTGGATCAAAGACACAATAATATTGAAAATAATCTGTCTTAATTCTTTAATACCCTGTTGGTATAACTTACTGTTGGATTTATGTTTATAATACTATACAA
>NW_008334957.1:1467404-1488869 GCF_000622305.1 Nannospalax galili | reverse complement strand
AATCTATGAAATCTTACTATTAATAGATTGAAAAAAAATCTTTGTCTTGATAATGACTTATGTCTGAGGTATTTTAAAAGAATAATTCAACACAGAAAGACAAAATGTCAAATAATGACCTGACGATGTTTAATGAATGCTCTTTATATTTACAAAATATTGACAACAGCAAGCAGCCCAAAGATAAGGAATGATTAAAATAGGACAACTCTGCCTCAGAGAATGCTAAACAGCTGTTTAAATTAGAATTATGTGCAAAGATGAGATACAGCATGAGGAAATGTTTATGATGTTTTTATAGCTCTGGTTGCCCAGGAAACAGACTCCAAGATGAGAGATTTACACACAGGAAGACAACTGGACATCAGGATCAATGATCCAACCAGCTTTGTGCACCCACGTTGTGCAATGCCAGCAGAGGTTAGAAAGCATTGGATTCCCCTGGAACTGGAGTTACCAATGGTTATTAGCTGTCATGTGGGTGCTGGGAACTGAACCTGAGTCCTTTGTAAGAGTAGCCAGTGCTCTAAACTGCTGAGTCATGACTATTCTTGAGAAGTAGTAGCACATGTATCTGCCTGAGTGATCTCGCTTGAGCATCTCCCTTTGAGGGTTTGAGATGAATAGATGGGGCAATGTGGGAAGTTAATGTGTTATACTATCATGACACAGGTCCCTGCTGACCTTGTCAGAATGACTGACCTAGGTAAGAATGTAAAGCCCTTATAGTACAACTCTTTGCCTCCCAAACTGGCTAGGTTTAAGGTGGGATGCTTTGGGGTGGGGAAGAAACTCAAGCCTGACTGTACTCTTCATCTGAAGGCAAACCCAGAGCAAGGAAGCTGTGGGCTGACAATAGCAACCCCCAGCCTCTGTTAGAGAAGGCATATTAGACAAAAAGAAAACAAGCTAAACAAAGTATTTGTTTTTATATGCATTATGAGCTTAACTATGTGAAATATGTGTAGGTTTATACAAAACCAGGAAGGAGACAGAAGAAAGAGGAAATGTGCTGCCAAAGTAGAAAAATTCATAAGCCTTTCTCCCCACAAACCATGAAGCCAAGCGTGTCGTTTCTTCTATAATAATGAGAGAATTCTGGTATATGTTGTACCCTTTAACAATGTAAAGCATGACCCCTCTTTGCTGTTGATTTTTGCATATCTTAGTCTTCTCACGTGCTCTGTCTGTGAAATCTGTCCTGGCATGGTACTGGAAAACTCACCTCTGTGTATCAGAATCACTTTGAGATCGTAACACACGTGAACAGTTGCTCTGTTTGGGTGGCTAGCTTCAGTCATTCACAGGGTGGCCTTGTTCAGGATGTGGAAGAGGCAACAATTATGAACCTAATTCCTATGTGTGTCTCATATACTCATTTTCATTTATTTAGCTCAGCATCTTATTTTAAAGGAATTATTTATTATTTTTAATCATTTGTATGTGTGCGTCTATATGTAAGTGTGTGCATATGAGTATAGGTGCTATGGAGGCCAGAGGCATTGGATATGGTATCGCCTGGAGTGATAAGTAAGTGGCTGTGAACTGCCTGATGTGAGCCTTGGGAACTGAAATCAGCTGACTCTGGAAGTCAGCTCAGCATCTTATAAATTCATTAACCAAAGGGAATTGGGAAAGGAAAATATTGATTGTACAGGGCAAGAAATCCAATATAATGCTACAAAACAGTTTAAATGTATCCCCTAATGAAGAGAAAGAAATACAGGCATTTATTTCCCAAGTTAAAGCACATATATGCAAAAGAATGTAATTCTGGGACAGAGCTCGAGACAGGACCCTTTTCTGAGATAGACTTTCTATATCGCTACTACTTCCTTATTTTTCTAAGATATAACTAGCAGTGCCCTTCTGAATCACGCACAGTGTGTTTTTTCTATTGTTCCATGTTGCATCTATTTCAGATGGTTCTGTAGTGTTGCTTTTAATGCATTCTGAGTTATTCTTTGAATATATAAAATGAAAAGACAAAGGAGATTTGCGAAGTATTTCCAGTACTTTAAAGCATTTCTGTGAAGAGAGGAGGCAGATTTGTTCTAGTTTCTACAGAAGATGTAACACAGATAGTGAGCTAAAATTATAGGACAAGATTTTACCTCAGAGGAAAGATGGGAGGAATCTTGTAATTTCTAGAGATACTCTGAATTGGAGGAATAAGTTTCATAAGCTGCTTGCTCCTGGAGGAATTTAGGAAAGGGAAGGGTGATTATGCAGGCAGACCAGTAGACTGAGTTACCTGGGAAGTTCACCAGTGTGCTCTGTAGCTTCGTACATTGATGTAATGCAGCATGGGGTATCTCCAAATGATCTTTAAAGCAAATGTGCGCATTATAACATGCTGTCATCCTGAAAATGTGTTCGAGTTATCTTGGTGTGGCCCAGCAGGCACAGGCAGGAGGACCTCTGTGGGATAGAGGCCATTCTGAGATACATAGTGAGTTCTAGGCCAGCTGGGACTACAGGGAGATCTTGTGTCAAAAAAAACCAAAAAGAAAAGAAAAAGAGTGTTAGAGTTGCTTGCTATGAATTGTGCAAATGTTTTCACAACCAGTGAAGGAATCCCAAGGTAGACTTATGAAAATGCATTTATTTTTGCTGTACTTAAAACCTACTAACCTTCTTGGATGTCTAACAGCCATACTTTGAGGCCTATACTAATTTGGTCAGAGGGACATAAAGGACAATTTTTGCTCCTTGCCCTCCTAGGTTCATTAAGCTCCAGGAGACTATGAGCATCTCTCAAAATGTCCTGTAACAGTGGTGTGTCACCTGTCCTTTTGATTAAGGAGGCCATGGAGACCCAGATGGACCTGAACCAGTGTCCAATCTACAAAGAGGAGGGTCAACTCAGAGGAATCATTTCCTCCTGCTTCCAAGTGAAGCCAGCCATGATTGAGTAGGACCTTTGACTTATCTTCACATGGATCGAGACTGGTAAAAGAAAGGAACTGGGGGATCCTTCCAAGCCCATGTGACCCCTAAGGAACAGATCCTCAAATGACCTTAAGGGTAAAAATAAATTGGTTTATCTGGGCCAACTGTATGGTCTTAAACACCCAAAAGGAAAGTATAACCAAAGATTAAAGGGATCAATATATTTCTTTAAGAGTCCATGTGTATAACTAAAAGCTATATAACAAGAAACAGTATCAGACAGGAGATACCTTCCTTTGAGCATAGAACTGGGAAAATGAACAGCAGACCCCAATCTTATCTAAAGGAATATTGGCAACTGATTTCTGCTAGATGAAGAAGAGCTGATCTTCCTAAAACAAGGAACTCTAGGTAGGCTGACTAGATTCAGTGGATGGACAAGCACTGGAGAACAGTTGGGGGTACCAATAACACAGTGGACAGTAACAGGGATGACAGAGTATATGGGCTCCAGTGGGGGGGCGGACTATGGGAGGCTGCCATTTGGGATGTGGGTATATAGATGAATAAGATTGTTTGGGATGTTCTGTATGAAATACACACAAAAAATCAACAACTAAAAAATGTGTTATATTTGAGGAAGAAGCATAAAATTTGCTCCATGTTAATTAGTAGAAGTGAAACGCATTAGTATTGAAAGCTACTCGATGTTTTTATATCCATGCTCAGGTGGATTCAGAAAGTAACCTACGGTGACTAGTAACAATCAGATACATAGAGATTAGAGACGCATGTGCAAACATCTAAGTGTTAATAGCATTTAAAATGAGTTTTTGTTTATGAAACAGTGTGTTTTAAAATGAAATTGAGATTTTTTTTAAAGGTTAAAACCTCACTCAATTTTATGTCTGGTAGGGTTTATACTGAGTTCAATATTGTATAACTGTATTAAGTCAACTGTGAACCTAAAAATTTACAGCCAGTATTGAAAGAGATGCATCTTTGCTCTGGAAATTGTTAGTGAATATGTTAATGCTGTTATGAAATGCTTCCTGAAATCATGTGGTTATTAAATAAATATTTTTTAAAATACCTAATGCTGTTTAGCCAAATGAAACACTTATTTTAGGATCTCGCTAAAGTATACATTCCTGGATTCAATGTGGAAATTCTAAGAAAATTTTAGGTTATCATCAGTTTTATTCTTTACTACAGCACAGCCTTATTGCTAAGGTAATCCCTTCTGTTGAACTGGACAGGACATGGCTCCCTAGATTTGGTTGGAGCCTTTAAGGAGGAAAAATCACAATTAAGCAATTTTCAAAAGCCTAGCAATCAAAGAGGCATTAGCAATGATTAACAGCTCTGCTTAAGCCCTCGGAGGACCATCCATGTGGAAATGGGCCCTTGCCACCACCACCTTCTTCCTATTTGAATAGGGCCAGTTAGGAGCAGAGGAAGCCAGAATCCAGGCATTTGCATAGCAATCAGTATCCTCATTTTCTCTGCCAGCAGGTAAAGCCTGGTGAAAGTGCTGGTATGGGAACAGAGGGGAAGGCTCATCTGTAGGGAGGTCCAAAATCTGGGTGCTGCTGCCTTGTTACAATGTAGCAGATGGCAGCTCAGAAAGAGGGCCAGGTGTGGGTCCAGAGCTCAGGCTGGTGCCTCTGAAGTGCATCTTTGCAATTAACTTGTGTGTGTGAGTTCCTTGACCTTATGCTGCATTGCTACTGCATTTCTGGTGTGATGTCTTCCACAGCCACCTGCCAGGGGGCTGGAGAAGGAGGGCTGTGGGATGCCATGACACTTGGTCATCTAGCAGGTAGTCAGAATAGCATCCTGGTAAAGACTGGTTGGTTTTACATGTGCTGGCCTGAGTCTGTCCACTTCTTAGTGCTCAGCATATGTGACTATTTATTGGAAAAGAAAAATGAATGAGTTAAATAATTGGTGCTTATACCTATGAAATCAGTAACAATGTAGCTTTTCAACTTTGACTAAAAAGACTTGGCAGAGAACATTGACCGGTATGAAAACAACACATGTTCTTACCTTCATGCGTGTACATCTACTACGTATATTATATATACATCTTATATGATGCACATTATGTATGAACATATTATCGCCCCCACACAACTATATTTATCTGTTTATTGTTTTATTCTTTTATCTATTCATTAAAAAAATCACTATAGAGAAGGCATTGTGCCATGGGTTGGGATTACAAATGCGATTTTCATTTTGTTTCTCAAAAGCTTCCTGTCAGTTTCTTCCAGGTTCATTGAATACGTGTTCCTTTGTTCTAGAATAATCTATTTTTATACCCACCTACTTCTTCTTAGTGGCTAGTTAACTCTTTTTTCATGGTAGCTATGTTAATTTTTATTTCCTTATTTTTGTTACATTTATTTATTTATATTTGGTGTGTGTTTATGTATGTGTGTTTGCACATATGCTACCACATGTGTGTGGAGATCAGAGCTTGTGGGAGCTGGTTCTCTCCTTCCACCGTATGGGTCCCGAGGATCAAACTCAGGTGGTCAGGTTTTATGGCAAGTGACTTTATTTACCCTCTGTGTCATAACTCCAGCCCTTCTCATTCATTCTTTTCTCATCATCATAATCCTGCTTGTGGTGTGATGTGTAAATTAAGGGGCTATTTGTCATATAGACTAGAAAGGCCAGACCACTCTCTCCTTACCACCCTTATTTGTCCAGTAGTCAGCACTGAGGCCATTAAACAGAAGATTTTTTTTTTTTAAATGAAGGAGTCAATATATGGTGAACAGGACAAAACATCTTCAGATAGGTTAGTTTTGATAGAGGGACTGGGCAAACCAACAGCTACTGTGTGATAAATGTTAAGAAGTCAATGACCACTGGGTATTTTGGAATCCTAACAAATAAAGACATCTGTCTCAGTCTACCAAGGCCAAGGAAAGCATTCTGGAGGAATTTAGATATTAACGTATTCAAGATGAGGGAAATCAGATAACTCAATTAGTGGGGAAGGTAGCCTATAGATGGGAGAGATGGCACAGAGTATTCTGGAAGCTCTAAGGGTTCAGGAGGGTCAGTGCAGCTCAGTAGAGAAGGGGCCTTACAGAGAGGAGAATGCTGGGATGCGTCAGGAGAAGACTGGACTAAGCCCTGCTGAGTTTGGACTTTATTTGACAGAGAACATTGAACGGTATGAAATCAACACATGCTCTTACCTTCATGAGTGTACATCGGCTATATATGTTATATATGCATTTTATATGAGACACATTATGTATGAACATACTGTCACCCACAGCAGATTAGTCAGATAGTCATTAGATAGCCAGCAAGTAGTCAGTAGGTGTTATGTGGAGAAATGGTAGAAAATTTATGATTTAAAAAAATGGCATGTGGAAATGGATTGGGGAAAAATTGGACACATGTAGAAAAGTCAGTTAAGAGGCCAGTGAACTGTTTCCATAACAGACAGCTGGTCATGGTGGCCTAAGATCAGGTAGTAACACAGATAAGAGAGGCTAGCAGGATATTAGCACTGATGAGTCCTGCACACACATTTTTACTAAAACAAAATCATCTTCTCTTCATTCCGTTGGCTGTTTCAATGTACCTTTACAGCATACAAAATCAAATGTTTTGATGCCATTTTGTTTCCTGTGTTGGTTAAGGAATAAATTGTCTCTTAGTTCTCTTAGACAATATTCATTCATTTACTCATATTCATTTTCAGCATTTCCTGTCCTGGATATGATTTTGCTTGAGGTATGAGATAGGATTTAATCTTAACATTTCACAGATGGCTAACTGGCCATTGCCACATAGTAAATGAACCATTTACTATGGTTCCCCTGAATTTAAATATAATGTTGTCATAATCAAAACCTTTCACATTTACGCAGATTTATTTCAGAAATGTACCATCAATTTTATCATTCTTTCCAACATACATTTGCATTGTATTTTCATTTTAGATAGTTCTTGATAGACTCTTCAAGACAGCGTTGAATAATGGTCATGAAATGAAGCATGTTTATGTAATTTCTGAGTTCAGTTGAAATGCTTCTGAACTTTCATCGTTTAGAGTAAAAATTGCATCTGGTTTTTGGAATGTAACTTTTATTATATCTGAGCAGTTTCTTACTTCTATTTTATTAAAATGTTTATTAAAAATTTTGAATCATATACTCTTCAGAATCTACTGATATGACCTTTTATTTTATTCTTGAATAGTTTTGAATTTTCTTTCTTTCCTTCTCTCCTTCCCTCCTTCCCTCCTTCCCTCCCTCCCTCCCTTCCTCCCTCCCTGTTTCTTGTCTTTTTGAGACAGAATCACTCTGTAGCCCTCGCTGGCCTGGAACTCACTATGTAGACCAGGGTGACCTTGAACTCACAGAGATCCACCTGCCTCTGCCTCCCAAGTGCTGGGATTGAAGACATGCGCCACCACACACAGCATTAATTTTTTTCCTTAAAGGTTAGGTAGACCTCAATTTCATCATGTCCATTTTGCCCCGTACTTTATTTTAAACTGCATTTACACATTTGTTTGCAGAAAATTGAATGATTCTCTCCTGTGCTAGTCACTTTGCGTGGCTGTGACAAAATGCCAGGAAAATAATTTAAGGGAGGAAAGTTATTTTGGTTCACCATTTTAGAGTTCATGGTGGCTTGGTCCCACCTTGTGGGCTTGAGTTGATGCCAAAGCTTCTTATCTCCTGGCGTCCACGAAGCAGAGGAGGAGAATAAGAGAGGGGCCAGTGACAAGATGCATCCCTCCAGGGAGCACATCTGGTGACCAGTTCCCTTTACCCAGGCTCTATTTCCTCTATTCTGCAATGAATTCATCCACCGATGGAGAGCTTATAGGATCCAATTACCTCTCAGCCAGGCAACCAAGCCATTAACAAATGAGCCTTCTGGGCACGCTTTTGGATTTAAAGTTGGCATTCCCCATTCCTTTATTTCTTCTTAGTATGTCCTAATGCCATTTCTCCTTTAGTATATTTTCCTTCCTTAGTTTTAGGTTATATCTATTCCCACTTCTTAGCTTGCTTTCCCCCCCCTTAAACTTAACATAGTTTTCTTAATTTGAGAGCTTTTGATTTACTTTACTTATTTGATTTACTTATTTTGTTTTTGCTGCTGAACACACAGCATGCCTTTGAGTACAGTTTCATTGAGTTGTAAATTCTCTAACTTCAGCTTTGATTTCCTTTGGAATCCAAGGGAGTGACTAACTTTCAGCTACAAAAGATTCCTTGCCACATTTTTTGTTATTTGCAAATGTTTACTGCTCATGTTTTGTTGCTACTAGAAAACCATTAATAAAGGTATATTAGTATTTTTTCTTTTTTTAATTGAATTTTTGTGAATTTCATATAATACATTTCGATTGTACTTAGATTCTCCCCTATCTGCACCTCTTATTACTCCCCTGCCCAATTTTATGTACTCATATATATATATATGTATATAAATATATCACAGATGTACACACACACACACACAGACACACGCACATATATGTATGTGTGTGTATATATGTATATATGTGTCCTATAGAATCAAACCTGTGTTCCCAAATGTCCATCGATGTGGTCAATCCCCTGGAGCCTGGTTAACATAACAAGAGTCACATCCTTGAAGGAGATGACTCTCCCCCTCTTAGCAACCATTGGTTACCAATCATTAGTCAGGTTGGATTGCGGTTTCTTAATCCACTTCCCCACATATGTGCCTGGATTTTGTCTGGTTTGAGTTTGCATGGGCCGTGTGCATGCTGTCGTCACTGCTGTGAGTTCATAGGAGTAACTTCCCAGCTGTCTGGAAACCTTTGTTTCCTTGTTGTCATCCATCACCTCTGTCACTTACAGAACTTCCACTCTTCTGCAATGATTCCTAAGTCTTTGAAGGCAGAAGTTTATATAGATGTCCAATTTAGAGATAACTGCTCTACAGTCTCTTCTTTTCTGCACACTGACCAGTTGTGGGTCTATGTGTTAATCACTGTACAACTGACTTTTCTGTTGCTATGATAAGACACCATGACCAAGGTAATTCATAGGAGGAAGAGTTTATTTGGCATATGATTTCAGAGGGATTAGAGTCCAAGGTGACAGGAGAGGAATGGCAGCAGAGGTAATGGAGCAGAAAACTGAGGGATCATATGGTCAAGCAGACACAGGAGGCAGAGAGACCAGAAATCTGGCAAGGCTTAAGAACTCTCAAAGTTGCTCCCAGTGACAAGATTCCTCCAGCATGGCCAACCTCCTAAAGGTTCCATGACCCTTGCTTGACCTTTTCTAAACAGTGCCAAAACCTGGGGATCAAGTGTCCAAATACTTGGAACCTATGGGAGACATTTTCATTCAAACCACCACAATCACCATATCCTGTATAAGGAAGCTTCTTTGGTGAGAGCTGAGTGATGCTTTAATCTATGGGTATAAAAGTAAGTCATTATGATGCTCGTTAATACTATGTCTATTTAGCAGAATAATAGTATTAGGATCTCCCTTATGGCCTGTGGCCTTCCTAGCCACAGGTTCCTAGGCCTAGTATCAATATTAGGTATGGGCACTGCCTTATGAAAAGAACCTTAAATCCAATTAGAAAGCGATAGGTTACTCCCATAATATCCATGCCACTGTTGTACCAGTGATTTTACCAGGCCACTTGCTCCTGACACATGCAGTATTCACAGCATGTATAGCACTTTGCATGCAATGTGAAATCTATCCTGCAGTCAGTACCAACTTGGTTTCTCCTTGATTTCTCTATAGCTCATGTGTGTAGTATCTTCAGCCATAGGGTTCTGTCAAGTTCTAGTGGGTAACCAGGAGCAGGGGCAATGACCAGTATTGTTTGAGGGTCTATGGGACCTCTGGTCAACAGCTTCAAAAGAGGGACTCTATTCCTGGCATTGGGCTTTTACTTTGCTAATCTATGGTGTGTAGCAAGGACAAGGTCCCCCTGCTATAAGATATTCCTTTTAACTTTCTTTTATAATGTCTATGCATATACTTTAAGAAGCGTGTGTAATGGTAGGATTTCATATGGCTTTTTCTAAAGTCCTTTAGTGCTAGCTGTCCCTCCCCATACACCCTCCTCTGTCCTGCCCTCCCTTCCCCATCCCATGTGACCCTTCCTACTCTGTCACTCCTCTTTCCTCCTCTATATCCCTGTATCTATCTCTCCTCCAATGAAGCCCCCACCCCCATCTTGGCCATTTGTTTCCTGACCTCTCTGGATTTTCTAATTTTACTTATTTTTGTTGCTGAACACACAGCATCCATGTTTTAAGTACAATTTCATTGAGTTGTGAATGCTTTAACCTCAGCTTTGATTTTCTGTTTAATCCAAGAGCATGTATTGATTGACTAGCTTTCAGTTAGTTTTCTTTGTCACATTTTTTTGCTATTTGCAAATGTTTATTGCTCCAGTTTTATTGCTATTAGAACAGGTCTGGAAAAACAATTCTTAAAGGTATATTACGGAATTTTTGTGTCAAGTATTTGAGCGGTTTTTGGAAGTTCTTTGTATATACATATGTACACATATATATATATTTTTAAAAATATTTTGCTGGGCATGGTGGCACATGCCTTTAATCCCAGCACTTGGGAAGCAGAGGCAGGCAGATCTCTGTGAGTTTGAGGCCAGCCTGGTCTACAGACCGAGTTCCAGGCAGCTGGAGCTACAGGGAGACCCTGTCTCAAAAAGACCAAAAGAAAATTTTATTATTTTTATTTTATGTGTATGAGTGTATTGCCTGCATGTATGGGAGTGCACCCGTGTTGTGCAATACCACAGAGGTCAGAATAGGGCTTTGGATTCCCCTGGAAATGGAGTTAAGGATGGTTTGTAGCCACCATGTGGGTGCTGGGAATTGAACCCGGGTCCTCTGCAAGAGCAGTCAGTGCTCTTAACCGCTGAGCTCTCTCTCCAGCCACCACTCCAACCCCTGTCCACATATATTTTGATTTTGTTACTTTTTCTTATTTCTTTTTAATGTATTTTGTTGAGATTACTTTCTTACTAGATTATGTTTTTGTTACTATTTGCTGAATTTATGACAATTTTTTCTTTGGCCTGATAGGTTCTGGAAAAAATATCTTAAAGTTATCTACTAAAATCTTATTGCTAATTTTTTCTTTTATTATTGTTTTTATATTGTTGTTTATCATTCCTCTCCTTTTTCTTTTCTTTTTTTTTTTTTTTGGTCTTTTTGAGAGAGGGTCTCCCTATAGCTCCAGCTGTCCTGGAACTCACTATGTAGACCAGGCTGGCCTTGAACTCACAGAGATCCGCCTGCCTCTGCCTCCTGAGTGCTGGGATTAAAGGCATGTGCCACCTTGCCTGGCTCATTATTTTGTTTTTTTTAGTCTATCAGATCTGTCTAATCTTGAGTTCCTCCTTTTTTGTGTATTTCATAAAAAAACATCTTCCTCTTTATACTTCCTCCCTCATACAAACCCTCCTATACCCCCCCATCGTATTTCATGCATTCTGTCATTTGTATTCAAGCCTATTGAGTCAAGTTGGTATACCCAGACATTCCTCAAGTACAAGTTCATTCATTGGGGTCTAGTTAGCCTATCTAGAGTCTCTCCCTTAAAGAAGGTCAACTTTCCCTCACCTAGCAGTAATCACCTGCCAATAGTTCTTTGACAAAGATTGGGAGCTGCTGCCCATTTCCCCAGTTCTATGCTCGGTTTTTGTCTGCTTGAGTTTTCATGGGTCTTGTACATCTTGACACCATTTCTGTAAGTTCACATGAACACGGTCCCACAAGCTTTTAAGACTGTTTCCTCATGTTAATGCACCTCCTCCTCTGGCTCCTACAATCTTTCCACTCCCTCTTTCACAATGGTCCCTGATCCTTGGGTAGGTAAAGTTTAATATAGGAGTCCTGTTCAAGGCTCCACACTCTGCAGACGCTTATTCTCTAAGTTTTGGTCATTTGTGGTCTTTTGTGTTCATTGTCCTCTATTGCATGAAGGAGCTTTGATGATAAGAGTTGAGAGATGCATTAGTATTTTTCTCTTTGCTTTGTTCCTCTACGTTCCTTAGGCGTACAGGTTTCAATGTAGATATGTCACTTTTAGGGTTGGGCATTTCAGAGACACTTATTTTTTGTGTGTGACCAGTTGTGGAACTCTGTAAGAATCTCCATCTGTTGCTAAAGAAGCATCTTTGATATTGAGTTTTAAAAACATATAAGAACTGTATTGAAATATAATTCACCTAACATGTAGGTCACACATTTAAAACATAAATCCTCTAGGGTGGTGGTACTTTCCTGCAATCCTGGAACTTGGGAGGTGGAGGCAGAAAAACCAGGAATTCAAGGCCAATCTTGTCTACATGGTGAGCTTGAGGGCAGCCTGGATACATGAGACCGTACCTCAAAACAACAGCAACAGAACAGACGAACAAACACAAATAAATAGGTAGATAAAATATATGATTCAATGGATTTTACTATATTCATGAAATGATGCCATTAACATTATAGTCACTTTTAGGACATTATTCGTCACTTCTGTTTTTTTAAATCTCTTTTTGTAAATGCAGCTCTTATAGAAGTAAGTTTCCCCTTGTAATGAGGTGACATTTTTATTGACATTACTGGAATGCAGGATTTATGTTATTTTCTTTGTTTCATCTTGATTGCTAATAATTAATGTCTATAGTGTTCCTCTTCTGCTTATGTTTGTTTTTTTAAAATTATTTTATTTAGTATTTTTATTTTATGTGTATGAGTGTTATGCCTGCATGTAAGTAAGTGCACCCATGTCATGCAATGCCCAGGGAGGACAGAAGAGGCCATTGGATCCCCTGGAACTGGAGTTACAGACAGTTGTTAGTTGCCGTGTGGATGCTGGGATTCAAATCCGGGTCTTCTGCAAGAACAGTCAGTGTTCCTAACCACTGAGCCATCTCTCCAGTCCTGATGTTTTGCTTTTATCGTATTAGTATTCCAGGTAGATTTGTATACAAAACTTCAGTGATTTGATATTCTGCTCTATTATCCCATTTCATTATTAGTTACTGTCCTTTGAATAACAGTAGAGTCACATTTTTCATTATTTAAAACAAATATAAATTATTTCTATATTAAAACTTTCCCCTTTACATACTCCCCACACCTCCAACTCTTGAACTTTTAGATACTGTTTAGTTCTAGATTATGAATAAAATTTACTTTTCAGTAGTTTACTAGGTTTTCTATACTTCACTAATCTTTATGTAATATTATATTGCAAACAATGAGATAATATGTCATAGTATATATATGTATGTGTATTATGTAAAATATATTAGAATGCATATCTCACGTATATCTTAAGAATATTTATTGTGTCAAGCAGATAATAGAACAATAGGCAAGACATACATGTATTTTTTCTCCCTCTGCAGACATTTTACCTATAGTACTAGACAGACTTTACCTCGAGACCTGGCCCTGCTATCTACAATTGTGTAGCTTGAGAAAATTTCTTTATATTCCTCATCTGTGAAACAAATACATTAAAAATATCTAACTATGGGCTGGGGATGTAGTTCAATTGATAGAGTGCTTGCTTAGCATGCACAAGGCTCTGGGTTTGATCTCTAATACCATATAAATTGGGCTTGGTGGCTCATGCCTATAATCATAGCACTCTGGAAGTAGAGGTAGTAGAATTAGAAGCTCAGGGGCATCCTTGGCTTCATAAAGAGTTCAGGAGCAGCCTGGGCTAGAGTTTGTCTCAAAACAGCAATACAACCTCCAAACAAACAAAAACAAAGAAAAGCCATGCCTGCATAGGAACTTCAAAATGGATTAAAATAATTAATGGGAGCATATTACGTGTTCTTTGATAGCCTTCACTCCATTCTTGCTGGGAGAGTCTAAGCCAGTCAGGATACTCAGGTTTTAATCACATCGTTTCTGTGGCTGCTGTTCTGAATTCCGCACTTGGCATTCTCAAGTCCAGCTTTTCCAGCACTGCTTAATGAACTGCACCTCCTCCACTTCCGCTTGCCAGCTTCCACCCATTTACTACCTGCTCTTCCACACTGGGCTGCCCTGCTTTCATCATTCATATTCCATTACAGATCCTCTGCTGGGGGAAGTAGAGGGCTCTTACTTTCCTTTGTTGGCATTTTGAGCACTGCCTTTATTCAAGACTCTCTTCAAACATCCCCCTAAGAGAGGAAGGTGTTTTTTATTTTTATTTTGTACCTCCTAAGGTACTTCTGTGTGCCTCTGTGATAGTCTATTCACAAGATAATATAATGATGTGTAGGGGTTCATGAGAGACAGTGACATGCCTATTCATCCTGATATCCTTAGATATGATACAACTGTAACCTGAAAAGATTTATAATATTTGTCCAACAAATATTTGGAAGAACGTTAGTTTCTGTGCAAGAAAACTTTTCTCCATTGGCCAGGCATTTTGCTGGTGGTAGGCACGCATTCATCAATCAATCAGTACAAGGTTTTTGCTCTCAAAATATCTCCAACTGAAGTGCAGTGGGTTAACAGACATGAGACATGAGTCTCATGCCCCAAAGGAATTTAGTCTATTGTATTTACAGCAAAAGGATGCTAACATTTAGCTTTTCCCCCTTTTAAAAGAGGTGAGTTAATAGTAAGTTCTAGGACAGCTGTGGCTACAGGGAGACCCTGTCTCAAAAAGACAAAAAAAAAAAAGTAATATCAAATTCTGATTTTCCACTTTCCTATTAATGAGAACAGTTCCATTATAAATTCTGCTTCATGAGGAAATGTATTCTTATAGACCCAAATGTCAAGCTGTCACAGCATCTTGTGGTGTGCAGAGATGAGCGTTGTCTATAGGTTTCAAGGGATTTACTGCAAGTAAGGGTTTTGCGTCAATCGTAGGTGGAACCTTGGGCGTCAGAACAGCAGCAATTGTCTGAACTGAGCTACTTCCTCTGTGCCTTCTGACTGGAGATGAGGTATAAAATGAGTGTTGGCTATTGATTTGAAGCATATGCGTAGAAATGAATTGATCTTTATTCTTAGTTTTTCAAACGCTAAGGGTTCTTCTTTTCTGATCCTGTTCAGTTTAACAATTACAGAAATAATAAAAACATATTGCTAAATTAAATACGATGGTCTATAGATAATTGCCTTATATATTATTTGAGTACAGTATTCAAAACAATTGAATTTTTCCTTAGTCATACAAAAGTGACTTTAGTATCATGGTATGTGCCTTAGTGGTGTCATTTGAAAATTAATAGTCATTATGTCCTCAGGAACAGAAGTGCATTTTAAGTCAGAAAGTATTTCTAGCTGATGGGGTCCTATACACAGAGCAGTTTTCATATCATTGCCTTCTGGTATATTTACTTACTGGTATTGCTTGGATGAGTATTTGAAATTCTGGTCTGGCAATAGAACATAAGGTTGCCATGTTTATATCTTTGTATTTAATTCAATAACCACAAAGACATTTTTGTTACTGTGGAAAATGTCCATTAGAAGCAATTCTTTTTCTGTTCTGTATTAATAGACCCTAAGTCCTTGGATGATATAATTCTTCAAAGCCTAAAAGCAATCCATGGAATAGTTTCAATGGTATATAAGAAAGATAACCAGACTATAGGAATGTTTTATTTTGAGTTTAGATTTTAATAAGAGTTTCATAATCAGAAAATCTCACAGTAACAAAGAATACTGCTACCGAATATGGGCATGTCTGTGATTTGTATGCACTGGGTTTTTTTAGTCACTCATAGTGATTATGACATCCATGGTATCCATTGGCTGTTTTTGCTTGACCTCAGTAGGAATCAGGAGTGGGCACGGAGGAGGGCTTCAAATGTTGGTCTTGGGAAGCTTTCTTCTCCCTTGGTGTTTGACAGCAGTCAGCAGAGGTGGTAGGCTGGCGGGAGCAGCAGCAGGTGGTGCCCTCTCTCTTCACAGTCTTTGTATAGGTGTAGGATATCGGAAAGTCAGCCCTACAAGTATTACAGCTCTTGTGTCAGCCTAAGAAGCCAGGATTCCTCGGCCTTTAACACCAGCTAGTGTCAAGTTCTGAGACTCTTGGCACTAAAGACTTGACAGTTCCCTGTAACTCTTCCAGCAGCCAAAGCTTTCCATGTCTCTTCTCTGGATCCTTGCACACTGTAATTCTTCAGCCTCAGCTTTCCATCTGCTCTTGCATGCTCTCTGTTTCTCCTGCCCTTCATCCTGCCCTGGACACTCTTCAACTCTTCATCTGCTTCTACTTCAGCTCTCAGTAAGACTGCTGTCTTTCACAGCATGGTTTGCCAATGGCTCAGCAGTTGCTACCTCTGCTGTTCTCCCGTCTCTGACATCCCTGCCTTTCTCCCACTCTGTTTGCTTCATTTTTAATGTTATTAGCTCAGCCCACATTACTGAAAATAGGCAAGGAAAGATTACTTGAGAGAAGTCCTTTATTAGACCCAATGTTGCAGCACCAGGGAAGGCAGCCAGATGACTGTTAGTGAGCTTGGGCAGCCTGCTTATATACCCTGAAATGAGGTGTTTGAACCCATTACAGCCATTTGTTTGGGACCAATCATAGCCTAGCTCCTCTGCACCAATCACAGCATCGCCTCTTCTCACCAGTCACAGAAGTTCTGCTACGTCACCAGGGGAAGTGCTCCCCCTCTAGCCTAGGTGGAAATGATTTCAGGTTCATCTAGAACTCACTGAGGCTTGTGACAGCAAAAAGTCTCATACAAACTGTTTGAAGCAGTCCTGGCTGAAGCCATATCTTAAGAAACCAGGGCAATCAGCCACAATCATTGTGTAGTTTTCTTAAGGAACCTGTGTGGTGTTCCAAACGGCTGGTGCTGGCAAGGAGGTAGTTCAGTGGCTATTTGACTGACAGTCCTTTTGCTTCCAGAGCAGGAAGGGAGTGTCCAACAGCTGCCAAATAGGGGATTAAATTGCTCTATCGTTCATCACTTTGGCCATTTATGGAATCTGAGGAGTGCATATAGTAAGAACTTAAAGAATTAGCGTGGATAGTAACATTTAAAAGAGTTTATCCATGCTTTAACAGGGCCTAACACCTGCCTAGTGTGCTAGGAGAAGTGGATCTCTCTCAGGTATCTCATAAGACTTTATAGGGACTGGAGAGATGGCTCAGTGGTTAAGACCATGTACTCATCTTTCGGAGTTCCATTCTCAGCACCCACGTGTGTGTGTGTGTGTGTGTGTGTGTGTGTGTGAATATATAAAAATAATATAAACACATATTAAAATACAAAAATATTTTAAGACTGGCACAGAAAGAGTTTTGGTGCAGAAAGTGAGAATGGATTTCAGGTGTATAGTAATCAAATCAGGTGAGTGCACTTTGTCGAGCTTTAATAGACAGTTTCAGGAGGAAGAACTAATGGATAGAAGCAAATGAATGGAAAGAAAAGTAAGAAGATTAAGTAAACCAAAGACCAAACAGTGTACATTGTTTAAGTAATTATGAAAACAGTTCCAGTAGGATGCTCAGAACAGGAGCCAAACTGCAGTGCATTTCATCTGCCTCATTTTCTCTCCTCCGCTCTAGAAAGCTGGGCAGATCACTGCTGCTTTTATCAACCCAGGCTGCTGCTATTGTTAGTAAATGCAACATATGCTGAAGAGTAAGCTTGTCACATGGCAATGCAAGACATGTGGTGATTGTTACCTTAATAGGTCACTTTCTCAGCTAATCTTGAATATCAGATCTATGAAACTTAATATGAAATGTTTTCTTAACAAAGACAGGTTTATCAGTTAGATTTTTCACTTATTTTCATTTCACATGAATTTTAAGGATGCCTTTGTCAAATTGATCTCTTTATTAGGTTACCACAATGTATAGACTCTGCAGAAGGTCTGAAGCTATTTGATGTTTGGAATGTATTGTAAAATTAGTGTTGTTGGCTGTTCTGGTGTCCCCTTTCTGGATGAAAGGGACACTCTGATGATGGTAGAGGTAAGAATAGCAAACCAAGTCATAGCCTAGATCACCGTGCACTCTAATAGGACATTGATAAAGTGTTCTGTTGTTTTTCAATCATGTTTGATTTTTAGAGCTTCCTCATGAGATGTATAAACTGGACAGAAAGTGATATGTAAACTATTAACTAATTTTTATCAAAGTCAGCGGAGAAGCCATAGTGTGACTCATCCCTCTTTGGATCATAAGTTTCCTCTACATTTTCCCCAGACCACCCTCAACAATGAATCAAACTAGATCACATGTGATCCTGTTTCTGATTAGCCCATAGTGCATTTCATTTATTTACTTTTCATATCTGTTCCATTACTGTAAGGTGAATTCCTTTTCTAGGGCATCTGGGAATGAGTTGTATAAGAAAACCTTCATTCTGTCTGGTTAGATTCCTATTCTACTCTAATTTTTGAATGTCAGTCATTTCAAGTTCTACCATTCTTTATTTTAGTTAGTTTGTTTTCTTTCTTTCTCTATGGGGGTCTATCTGACTTACATGACATCCCTTGCTATGCTGACCTAAACCCTCTGTTAGTACTTGATAACTTGATGCCTTTACCTCTCATGTACAATTGGTTGCCTCTTTGATCAGTATTTCCCATCTAATGAATGCATTGTGTGTGTGTGTGTGTGTGTGTGTGTGTGTGTATGTCTGCGTGTCTGTGTGTCTGTGTACATGTGGCTCTGGGGGTCAAACCTAAGGTCTTCCACATGCTAGGCACCTGCTCTACTACTGAGCTATATCCACAACCTAATGAATGTATTTTAGTAAGAAGTAAGATGGTGATGTGGGTTGTGTGTTCACATATGTGGGTGGTGTGTTCACATAGAGACATGTGTTTGGTGAGGAGTGGGGAAATCAGTAAGAGAAGGAAAAGGTAACTAATTTTTTTAAAGTGAGCAGAATGAAGCATGAAACAAAAATGAATTATTAAATTATGAGTATTTAAAAAGCTCATGCTCTGGGAATTAGGGAGAAGAAAGGAATAAATAGGAACACAGTAAAGCTTTCAGGGTAATAAACTACTCTGAGGATATCATAATGGTGGATATATTCATCAATGCTGATAGAAGGCACAGTATCAAGAGCGAATCCTAATGTAAACGTTTTCTGAGTGATCAATGGGTCAGTGTAGTTATTATTTAAGATACTGATAATGGAGGAAGCTATGCAGGTGTGGCAGCAGAGGGCATAGTGGGGAATATCTGTACTTCCTACTCACTATTGACATGAATTTAAAATTAGTGTAAAGAATAGAGTTGATGTAAAAGTAAACAAGCATATTAATTCCCCTTAGCATCTTAGAAGCATGCAATAAATCTACTTTAAAAGTTCTTTGATTTAAAATGCACGCATACTCTATGTGGGAAACTTTGGACTTCAGGAAAACATCTCTCTTGCTTCACTCACTTGCTCCGATTTTGATAAGCATTTTAAAAGTTACATGTCCAATTTGCTTATAGCTCACTTCATTAATATTTGCTTCTCCTCTGCTTTTAGGTCTGAAGTTCCAGGAAATTCAAGAGAGATTCGGTGAGGAGTTCTTTAAAATATGCTTCGATGAGAACGAGAGAGTCCTTCGCGCTGTAGGTGGCACGTTGCAAGACTTCTTCAATGGCTTCGATGCGTTGTTGGAACACATCAGAACTTCTTTTGGAAAACAGGCCACTCTGGAGTCACCGTCTTTCCTATGCAAAGAGCTCCCTGAAGGCACTCTCATGCTGCACTACTTCCACCCTCACCGTACTGTGGGGTTTGCGATGCTGGGGATGATAAAGGCGGCAGGAAAGAGGATCTATCACCTGGATGTGGAAGTGGAGCAAGTTGAAAATGAGAAGCTGCGCTCTGATGGTTCAAACCCAAGCAACTGTAGCTGTCTTACTTTCCTTATCAAAGAACGTGAAACTACTAATACCACAAAGAACCTTCCCCGGGGGACTTCCCACACTCCCGCAGACCTCAGAATCAGCATCAATACTTTCTGCAGAGCCTTCCCTTTCCACTTGATGTTTGACCCCAACATGTCAGTCCTTCAGCTGGGGGAAGGCCTAAGAAAGCAGCTCCGATGTGACACACACAAAGTGCTGAAGTTCGAGGACTGTTTTGAGATCGTCTCTCCGAAGGTCAATGCCACCTTTGAGAGGGTCCTGTTGCGACTCTCCACCCCATTTGTGATAAGGACCAAGCCTGAAGCTTCTGGCACAGAGAATAAAGACAAGGTAAGGAGCCTTGGACTCCAGATGGGTGAAGGGAACTATTAGAATGGGTGATTATTTCAATAAGTTGCATGTGGCTGTAGTTGTAATTACTTAGGCAAGAGAGCTTTAAGTGCCATTTACAAGATTACTGGTCCTTGGATATATGTAAAAAGATTTGGCTGTATTCCCAGCCTTTTTGCATAGTGTCTGCCTCATTCATTAATTTATTTCAGCACATAAAAGAGAACACTAGCCACAGCAATTACAAAATGATAGGACTCAGTAAAAATCTAACATTATGAACTCATGACCATTTCCACTGATTGAAGTCAAACTGTGAGAGAAATGGTAAGCTTGTTCAACATTGTGGGGACTGATTGCCTCATCTTTAAGTAAATAAATTGAAAAGCTTTCTGTACCATGAATATGTTCCTTTTCAAATTTCACAGTCTAGGAACACCCTGTCTATGTCATACATTTGTGTCAAAAGAAAGAATAATGCACTCCCCTAAGTTGGAAGTGGACTTTCTCGGGATATCGTTTCTAATTAAATTTTACTAGTCAAATAGAAACTTGTCCCTTTGAACATCTTCACTCCTTGATAGACACAGTGCATACTATTTTCACTGTTGATTTTTATTTGAGTTTCCTATTAGAAATCTGGGCTATAAACTACAAATTAATGAAAAGAACTTTGAAATAAATCTTAAAATAGCAAACATTTGTCTCACAGATAATTTTTTTGAAAAGCCAATAGTAAGGTCAATAATGAAATGTAAAAAATTCAGCTATTACTATTTTTGGTTTAGGTAATATGCTTTCAATGATTAAAAGGAACAAAAAAGTTAATTTCCAGGGTAGATATTTGAATGTATACTTATTTAGTTTCCAATAAAATGTTTTTCCACATTTTTCTGTCAATTTCTAGCCAAACCTAGTTTAGGCTATAACCCTTATCATTTTTTTTTTTTTTTTTTGAGACAGGATCTCACTAATCTAGCCCCAGCTGGCCTGAAACTTGGTATGTAGACTCAGGAGGACTTGCTCTCACAGAGACCTACCTGCTTCTGCCTCCTGAGTGCTAGGATTAAAGGAATGCACCACCATGCCTGGTTAGGCTACTCATTTTGACTACACATGTTTCTGGGTGGTGGTGGTGGTATGTGGGGGAACTAATGGCTCTTAAAATGAACAGGTTGCTATGAGGTAATTAGATTACAGAAACCATAAAAATGAGTGAATGAATGAAATGAAAAATGAGTGAATCTATATGTTTTCTAAAGTTTCTGTGATAAGTTGAAAAAAAGTTTCTGAAAAGCACAGTTAATGATTTTTCGAGGGCTTTATAACTGATTAGCTTTTATAATTTTGGAGGAAACATTTT
>NW_008334957.1:1447744-1467357 GCF_000622305.1 Nannospalax galili | reverse complement strand
GGCTTTATAACTGATTAGCTTTTATAATTTTGGAGTTCCATGGAAACATTTTAAACAATGTATTTGTAGAAGATGGAAGGATGTACATTTAGTCCAATTGACTAAATCTGGTGATTTAGAAAATTTATTCAGGAATATTTTTATTATAGAAGTCCAGTGATGTGAATTACTTGAGGATAAGCCTTGTTTGGCATATTTGGATTCTTTTAGTCTAAATAGATTAGTATCATTTGTCCTATTTGATCACACAAAGACATTTTATTAATATGTTTAGCATGTATGCTATATATGGTTAATGATTACTGCCCATTCCGAAGCCTTTTTAGAATGGAAGAAACTTGATAAACATGTATTTTTGTCCACATTTGTGGTAACTTTAAGACTGAAATTATTTTAGGTTTTCATTTAAAGAATATCAAACCTGTCAATTTTATTTTATACAACTTCAATATTTGACTAGGAGGGTTTGAATCATTTTTGGCCCTTAAAATTAAATGTAGTATGTTTTTAATAGCCCAGATCAACTTGTATTATTACAGATGTTAATTGCTTTATATGTTTTTTGAACTTAAGAAAAACCACTGAAGTTTAAAGTTACTGCTTCAGATTTCTCCCCCTGTATTTCAACGGACTTGCACTTCTATTTAATTTGTGTGTGAGGGTAAGAAATAGACATAATGAAATGGATGACTCAAATGTCAGGGCCCCCTGCCAATTCCAGTAATAAGGAATTGTGCTCAATGAGAAGATGCGATTATCATTTAAACATGTTGGTGGCAGCTTAAAAATAAAGCAATAGCAGGAGTTTTAGTTAGAATAAGAGAGTAATCTGTTCAACCTTATATTTACATTTTTGCTCACCCATTGTGTTTGCAGAATGGGGCGTCTGTGAGGCTATAGTTGCTCTCAGTTGAAAGTTACTCAGTTAATGGCATCACCTTGTAAACAAATGAATACCATTTTTGAATTAATATGTCATCAAAAAAACTACGTGTAGTTTTTGTTTTCAAATACGAAAAGAAGAAAGAAAACCAGGTTTGAAAACCAGGTGCTTCTTGATATATTTGACCTTGATATGCCCCAGTTGCTCATAAAAGCTGTCCTTAAAAAGTAGCTCCATGTTGCCTTAAGTCTTTACTTCTTTAGTTGGCTTTCATAGTTGGCTTTTAGTTGGTTTTAAAATACTTTCAGTCATCTATTCCTAGGTTGAACACTGGAGGCTTTCATTATCAGCTATTTTGTCTGTATACTAAATAGCAATGAATCTCCACCCTAATGTTAAAAGAAAAAAGTCGAGAACTAATCCTCAGCCACATCATGGTAAAACATTGCAGACTGAACTAAAGTGCATTTGGCAAACCATGCTCTTTGTAATTTTGGGTTGTCAGTCATTTGTTAAGTGTATGGCTGAAGTGGAACATGCTCATGAGTACTTTGATGAGCTATTAATAAGAAAGAAAGCCAGCATCCTCCATCCAAAGCATGCAAACTTTCATCTAGCTGTAATGAATTATATCCATGTCAGGATTGGCCACCAGCTACAAAGATGTCACTGAAAGCCACCTGATGAAGCTCTCTATGGCAAGCTATATTCTGTTGTGTTGAGGTCAAGAGAGACTTTTCTGAATGGCTTGGCCAGGCTTTGATCCATCGCCTGGCTTCCTTTACATCTTTAGAGGATCATCTGTGCCTTATCGCTTCTCCCCCCTCCTTGATTCTTCTTCTTATGTAGCATTCCTGTGTTTTCATTTTTCCTTGATGTCATCTTCCTTTGCATCCCTTTCTTTCTTTATCAGAAGTCAAAAATTAAATATGGATGAACTAGTTTATTATTAAAAAAACTCAAATGAATCAGCCATCAAGATTCAATTAGAAATAAATTTCAGTTTGTGATTTGGTCTCTTTTGTATTCAGCTCTAACATTGTTCTAGAAATTTTGAAAATAGATTAATTTTTTTTCTTTATATTTTTCATTTTATGTGTATGTATGTAAGTGCACTATGTGCATGCAATGCCTGCAGTGGCCAGAAGAGGGCTTTGGATTCCCTGGAACTGGAGTTACTGATAGTTGTTAGTCACATTGTGGGTGCTGAGAACTGAACAGGAGTTCTGCAAGAGCAGCCAGTGCTCTTAACTGCTGAGCCATATCTCTAGCCCCTAAGTAAATTATTTTTCAGTTACAAGGTATTGTAGCAAACTTGAAAAGAAGTGTGCCGTAGTCTAATGAACAGTTTGGGGTTAACACAGAGTCATATAAACCCAACCCACTGAAATAGACTCCAAAGTTTCTTTGAATGGAGAAGACATGTTCGTAGAGAGGCTTGTTAAAAACCAGAGTGTTGGCTTATAGCTTCCTTCCCTCAATTGTGAGATCACAGTGTTTGGAAAAAGTGTCAGCTGACTGGAAGAGGTACCTCTAACAACCTTGATCTTAGTGTAAATGTCTATAATTTCTAAGTGTCATATTTTTCCACCTGGAAATTAAGAAGTCTAGATTAATGATATTTGTATTCCTTTATAGTCACATTTAATATGGAACATGAGTTACTTTTCTCATCATTATGGAAAAATTCCTGACAGAAGCAAGTTATGGGAGAAGTTTATTTTAGCTCCTGGTTTCAGAGGGTTTCTATCCAGGGTCATGGGGAAGACATGATGGATCTGTGATGAAGGGCTTTTCACAGTGCAGAGGAAACAGAGAAAGTATGCTGGAACCAGAAGTAGGTTCAATCTGCAAAGGTCTGTCCTTAATGATGTAGGCCCTGTATGTCCCTGAAGATGCTATAACTTCCCTAGATAGAACCAGCTGGAGACTGAATATTCTAACACATGAACCTGTGAGTGACATTTCATATTCAAACTGTAACAGACAGACAGATATATTTATGTGCGGGTCAGTTGATCAGAAAGCTTTCCTTCATCCCTGTGAATTCAGTCATCTAGTGAATTTGGATTCATTTTCAAAGAGAAGCAGGGGGAGGTAATGCCTGATCCTCCATGAAGAATTCATGTTATTATTGAAATTATGTTAGAACACTTCTCTGACAGCTTATGCATCCCACCTGAGAAAATTGTTTGTGAGGATTAAGTGGTATAATCCATGTAAAATTCTCAGCATCTTCTGCTTCAGGGTTAAGTGCTGAGTAAATATTCATTATTGTCATTTCTGCCACTGTGATTATCAGTGTTCTTTTTCCACTTGTAATAACCCTCCTACCACGACCCTATTTATTTCTTGCCTTACAGAAGAAAGTACTACGTATCTGTAGTTTTAAGAATTTAAAGAAATGTAGAGCCCACTTAACATCTTCAAAGCATAGGACTTGGGCTCTACCCATCTTCTTAATAAAGACCAGGAAGTCCACTCATGACATCTCTCATAGGTGCTTTCCTTGATTTGCTTTTTATTTACGTATTTTTCTGCATTAAAATCTATTGTCTATTTTTCATATTCATGAATGTTTACAATCAATGTTTTATTACCTGTATCCTCTAATATCTTTTCATTTACATGCCAGAGCATTTTTTAGTGACTTCTAAAATAAACAGAAGGGTTATCACAGGCACAAACTAAAGCAACAAAGAATTTTCCCAAACGGCAAGCAACATGAGTTCTTTTGACATTTTTAGAGTTTAGTAGTAAGCTTCAAAGAACTTTAATAATGCCCTGGAAAAGAGCCCAACATTTGACATACATCATCCCTAGGACAGACAATAACACTGTTATCTATCTTACTTTCATTCTCAGAGTTAGTATTAAGGAACATCACAGCAAAATGTCATTTTTTAATCATAATACATATTTTTACATTAGTTTTATTATTTGGAAGCTGCAAATAAGTCCTAAGGAATGTTTCTGAGATTCAAGGAGGAAATAAAGTCTGATTTTCTGTGATCAAATCTATTCCCAAAACATTCCTTTGCCTTCTCTAGACAGGTGCCCATCTTTTTATGACACAATGATTGAAAAGTTTAAATATATTATTAATCTTGCCATACCATAATGAACCTAATGAAAGACAAACTTCCTTTGACTGTCAAGAATCCATGTTTGACTTCAACTTGCATTAAAGTTAATTTAGCATAAACACTTCTTACTCTCTTCAGATCATAATACTTATTAGAGACTTTTAAACATTAAACTGTAGTTTTAGTGATGGACATCTTGACGTTCAACTTTCTCTGTACATTAGTGTAATGTCAGACATAACTCCATTCAAACTTATCTGGAGTTTTCTTTGCTCTTTTAAGTGCTCATGATATCATTAATTACAATTTTTGTTTTGCTCACATTTCTCTGGAACTGCCTTTCAAAGTATACAGGACAAACAGAAATTTATGAAGTTTGCACTGGCTTTGTTCTTCCTTCTATTTTGATGCGTTTAGTATTAAAACTGATGTGTAATGCTGCTACTATGTAGCCTCTGTATTTTATATAGAGGATGCTGTAGAATCTGGACAAATGCATGGTAGATAATAGAATCTTAATAGCATCCTCATGTTTAAAATGTATATGTTTTCATTTTTCTAAGCAAGAATTATTTCAACCCTGAATTTCAAAGGAGGTCCTGCTATCAGAGGTCAGATTCTGTTTAGTTATACTGTAGTAGATTCTGAAGGGAAAATTAGTCCCGGTAGTTAAAAAAAAAACCTTGCACAGTCATCGTTTAATTGTTCTTTTGTATTGAAGTAGGAATAATTTTGTTTCAGCCAGTCACTTGATGATTTCAAAGAATTAAAACTTGAAGATCTGTTTGAGTACACTGCCTACCTCTTCTGTGTTAGAGATCTCTGTATTCAGAAACACTTTTTGTAAGCATATAGTGCAATGATGTTGGTAAGTGTACATTAACTGTGCACCAGAACCACGAGCATACTTGTTTAGGGAACTTTATCTTTCTACAGAGTTGGACAACCCCTGTCTCCACAGGCAATCATGAGCCTGCTTCCTTTCTACACTTCTGGCTTTCACTGACATTTCTTATAAATGTAAACATGCAACTTTCTGGGAATTTATCCATGTTGTGGCATGAATCAGCAAGCTGATCTTTTATTGCTAATCAAGATTCCGTGGCAGAGGTGGACTGTCTATTGTGTGTCCATTCATCCAGTGAATGGATGTAGGACTGATTTTAGGTTTTAGCTATTATGAGTGATAGCACAGTGAATATTCACATGCAAGAGTTTGCATGAAATTTTCTCCCTTTCTCCTGGGAAGAGTCATAGGAGAATTACTGTGCCACATGGTAAGTATATGTTTAGGCTCATAAAGTAATGGTTAATTGTTTTCCAAGGAAGCTACAGTATTTCCCTTTTGACCAGCAATATATGGGGGCACCATATATTTATATCCTAACCAACAGTTGATATTGTTAGTTTTTAAAATCATAACCTTCCCAAGAGGTGGAATGCAGAATCTTGCATTTCAATTAATATTTCCCAAATGATTAATAATATTACACAGTTTTAGAAATTGGCATAATTCGTTTGGTTACAAAATATCCAGTAAAGTTCTTTGCCCATACTTAAATAAGTTCTATTTGTATTCCTGTTAAATTGCATTAAAATATATGTATACATTATGAGCTAGGCAGTGCTCCAAGGCAGAAGCAGCAGGATCACAAATTCTAGGCCAGGCTGGACATCATAGCCTAACCCTGTCTCAAGCAAAAAGTTACTGTTCTTTGAGGAATAAGTTGTAATTTTAAAAATTCCAGCACTTTCTTATATGAATCATGCACTCACTTTGATATCTATGAAATCTTTGGGCAATTCAAGATCACATATTTTCTGGTTTGTTTTCTTGTGGGGTTTACATAATATTAGCTCTTATATTTTGATTTGTGATCCACTTTGAGGTAGTCTTTGTGTGTATCATGAGAGTCCAAAGTTTTTAACTTTGCTTTTATTTTTTCATATTGACATCTGATGATCTCAATACCATTTGTAGACATGATGAATTGCATTCATAAATTTATCAACAAGATATGGACCATATTTTTTCTAGACTATTTTCTAAAGATTTTAGTTAAACACAGGCAAATTGTGCATATTTATTGGGATCTGTGTGATGCTTATGTATAAGTGTTCAGTGTGTAATGTTCTCTTCTTTCCCATTTTTCATGCCCAACTTCATGCTGTTAAGACACTGGTTGGTGTGACTTAATCAGAGTAGGTTTTGTATATTGAAAGTACATTGTGATTTCAGATATTGTATTGACATTCTAAATTCCTTTGCATTTCCAGTAAAATTTTAGGGTATTACTTGTCAACTTATAAGAAAAAGAAGAGAGAGCTGTTTTTTTCAGTGTTGAGGTTTGGACTCTGGGCCTTTGCATTCTGGGCAAATACTCAACCTCTGAACTCCTCGCTGATTCCTTTGCCGCTGGGTATTTGATATGGTTCATATTGAATGTATAGACCAAAATTAGCACTTTAACAATTCCATGAAGATGTAATTTGTTTTATTCTTTCAGATATTTAAGTTTTGTCAAGCAATGTTTTACAGTTTTCAATGTGCAGGTCTTACAGGTCTTTTCTAAATTTGTCTCAGGATCTTTTGTTCATTTTTGATGTTCTTAAGCAGAATTAGTTTTTAAGCTTTATCTTCATGTTTTAGTTCATAAAATAGAAACCATTCTTGTATATTGATAGGGAATTCTTACTAAACTCAGAATAAGTTAATATTCTAGAGTAGAAAAATGTTATTTGGTGGCTGGATTGCTTAGGGATTTTTATGTGTAAGGTCATATAGTCAGAGAGTCGAGATGTTTCTTTCCTCTCTATTCTCTTCTCCCTTTCCTTTTCTTTATTCATTGCAATCATTAGAACCTTCAGTATAATGTTAAATGTAAGTGGCCACAGTGTACTTGTCTATTTTTAACACCTAGTATGCGATGTTTGTAGTTATTAAACAGAGAAACATCTATCCCTAGTATGCTGAGAATTTTTTAAAAATCAGAAGTGAGTACTGCGTTGTACAAAGACTATTTTCTCTATCTATTGAGATTACTGTGTGGCTTTGCCCTTTATTTAATTAATTTAATAGACCATATTAAGTGATTTTCATGTGTTGAAATGAACACGAAGTCTTGGCATAAGTCTCAGTCACAGTATGACTTTTAAATATGTTTGATAATATTACTTTGATCATTTAAACTTGATATTTTGCTCAATATTTTTGAATAAGTATTTATGAGTGATATTGATGTATAAAACTCACTTAAAATAAATTTAGCCTTAAAGAATGACATGAGATATGTTGATATTTTCAGTTTTTCCTAAAAGATTTTGTGTAGTTTTTGTGCCATTTCTTTTAATTTTTCATAGAACTCATCAGTGAGATGTCAGGGCCTGGCTTTTACTTTGTGGACTAATTTAAATTGAATTTAATTACTTTACTTATTATGGGTTTATTCTGATTTTCTGTTTATTGTTGAGTTACTTTGGTAATTTCTGTCTTTCTGGAAATTTTCTCATTTCATCTGAGTTTTTAAATTTATTGATATGAATTTTTGGCATTTTATAATGTTTTCATGGGTTCCTTTAATTTTCTATAGTGTGCTTGGTGATATATGTTTCCATTCTTGATTTTGAATAAGAAAGAACATCTATTTTTATTATTAATTACTTGAAATAGCAACTGGTAACATTTTGTTAATCGCCTTTTCAGTTTTTCTTAGAAATCGCAACAGTTATATAGATGTAGGGAGCTGTACTTTTTTAATTTTTGGTTTTAAATAAACTAATATAACAAGTATAATCTTTATATTTTCTTTCCAGATTCCTGCTAGTAGTGCCTTTAGCCATTTTTCTGCTTCATATTCCCCCAGGTTGTGCAGTACGTATCTCGTATATATTGGCACATTCATGTTTAGGTCCCTCATCTTTGATAATTTCTGTTCAGTTATCTTGTATAATCTTTATTATCCTTTAAAAATATTTGTGAAGAGGGACTGGAGAGATGTCTCCATAGTACTTGCTATGAAAGAATAAAGGCATGAGTTCAGATTCTAGCACCCCTGTTAAAAGGTAGAGATGCAGCATGGAGGTGGGTATGGGGTAGGGCAGAGACTGCCACCTCTGGGCTCAGTGAGAGAAACAGATTTCAAAGGAAGAAGAGGGAAAGTGATAGAGTAAACTCCTGATGTCCTCTTTTGGCCTTAGCCTGAGTGTACAGAATGATGGGCATTCACAAATGTGCACATACGCCACACTTACAAAATGTACTAACACACATGCACACATTCACTGCACACAATTTGTAAAGAACGTTCTGTTCTGAAACTTCTATAAGAATGTACATCTAATCTTTATTGGTCAATATTAATTCTATATTTCACTGACACTTTTTATCATGCTAATCTTTATCCTTTATTTGCACAGCATAGGTTGAAATAAAAGAAAAAAAAATCTTTCTCTGGCTGTTTTCCATGTTGCTACATGGTACCTAGCAGTTGCAACTAAATTGTAAAGCCAGTGTGTACCTTTGCCTTCTTTTTTTTTCTTCTTTGAACAAAATCAAACTCTTTGAACAGTCAAGAGCATTAGAAAAACGTTAATGGCATCACATTGTTATGGCAACACCACAGGCCACATCACTCAAGAGAACGCTAATAGCCATCTTAGCAAACTTTACCTGATGTTGGTCAAAGTAAAATCCCTACCCTGGTTCTTCTCTGCTATTGATATGGTACAAAGACGGCTTGGACAATTATGGTAGCTGTCCCTCTTGAAGAGCGTGCGAGTCAGGTAAAGGTATTAGAGGCATTGCAAAATACGTTCGATTTCCTTCTCTCTTCTTTTGATCTAGTGTGTTCATCAAGGATTCTGGATGTTGATAAAACTGGTGTCCAGAGCTCAGATCATAACTTCACTCCTCACTGGTGTAACAACTTTATATCACGACTTAAGTTGCATCATCTTTCTTTTTGTACTTGGGTTTTATGACAATATGTAATTATTATAATTGAAGCAATCAGCTTTAGATGGCATTTGGGTGATTACCAGACTTGAGCAACTCCTAAAGTGCTGTGTGCAGTGGAGATTACTGCCTCTTGAACAGGACTTCCCATATTTAAACCTTGTTTCTGCTACATATTGACTGGGAGAACATGAGAAATCTTTTTAAAAGCTTTTTTTTTTTTTTTCCAACTTCATAGCTCAGGCCTCTCTTATTCTTTCCCATTTCCTTGTAAACATAATGTGGCACTTTTCTGTTTTATGGACAGAAGATTTGTTTTGTTTTTACCACCAAACACTCACATAATACTCCCTTGGGAGTTTTCTTCATTTTAAATCCTATTTATTTTCTATTTTGAGATGCTGGAGATTGAACTTAAGGCTTCAGGCATGCTAAGAAAATGCTTTTCCACTCAACTGTATTTCTAGCCCTAATCCTTAGCTTTTATTAAGCCTGACATCTTTTTGTCAGTTTTTTGTTAAATGACACTCATTCCTAGAGAGAAACATATAAATATAGTCTAATATTTTATGACATTAAACATATGTGTATATAGATGAATATATTCACTCAAAAATACTCTCAATACATTTTTACATGCCTACATGAAAATAGTCATAAGAAAAGTGGGAAATACCTTCAAACATTTGAATGGTCTATCTTAAAATGATGGATAATATTTATTTTATTTTGTTTTAGAAAGCAAAACCAGGATCATGAAGTCACTGATAAACACATTTGTTAAAGATTAATAGGAATATTCCAACAGTAGAGATATTCCAGATAGATGAAATTGCTTTATGAGATCATCAGCTACACAGTACTTACAAATTCAAAAGGAAATGGAATGCCAACTGCTCAGGGATCTTTTATCTAAGAGCCATATATACTTCCTCAAAGGTAAATAATAAGATTTATGATTCAGTTTGAAGGAATAAGGGAAGGGCCATATCACAGGCTTGGATTCTAAAGAAGGAAAACATCTGTCTGTCACAGTGGATACGATGAAGTAATGAATTAATAGGGCAGGCAGACTTATAAAAGTTGTAATTCTGTTTAGCAGTCTTTGGTCTTCCAAAGCTGAGTATATGTTACGCTTCAAAATTTAACTTAATGAAATTCTTTGAAGTGCTATACAAATTTGAGTTTCAACTTTTGAAGCCAATTTCCACTTTTCAAAATGCAATGAAATTTAATTTCTATGATCTGTCATGAGTAGTTAAGCAGAGTAAAACTGTTGTTGAAATGTTTTCAACTTACACGAGTGTTTTATAAGAAATCCATTTAATTATGTTTTCTAGTATCCATGAAATTAGACATTTAGGAAATGCTAAAATAGCAAACAAGTCATTAGGATGTGTATCTTTCACAAATTTTTCTTCTGGCTTGTGTAGTTAGAAAATTAAAGCCATTTTACATTTCCGTTCTGTTGATAGTTGAAGACTCTGATCTCTTTTTAAATAGATGTGTGTATTATACATAAAAAATTACTCTCAGCTCTTGATCATCTTTCATTATGTATCTTTGTTATATGACAGAGGGAGTACATTTAACTGTGTTTCATCAAATCTCATGACTGTCTTGGTTTCTTTTTTCCTTTTCTTTAACTGAAGACAGTGTGTGATGAACATGAGATATCAAAAATCTGATCTTATTTTCAAGAGATCAGCAAGGGAAGAAAGTTGACCTCCTAATTCCTACTCTTTTTTTTTTCTGTCTTTTTGAGGCAGGGTCTCCTCGTAGCCCCAGCTGTCCTGGAACTCACTATGTAGACCAGGCTGGCCTTCCTCTGCCTCCCGAGTGCTGGGATTAAAGGTGTGTGCCACCATGCCTGGCTAATTCTTACTCTTTAAAGGAGATAGACAATGCCTCTGTGATGTTATTGATGATTGGTACTAAGGAATGCTTTTGATAACATGTGTATCTTCTTCAAAGCCTTGAGATTTCAAATTTATGTGTCTCGAAATTATGAGAATTGAATGCTGGTCATTCAACATGAGTTGGGGAACCTGTCCATGTTAGGAAAGATGGGAGGGGAGATTGCTCCGTTTCTGGAAATTTATTGGAGAACTCATTCTGTGGTTTATAGCTCTTCACATTCTATATTTTTCTTATTATACATACAATTCTAGATTTTCCATAAACTAGAGTTAGCAGAAAATTATTATAAATATTTTTATTTATAAGGATTCTGAGGGGGCTGTGGGAACTCAGTTCTTAACTTGCAAGCACAAGGAGCTGAGTTTGATTCCCCAGAACCCATATAAAAGCCATTTAAAAACCTTCTAAACCAGGCGGGCACACTTATAATCCCAGTGCTGGAGAGATGGGAACAGGGGGATCCCTGGTGCTCACTGGCCAGCCAGCTGAGCCTACTTGATGAATACCAGGCCAGTGAGAGACCCTGTCTAAAAAATTAATAAGTGTCTGGTGAAAACTAAAGAAATAATTAAGTATATGTAAAGTTAATAAGCTTGTAGGCTGGCACCTGAGGAAGACGCTGACCTTCCCACACACATGTGCACCTATGCACACATTAATACACACACACACACATACACACATACACATGTGGACACACACAGATTCTATGCTACACATTGATCTATTTCCTTGGCAAGTTACTGATTTTTCTTAACTTTTTTTTTTTTTTTTCTTTTTTGAGACAGGGTCTTCCTGTAGCCCCAGCTGGCCTGGAACTCACTATGTAGACCAGGCTGGCCTTGAACTCACAGAAATCCCCCTGCCTCTGCCTCCCAAGTGCTAGGATTAAAGGCATGCGCCACCACACCCGGCTCTTTTCTTAACTTTTTTAGCTCTACTTTTTCCATTGTTTAACATTCTCCCTGCTCTGTGCTTTTAGAGACTTTTGTTTTGAACTCAGATCTCCAGCAGCCAAGAACATTCCCTCAATTTATATATTATCTAGTAAGTTATAGGTTCTGGTTTTCATTTCTTTATAATCCTCTTAGTTTTATGGGATGATATTTATAATACATTTCACATTTTCGTCTGTCAATTTCCCATTTAGAAGTAGCTAAGACTTTTTGAACTTGAATCTACAGTAGTAAATTACATAAGAAAATGGATAATTTTATCACAATAGGAGACAAAAATCTTTAATTAGTGTCCTTGACAAGGATCACTGGATGCTATAAGAACGTGTTTCATTTTCTTAAGAGAACATTATCTTGTATGCCTTATATATGATTTATCTCTCTTAATTTTACCCAGACATTTGTTCAAAGTGATCCCTTGTTCCATAGTGTGACCTTCTAGGTACTACTAGTATTCAATCTATAAAGGCTGTTTTCTCACCCTTCAGAATAATAGCTTAAATTATTTAATTTAAAAATGTGCTAAGATACTTCTTAATGTCAAAGTATAGAGTATATGTATATCTTTTTGGTTTCCCTCAACCATTAATTTGATAATTCCGAGAGGAAGGGATAGAATATGTGGGTCTGGTATGAACTGTTTTTAAGGCTCAGATCTTGTTTCCTGAGGAGGAAAAATATTCTCAGAAACTTCTGACTGCTTTTGCTTGTATGTGTATAAAAACTAACTTGAGCACTTTATTATTTTCCTGTCTTGCCCTTAATCATTTTTTGACTGTGCCTTAAGTTGTGTTTACTTTTAACCATCTGAGTGAGAGGGCTTTGGGTTACTTCTGATTATATTTCCTTCACTTTCTATACAGTCAGGCAGTACTGTCACCATAAAGTATGTGTCATTTTGAAATTTCAAAGTTCTTCCCTCTTATTTAAGACACTCGTTCCCCTAATTTTATGTCACCTTTATTATTGCTGGTGTTTTACATTTAAGTTCATTTCCTTGTTATGCACAGCTGAATTGGTTAAGTTGTTCTTTTCAGCATATAGTGTTTTGGGTTTTTGTCTTTTTTGTTTGTTTGTTTGTTTGTTTGAGACAGGGTCTTCCTGTAGCCACAGCCTGCCTGCAACTTGCTATGTAGGCCAGGCTGACTTTGATCTCTCAGAGAATCACCTGTTTCTACCTCTAGAGTGCTTGAATTAAAGGCATGCACCTCCATACACAGCATGTTTTGGTGTATTTTAAGAAGTTTTTAAGTGTTGGTAACATATATCTTCAAGGTTACTTATTACTTATTCATAAACTATTATGCATATAGTATGGGAAATGCTTTTCTTTCTTTTTACTGTAAGACATAGAGTATCTGTTTATTCATCTTGTCAAAAGTTAGGGTAGAAAATTATCTTCTAATAATTCATTCTGTGTTTCTACTAGAAATTAATTCACTAGAATTAATCAAAATGGTTGAAGATCTACTTTCATATGACTCAAAATTGAGTTTCAGAATTTCTTTAAAACAGAATTCCTTTACGATAATTGATCATCTCAGAAAGTTCCACTTCTCATGGTTTAGAATGCCCAGCAGTGGGAGAAAAGATGTATCCCACAGACCTACAGAGGGAGGGTGTCTGTAAAATGCAACAAAGCAAGGCAGTTATTATAAAAGAGTGATGTAGTTTATTGAAGCTTAAATCTAAATAGTTTTTCCTTAAAATTAATGACTTCTAGTTTGGGATTGAAATCTATATTTTTCTACCTAGATTTGAAAAGATGATTCTAGGACTAGACTTTGCAAAAATGGTGACAGCATGCACAAGACCCATGCTGACTCAAATGGTCAAAATCCCAGCACAGAATGAAGGAAATGGGCTGTAGGCCCCAACCCTAGCCAAAGAACTACTGGAAACTGATTACTGGGTGAGGGAGAGTAGATATTTAAGAGAGTGATTCTAAATATGTTGACTAGACTCCAGCAGATGAATTTTCACCTAGGGACATGCAGTACAAATGCTTGACTGGATAGGGCTTAACATATATGACAGAATACATGAAATCCAGTGGGGGAGGATCTATGGAGGGTGTGGATGAGGGAGGGGGTCTAAATTTGATTAAGATCTATTTTATTAAATGCACAAAAACTCAATAAAATATTTTTAGAAACTGGAATAAACTTTCTCTGGACTTTAATGGACCATAACAAGGCACACATTAGCCAAGATGCTCCATGACTGCTTCTTGGTGCCCTTTCAAAGACAATGATTATGAAGGTGACAGTGATCAGGATAGTGATGTGTCTGTGTAGAGTGCTTAGTGCCAGGCTCTCTTTCAAAGACATTGTGTATATTATCACTTATTATCCCAACCATTTGTGAGATAGATACTGTTACCAAGTCCCACTTTTTAAGTGGGTCTGGTATGAACTGTTCTCCAAAATCTGAACAAAGCTCAAATATCATGTTTCTTAAAAGAGGAAAAAATATTCTCATAACCTTCTCAAGATTCTAAACTTAGATGAGGAAACTGAAGCACAAAGAGGCTAAGAAAGCTTTCCAAGGAGGCATAAGTAGTACTTGCCAAAGGCAGTATTTGGATCCAGATGGTCAGACCTCAGAGACTACTGTAATATGGCCTGAAATAAACTTCAGTGGATTAGTCTGATGTAATATCAACCAGCATATGTTTAAAGCATTTTTTTTTGCAAGAAGCAACTGTTGTAGATGCTATAATATTCTTATTCTTTAGAGTCAGAAATAAATTTGGAAAACAAGATATAAACATATGCAAATTCATGATTACTACAGAAGGTGTGAAGTTGTCCACTGATCTATTATCAGTGTGAATTTATAGTCTTTTTCCTTTGATATAAGCTACATTTCTTTTTAAAATTCACATCTGAATAGTTTTTGATGGTTCTTCTATCATGATAAAAGCTATGTGTGCTGTCTTTGAAAAATTGAGATAATTTAAACTAGTTTCCAACTTGTTCTAAAAATCTATAGGAACTCCTAATGCCATCTTTATTGCTTTCTACAATATCCTTCAGAGATGCAAAACATTATTTTCTGGCTTATGCAGAGTTATACAAAGAGAGAAAGACTTGTCTTTGCCATATTAATTTCATTTTGCAGTGGTCTTGGGAAAAACCTAGACCAGTCTTCAGCTATAAGGTATCACTTTCAGACTCCAGATTCACTTAATTCCTTACTGCCTTTGCCCCATAAGGCTTATCTCATTTTACAATGCACTGTGTCTGCTTTTCCAGTATAAATTCCCAATATAGTTTATAATTAAGCTCCTTTTTTTCCTTAGTAGAATTTTTATACATTTGGATGATATTCATTTCAGATTTCAGTATTTTCTAAAATAAGATTTTTTGGAAATCTTGGCTTTCTGTGTTCCTTTTGTTCCCTCATGTGTTTCTTCAAAATTTTTGCAATATTCCATTTAGTCTGTGTATATGACTGTGAGCCTTCAAAACAAGTCCTGGGATTTCACTGGGTCCAGTCACATGTGCGATCCGTCTGTTCCTACCCATCTTCAGCCTTTTCATTCAGGCTTGTCAAGTGTTGTTCATTATTTTATCCCTGACATTTAGCCATTATCTGGCATACAGAAGACACTCCAGAAATGTGAGGCAGTGGTTAAGCGATTTTCAAATCCATTCAGTTTTATTTTCAATGCCAAACTGTGAGAATTCATGTGATAGCATTTTGAAAAGTACTATTTAATTGTAAAGCATTATATACAATGAAATTATTTATTCATTAGTGGCCATATTTAAACTTCAACTGTTAACATAAAATAATTTGATTACTTAAACACCATTTCTCTAATTTAATCACTACTATGATCTGCCTGGCATAAAATACAAAAATAGAGTTACATATAAAATGCTAATAGAGTAATTTCCTAATTGGTCTTGTTTATGGCCATGAGTCCAGTTGCAATCATTATCTATAACATGCAATTCCAGCTCATGTTCTTCTCCATTTTCTAGCATCTTTCTATAATGAATGTTATTGGTTTTCACCTTAAGTACCAGTAGCCTTTCTTCTCCTTCTTACGATCTCACTGCTGCCTGGTGCCTTCAGCTGGGAATTGATTCATGACTATTGAATCCTCATTTCATTCCAAGTATATTAGAAGTGCGTATGAATAGTCCACATTTTCAGCTCTGAAGTAATCTTGTAATATTTACAACAGTATTGCGTGTGGTTTTTCCTTCTCTTATTAAATTGTGGGTTTCTAAGGACGTAGTGTTAGTTCCTTTTTTTAAATCACTGTAACCAAAATACCTGACATACACAACTTAAAGGAGGATGATTTGTCTTGACTGACAGTTTCAGAGGGTTCAGGCCATGGTTTTCTGGGTCCATGTCTTAGGTAACAGAGTCTTGTGGCAGAGGAAAGCTGTTCACTTCAGGAAGCAGAGGACATACCAGGAAGGGCCAGGGATAATAGACCCCAAAGGACCTGCCCTCAGAGACCCGCTTCCTCTATTTGCTGCCACCTCTCAGCATTTCCAGAACCTCCAAGTGCAGCGCCACTCACTGTGGACCAAACTGCCAATCCACAAGCCTAAATGGGGACATTTACTGCCTAAACCATAACAGACATAAATGATTTATTATCATCTGTGTCTCTACTGCACTCAGAACAGTGCCTGGACCTATCAGTATTGAGGGAATAAATAAAATTTTTGCCCTTCATCTCGAGGGCACAGGTAAAACTTCATTCAAAAACATAAACTTAGATTTTTCTTTTAATTTTATATCTTAATTTTTCAATTTCATTTTTGAGACAAGGTCTCACTCTGTACTAACTATGTAACCCAGGTTGGACTTGGACTCATGACAATCCTGCTTCAGCCAGTAATAGGATGATAGGTGTGAGCCACTCTGCTTGGCTTTCATCTTGACATCTTAAGGAAGATGCATACAAGTCATCTCTGTTTTATAGTTGAGACATTGAAAAATGAATTTTATAAATTGTCTGGTCTCTGTTAACAACAACATTGTGGACACTCGTCTCAGAATCAGCTTCACAAGGAAAACATTCTGGGTAAAGTTAGATGTGGAAGTGTTCAGAGCTCAGCACTGTTTGAGCTTCCACATAAGTACTTCTTGGGGGTCGAGTTGATAGTTGCATTGTACTTAATGACAGCATTTTACTTAAGACAACCAGTTTTCTTATTAAACCCAGTAATCCTGTCCGTTCTCAAGAGCCTTCTTTGTACTGGTCACTGTTTGGTGCTGGATAATAAGGGTATAATGATAAACTAGCCATCTGTTAATACGCTTCCATTGCAGGACAGGGCCACACCTAAATGCATTGTGGTAACTCTTCCAATGAAAGAGGTTTGTTTGCTTACTTGCCTAGTTACTATTTATAATAGATATTTTTCTGTTGTTGTGATAAAACTCCAAGACCAAGATGACTTATAGAAGGAAAAGTTTACTTGGGCTTCTGGTTCCAGGGGATTTGGGCTTCTGGTTCCAGGGGGATTGGAATCCATTATGGTGGGGAGGAGGCATGGCAGCAAGCAGCAACCTGAGCAGAAAGCTGAACACTCATATCTTTACACATGCATGGGAAACAGGGAGAACAAATTGGAAGTGGGGAGAGGCTATCAACTGTCAAACCCTCTTCCAGTGATGCACTTCCTCCAGCAAGACCACACCTTCAAAAGATTTCATGACTGTGCCAACCAGCACTGCCAACTGGTGACCAAGTGGGCAGCAAGCAGCAACCTGAGCAGAAAGCTGAACACTCATATCTTTACACATGCATGGGAAACAGGGAGAACAAATTGGAAGTGGGGAGAGGCTATCAACTGTCAAACCCTCTTCCAGTGACGTACTTCCTCCAGCAAGACCACACCTTCAAAAGATTTCATGACTGTGCCAACCAGCACTGCCAACTGGTGACCAAGCATTCAAGCACTTGAGCCTATGGTGAACACTTCTCATTCTAACTACTACACTGTTTATCAAGTGATTGAATTGAATATGGCCTTGCAGTAAAATTTTCATATATACAATCTCATGTGATTTTTCCAACATCCCTATAAGGTGAAATCTCTTTTCACCTTACTGTTAAGAATATTTAGGTATGAATGCTGTATATGTGATCATAGAATAGGGAAAACTTTGTTCTGCAAGGGGTGGTAAGTGAAGGAGACCAGGCAGATAAGAATGTCAGGATCATGTTGGGTTAAGCAAGCAAAATATCTAAAATATTTATGTGAAGCTTATTCTTAAGAGTGGCAGTTTTCCCTCAGAACTGCTTTATTCCTTTAATCATCTTTGAAACATTTTCTGGATCACATTTTGTCTTGAGGAGCATATTTCTGGCAGGGATCCCTGGGAATATGTAGAAAGGACATGCTAGAATGTTCCAGTTGGCTGAAAGTGTGGAAACATCTGGGGGAATTTTTTTTCTGGTCAGGTCCAGTAGGAGCACAAATCATGCTGCAAGTTCTGGTCTTGGAGCATTTCAGGATATGGGAAATTGAATTCAGTGAACATGGAAATAATGATGAGAAATCCATAAACAAGTTTAAAAATAGGTGACTTCTATGCCCTGTTCCTGGCTTTTCCCATAGTGATACATAATTATATTACATTGCACATGGACTGAGCAAGTCAGAGTGTAGAGTAATTGACCTTGTGACCTGATCCTTTCACTGACCTTAGTCCATGATGCATATTCTGAGTTAAATATAAAATATAAAAAGAAAAGTCAATTGTAAGCTTATCACAGAATTCTTAATATAACAGGATTTCAGACAAAAAGAAGTTTCATTTTTTATTGCTAGAACCCACTGATTTTAGTAGTTGATGAATCATTGAAATGCTACTATTTGAGACTAATTGTAATAAGAAATCTTGATAAATAAAATTCATTAAATATAGATTGTAATGTATTTTTTTTTTGCAGTCAACCTTATTCAGTAGTGAATGCCAGCCTCTCAATACTGAATCATAATGATCCGCTGCCTACTTGACCACTAACACAGTGGTAACAAAAAGAAGATGTCAGGCATGGTATAGAAGCTGTCTCCGTCATCCTTGATTATAAGATCCAAATGGCAAACAATTAGAGATATTTAAACCATTAAAATGATTCAGTTACTTTCAAAAGATTTGAACTGCTCCCAAATAGCAATCCTGTTTACAACCTCAATGAAGTTTAATAAATTTGCACTTCACCCAAACTGAGGTATTACATATTTTGAATTAGTGGAATATGTCACATAAAGACTTTGCATTTCTTTCTAGTGACAGATATAAAGCATTTCTGCAAGCTAATATATTCAGCCTCTTTCCAGTCAGATGGATCTTTCTGTCTAGATCATGGCCTGTGTTCCTAGGTAACTCTGGAGAGTCCAACTTGTTCTTAGCTTTCCTGTTGAAAGACCAGGACATCTCTAAATCTTCTTCTCAAGATTAGTCGCTTCTCAAGATCCTGCTCTTGTATTAGGTGTTTCAGAGACTGTCATCCAGCGTGGCCTCCAGGGAACATGCTCTAGTTTGTCTGTAGGACCTGCACTGAATGCCATCATCCAGATGTGGTCTGGTTAGGGCAGAGCTGGGTAGTTGCATATGAAAGTCAAGCTTCCCAGTAGCGGAACATTCATTTATTTACTTTTTTATTTATTATTTTTATGTGTGAATATATTGCCTACATGTGTATAAGTGTACCTGTGTGTCATGCAAAGTCCTTAGAGGTCAGAGGAGGGCACCAGATTCCCTGGAACTGGAGTTAAGGATGGTTTTTAGCCACCATGTGGGTGCTGGAAAATTATATATATATATAT
>NW_008334957.1:1440436-1447655 GCF_000622305.1 Nannospalax galili | reverse complement strand
AGAGAGAGAGAGAGAGAGAGAGAGAGAGAGAGAGAGACTTAAAGGCTTAAAGAGTCAAATTTGTGTTCCCAAATATCCTTCAATGTGGATCCATCCATTGAAGCATTGAAGCCTGGTTACCTTACCAAGAGTCACACCCTTAACAGAAACTGACTACCCACTTCCAAACAGCCATTAGGATTTTTGTCTGGTTTAAACCTGCATGGAACATGTGCATGCTGTCACCATCGTGTGTTCATTTGAGTAACTTCCCAGATGTCTGGAAAACTCAGTTTCCTTGTGGTCATCTACCACCTCTGGCTTTTCTACAATGATCCCTGAGCTTTGGAGGCAGAAGTTTGATACAGGTATCCAATCCAGGGACAATAATTCTGTCATCTCTTATTTTCTGCACATTCGCCAGTTGTGGGTTTCAGTATTAATCACTATCTGCTGCATAAGGAAACTTCTCTAGTGAGAGTTGAGAGGTACATTAATCTGTGGGCATAAAAATAAGTCATTAATGTCACTTTAATACTCTATCTATTTAGCAGAATAACTGTATTAGGTTCTCTGCTATGGTCTGTGGCCTGTAGAGCTGATGTTGAGGTTGCTTATGGGCATTGCCTTATGAAGTGAACCTTAAATACAATTAGAAAGGGATAGTTTATTCCCGTATTTGTGCCATTATTGCAACTAGAGATCATATCTTCTTAGACCAGTTGTTGCCAAAGCATGAAGGATTCACAGCTCGGTAAGGCTTGTGATTAATTTCCCCCCCAGTGGTATGCATAGTGCCTTCCAGCACTTGAAAGCTGGACAGTAGACATGACGTTTTGAAGTCAGCACCAACTTGATTTCTCCTTGTTTTTCTACAGCTCATGTATGTAGTGTCTTCAGCAATAGGGTCTTAGAAGTTCTGGTGGGTAACTTAGAGCAGCGGCAATGGCCAATATTGCTTTTTTATTTATCTGTTTATTTTTACTCTTTTCATGAAGGAAACCTCACACTTTGGCCTCGTGTTAAATTGATAGTGAATGACTAAGCCCAGATCAAGTTGAAAGAAATTATTTGTGTTATTGTTATTATTATTTATTATTATTTTGGTTTTGCTTGTGTGTATATTTGTCATTTTTAAGATTCATCTTGATTGTTTTTGTTTCTGGCTGCGATTTGAAAGCTTAGTTTGTCAAGAGACTACTAAGACAGGGCATGGTGCTATGCATCTTTAGTCCCAGCACTTGGGAGACAGAGAACAGGTGAATCTTTGTAAGATTCAGACCAGCCTGGTCTATGTTGCAAGTTCCAGGTCAGATGGGGAGACCCTTTCTGGAAAAAATATAAAAAGAGTCTCATAAGCTATTCTTTCTAGAAGACTGCATTTTAGCTGGTCTTTTAGAAAGGAAGGAAAAGGAGAAAATGCAGTTGGAAATAGTGGAAATAGTTTAGCTGTAATTATTAGTGGTTTTATGGGACACACTTTCCACTTTTCATTAAATAAAACTCTTGTATTTACAAATGTTTCAGAGGTAATTGCTAACAATAACACATCCTAATTATATCACACGTCTGTTCAAAGCCTATAAAATACCATTGCAAACGCTTCTCACATGTAGAATCTATTTTATCTTTTTTTGATATTTTATACATGTTCCAGTGAATTTAATCAATGCATTTGTATGGTTAATACCATGATTGAGAGTTTAAAGTGATTTTTCATATTAAGTACATTTTTAATGGCTTTAACAGTATTTTCAGATTTTTTCCAGATAAAATAGTCAATAGTAAACAAAAATCAACTTTATTTCTTGTATGTATGCCCTGTGTACACATGCCTTCACCAATAATTCAGTTCTTGAAGTTTTGATTTGTTTTTGTGGTCTCTGAAATTTCAGGAAAAGATTTAACCAAAGAAACGTCATTTGATTTTGGTATCAAAATATATAATTTCTACATATTCTATATATAGATCAAATTGGATTATGTGATTCTTGAATCAGAAACCTTTTCTCACAAAATGAAATGAATGTTTGCTTGACCTGGTGGAAAAGGTGAAACTTGTGAGTTAGGAAAAGGAACCTGACAAAGAAACTTAAAAACTGGATTGACTGACTTGGGTTAGTGTTTGGTAAAGGTTGTGATGGGAAGGATTTCCTTGTCCTCTTCTGATTGGTTAACTGTGAATCTTCTGTTATTTAGGAAAAACCTCTGGGACATGCTGAAAGCGGTCCTTAGAGGGAGGTTTATAGCTCTAATTGCCTACATAAAAAAATCGGAAGAACACAAATAAATGACTTAACATTGCATCTCAAGACACTTGATAAGCAGAAAACAAATGAAACCTAATCCCAGAAGACAAGAAGAAATAACAAAAATCAGAGTAGAAATTAATGAAATTGAAACAAATAAAACAATACAAAGAATCAACAAAAGAGCTAGTTCTTTGAAAAGATAAACAAGATTGACAGACCACTAGCCCAGTTAACCAAAAGAAAGAAAGAGCACCTCCAAATCAACAAAATCAGAGATGAAAGGGGAAGCAACACAACAGACACCAGAAAGATACAGATTATAAGGGAACTCTTTAAGAACCTATATGCTACTAAATTTGAAAACCTAAAAGAAGTGGACAGATATCTAAAGGCATGGGAACCAACAAAACTAAACCAAGAAGAGCTTAACAGCTTAAACAGACCCATATCACAAAAAGAAATTGAAACAGTAATACAAAACCTCCCGACTAAAAAAGCACAGGACCAGATGGACTTACAGCAGAATTCTATCAGACATTTAAAGAAGCTCTACGTCCAAAACTACTTAATTTATTCAAAAAGATAGAAATAGAAGGAGAACTTCCAAATTCCTGCTATGTAGCCAGCATCACTTTAATACCAAATCCAGGTAAAGATACAACCAAAAAAGAAAACTATAGGCCCATATCCTTAATGAACATAGCTGCAAAAATTCTCAACAAGATACTTGCAAACCGCATACAGACACACATCAAAAGATCATCCACCATAATCAAGTCTGCCTTATCCCAGAGGTTTAAATCAGTAAACATCATAAATCATACAAATGGGCTCAAAGACAAGAACTAAATGATCATCTCAACAGATGCAGAGAAAGCCGTTGACAAAATTCAATGTGCATTTATGTTCAACGTTCTACAGGGAATTGGACTGGAGGGAACATACCTCAACATAATTAGTGCCATTTATAACAAACTCAGAGCCAACATCATTCTAAATGGAGAAAAACTGGAAGCATTCCCATTGAAATCAGGAACCAGACAAGGCTGTCCACTATCTCCACTTCTCTTTTGGTTTTGCTTTCTTCCTTAATATTTTATTTAGCAACAGTGTCTTTAACTTTCTTGTCGTAGGTATCTCCAATACTATCCTGTGATCCAATCACTGATAACTATAAAAGGCCAGCTAACTCAGTTCTTGGGGAAGTATTATGAAGTTTAGTTCTTTTCGTAATTTACATATGAGGGAATTTAAAGATTTCCCAAGATCTGTAAATATGGTTGAAGTAGAGAATTATACCTGTGATCCTAAAACTTCACTTCTCATTCACAGGACTGTAGAAAGCTTTATGCACACTCATGTTAAGGATGCTTTTTCCAACTCTAGAAAAATCAGTTACTGGTTATAATATGTGATTTCCTTCCGAGAGCCACGGAAGTAGCCTAATGTGGCCCCAGCCTTCCAGATCGAGAAGTGTGTGTTCTTTCTAGAATTCTCAACCCCATCAATTGCTAGTCACTATAATTCAAGGCAGGCAAAATGAACTTATAAATAAAGGGCCCTGGGTGTACTGGAACCTTAGGCTCTTCCCTTGGTAAAGGGAAGGAAGAAATGTTGAGATGTGTAGATGGTGCTAAATGGTGGGGGATGCAGTCTACATACCATGGCCCATGATGTCAAAGAATATATTCTAGGACTAGAGTGCAGCTTTCAAAGGCTGCAGGACAGTGGCTAGTAAACTGCTTAATTACCTAATCAAGAGGCTTTCTAGTTGAAATTTAAAGCAACAGCTGAAAATGATGCATAGACAAGTTTGGAAGACCAGATGTTGGAAGGCACAGAAAGAAAAACGCCTTTGTATGATGATTCATACTAAGAAGCAACAGAGAAAAAGACCTGAGAACAGCCCATGATATACTAATGCTCATTTTACGTCAGTAAGTTGATGCAGAAAATTTAATTAAAGACAGTCTCATAATGGGGCATCACTAATACTTAGTGCCATGGGCTTCAATATAAAAGTAAACTTTGCTTTAGATGTCAGATCCAGGAGAAACTGAGCAGTAAAGAAATATACCTCTGTGTACTAATTGGTTAATTAGTCAAAGCATTAAAACATTAGAATACAGTTAAAGAGATATACATTGTGATGGTTTACAATGTGACCAGACTATACGGCCTGATAGAAATTGTTACACTAACGTGAAGGTATGGTATGTGTGTGTAGAGAGCTCCATTTTCCAGATGTTAGTTGGCAGTCTATTGGCAGTTCAGATGAACACAGAATGAACTGTTAACATTTTCAGTTGCTTTGCCAAAATTTCCATCTTTAGAACACTTGTAAAAATTATGGTAATTGATCAATTCCCTTGGAATTTTATTTCTAGTCAGAATGTTAGACTATAGAATAGGAACTGCTAGAATCAAGATTAAAATGATCATATTATGGTAGAATACTGGATTGAGCTACATAAACTCCCTGAACTTTACAAAAGTAAATATAAAAAGTTCAAGAAAAGATTAAGATAATTTCATAGAGTAAGGTTCTAAAATGCTATAAATATTAGTTAATACCTCTTAAGTCTGGGGGTATAGTCAGGTGGCACAACACTTGCTAAGCATATGTAAGGTTTGGGCTTCAATCCCCAGTACTACAAAAAAAGGAAAGCGGGACTGTGAGGTCGTTGAGCAGGTAAAGGCACTTGCTTCCAAAGTTTTAGGACTGGAGTTCGATACCCATGACTCACATGGTAGGTAGAAAGACTCCTGCAGGTTGTCCTCCGAGCTCCATATATACACCACAGTGCGCAACTACACATCCCAGACAGATCAAACAAGTCAGTAAAAATGAAATAAAATTTTAAAAACCTAAGGAAATGGACAAGAGGAAAGCAGTATCTTGCTCCCTTTTCCTGTTTTCCCCTCCGTTCCAGTCCCTCGTCTTTGCTTCCTCCTTGCTCACCTTATGCTTCTTTCTTAGTATTAAAGGAAGATTTCAGTTAAACACTGAAAAATGAGCAAAAGGAAAACATGATAAAAAAAAATCATTTGATGCAAGTGTGGTGGTGCATGCCTGTAATCCCAGCACTTGGGAGGGAGAGGCAGGTGGATCTCTGTGAGACTGAGGCCAGCCTGGTCTACATAATGAGTTTCAGGTCAGCTGGGGCTACACAGTGAGACCATGTCTCAAAAAAATCAAAATTAAAAAACTTCATTGGAAAGTTTCTACATTCCCTTTAGTGATTGGATTTTCATTCATAAGTTTTTCCTGTGTTTAAACTACATTCATAAATTAAGCAGGAGATATTATGTTGCAGGCATTTAAAATATAGACATCAATTTAAAAATATTTATAAAATACTACATTATAAATTATTATTTGCAATCTATTCTTTTTGCTGTACGTTTTTAGTTGTTTTGTTGTTGTTGTTGGTTTTTGGTTTTGGGCATTTTTTTTTGCCTTTTGAGACAGGGTCTCCCTGTAGCCCCAGCTGTCCTGGATCTTGCTATATAGACCAGGCTGGCCTTGAACTCACAGAGATCTGCCTGCTTCCTAAGTGCTGGGATTAAAAGCATGTGCCACTATGCCTGACTAATCTATTCACTTTGGTTATTCAAGAGTTGTAAATTTGGATTTGAAGGCTCAATCTGTTTTGAAACACTTTACATTTTAGTTAATCTTAACAATGACTAACAATTGTCTTTAAACAGAAGAATTCTTTTAGATTCTTGAAGGTGCTAGTGTCTTCTAGGAGACACCAAAAACTCTGCTATTTATCATGGATGATATCAAGTTTAGATCAGATACCAGAGTTTTAAAAATACTAATAATTTTGAAATTTTATTGTATTCTCATATGCTTAATATTTTTTGGCCATGTATACCACACAGGTGCATGAATATCTACTACATGATTATTTTGTCAAATTTAAACAGAAAATCTGCATATATAAATTTCATAACAGCATAACTCAAGACTCTAGAAAGGCAAGAACAAATCAAACTCAAACCTGGCAGACAAGAAGAAATAACAAAAATCAGAGCATAAATTAATGAAATAGAGACCAGATACTTTTTCAAGATGACACAAGTGACTAGGAGTGAACTTTCCTAGCTCTAGCAGGGCTGTTGATTAGTGTAACTGTGAACTTGTCAGCCTGTAGACTCACCTAGAAGACAAGCCTACTGGACATTGGTGAAGGGGTATCTAGATTAGGAGGGTTATCCTTTGAGAATGTCTGTGAGAGATTATCTTGGTTATGTTAATTGAAGCGGGAAGACTTATCTTAAGATTAGGTAGGGCCATATCCTGGCCAGGAGATTGGACCATCAAGAATGGGAAAAGCAAGCTGAGCACTTGTATACAAGTGTTTACCACTCAGTTTCCTGCTGCTGGATATGATGTGACCAACTGCTTCAAGATCTTCCGGCCTTGACGTCTGTGTCATGGTGAACCGTACCTTGAACTGTGAGCCGAAATAAGCTATTTGTTCCCTAAGTTGTTTATGGCAGAGTGTTTTACTATAGCAGCAGGAGAAAAACTAAGAGGACTTCTCCCTGAAGGAGTGGTGATCTACTGGCAGTCTTGCTGAGCGAAGCATCATGCTCTTGTAATCCTTCTTGGCTCTTACCTAAGCAGCACCTTGTTCCTATTCAGTGTATAAATAATTTTAATGGTTTTTTGTAAGAGTTAAAAATGATATTGCTTTGAAGAGAAATCATGTGATGGGTGTGCACAAGGTACAACTAGCTCTGCCACTCAGGCTCCAATTTCTAAGACCTCTGCCTGCTCTTTGCTTCCAGTCCTTTCTATTGTGACTGTCTACCTCAGTCAAGGTCCTTTAGCCATCTAGCCTTCCATTTTCCAGCATGCCAGCCTCCTTCTGTTTCTCATAGGGTCTTTGAATGTGTTGCTTATTTGGCCTGATGCCCTGTACCTATCTCTCTCCCTCTCTCCCTCCCTCTCTCTCCCCCTCCCTCCCCCTCTC
>NW_008334957.1:1438163-1440330 GCF_000622305.1 Nannospalax galili | reverse complement strand
CCTCCCTGTCCTCCCTCTCTCCCTCCCTCCCTCCTTCCCTCCCTCCCTTTGTCCCTCATTCCCTCCATCTTTCTCTCTCTTTCTCTCTCATTCAGATTTCTGCTTTAATATCTACACAGAGGAGGCCTCTGTTAATCTGCATAAAATTAAATGGCCCAGCCTTGGTGCTCTGTTTATTTTCTTCATAGAGCTATTTACTACTTATAATAATTTGTTTACTTACTGTCTTTTTCCTTGTCAAGATGTATCATGACAGTCAAGACTGGTTTTGCATCTTGTATTACCAGTTAGTTACTAGGACAATGTTTTAGTTAAAAAGTAGATCTTCTTTAAGTATTGCTAAAAATCAATATAGAAATTATTTATTTTAGTTCTACAGCTTCTGGCTTGAATATTTAGTGATTTTTAAAAAATTTCTGCTTATGAATTTAATGTCATTATTTTTTATGAGGAAAAGTAGACTCAATCAACCAGCAAGTCTGCTTCCTTAATAGTGGGTGAAAACAGAACAGAAACCTGTTATCCAAATTTGCTACTGTCTGTCTTTGAAAAAAAATATTTGAGACAGGGTCTCATTCTGTAGTCCTGATTAGCCTAGAACTTGCTTTATAGACAAGGCTGGGCTCAAAATTCACAGAGATCCTCCTGCCTCTTCCTCCTGAGTGCCTGGGATAAAGGCATGTGCTACCATGCCCTGCTACCTGCCTGTTTTTGATGTAAATTTTAGACTGATACACTTAACTAAAACATTCATGTTTGTCTGTGTTTGCTCCTGAAAATTACATTTCACCCTAGTTAAAATGTAATTCATCTGGTTTAATGTTAATTAAAACAGGAGTATATATTGTATCTTGCGAGCACTTCCATATAGATAGCTACTATTTGAGAGTCTATACCATGATCTAGGCCCAGGGATACCTATCTTGATTTCTTACTTACATTAACACTGACAGCAAAAAAAAAATGAGACAGCTATTATTTTCCCCATTTTACCAATGAGTATTAGACAACCAGTAAATCATAACTTTCATTCTGCATATATAAAATAATACTTTTGCACCAGGACATTTGTAGTTCTTGATAAGCAATTTTTTCTCCTATACAACTAAAACTAATAAAGATTTGTCAGCAATTGTCACTTATGATTTGCGATGCAGTCTAAATTTAATATTTAACCAAAATGCATGTTATGCTTTTGACTAAATATTCAGATCTTTTGTCCTTTGAGTTTCATCACAGGGGTGCTTGTTAGACCAGTATTTAGGAGTCATTTTCACAAAGAGTCACTGATTAGTTTGTTGCTCTGAACGCATTTTGATCATGGCCTTTATTAATCTCATTCTCCTGGGTTCCCTCACTCCCCTTTATGTGTTTTGATGTTCACAGTGAAAGTGGCAGAAAAAAACGTGCTATGACCATAGAAGTTCTTCTGTGTTGGGTCCCAGAAGGTTGTTAACCCATTGTCTCTCAGTCCACAGCAGCTCAAAGGGATTTCCAACAAAAATGTGTGAGTTTTAATGCAAGGGAATAGTATGAAATCAGATATCACATTTTTCCACTAGAAATATTTGGTTTATCTGCATGAAATTTGGCTGAAGAGCTCTCTTTCATGTCTTTTTGTGTGACACATACACACAGACACACAGACACACAGATACACACACACAGATTGGAGGGGGAGAGAGAAAGAGAGAGAATTCATTTATATAAGTGTGCACACATGTGTGTGTCCCTGTGGAGGCCAGAGGTCTATGTCATTGTTTTTCTCAGTCAATCTCCACCTTATTATTTGAGACAGGATCTATCACTGAGCCTAGAGTTTGTCGATTTCGCAAGCCCAAGAGCTCCTCCTCTCTCAGCCTCCCCAGTGCTGGGATTATAGGGTATGCTGCAGTGCTGGGGTCCTAACTCATGTCCTTGAGCTTATGTGACAAACACTCTACTGACTGAGCCACCTCCCCAACATCAAGACTCCCTCTGTTTTTTTTTTTTTTAATTTAAAATAAGAAATAAAAAATTAAATTATTTATTTAATAACCACATACTTAGAAGAAGCATTTCATTACAACAGCATTGACATAGTCAATAACAATTTCCTGAGCTAAGATGCATCTCTTTCAAAATTGGCTGTAAATTTTTAGGTTTACAGTTGAATTATTACAGTTAT
>NW_008334957.1:1436597-1437908 GCF_000622305.1 Nannospalax galili | reverse complement strand
CAGGTAGATTTCAATGGTAATGTTTTTCACATCTACTAATTATTAAGGAGCAAATTTTTATGCTTTGAAGAATTATTATTATTTTAATCATTATTTTTAAAAAATTTTAATAACTACATGATTAGAAGCATTTCACTACAGCTATAATATATTCAGTAACATACTCCAGAGAAAGAATACATCTCTTTCACAAGTGGGTGCAAGTTTCTAGGTTCAGAGTTGAGTTAATACAGTTATGCAATACTGAACTCAGTATAAGCCCTGTAAGACATAAAACTGAATGAGTTTTTAACCTTTAAAAAAGATCTCCATTTCATTTTAGAATATATTGTTCCCTGAAGAAAGACTCATTGTTCCTGCCACCAACACTGAGATGCTGGCACATGCATCTCCAATCTGTATCTGGTTATTACTAGTCATAATTGGTTGCACTTGGATTCTTGGTGCCTGTGCATGACCATAAAGTCATTGGGTAGATCTCCTTGGCAATGTGCATCACCTTTACTAATTAACATGACATAAATTTCCATGGTTACTCCTCAAATATGATACATTTTAAAAAATTCGTTGATTTTGTGTGTGTGTGCATGTGTGTATATCACACAGAACATTCCAAACCATCTTATTCAACAATACACCCACTTCCCAGATGGCACCCTCCCATAGTCTCCCTCCCCCCTACTAGAGCCCTTATAATATGATGTCCCTACTACTGTCTGCTGTGCCATCAGCACCCCCAGCCATTCCCCACTACTTGCCCTTCTGGTGAATCTAGTCAGCCTATCTAGAGGGCTTTCTTTTAGGAGGGTCAGCTGTTCCTCATCTAGCAGCAATCAGTTGTCATTATTACTTCAGATAGGATTGGGGCCTCCTGTTCATTTTCCCAGTTCTATGCTAGGTTACTATCTTGGAGTCCCTTTGGCTACCCTGGCCAACAGTTCATAAGAAGGTATCGCCTTTCTGGCATTGTTGCTTGTTATGTAGCCTTTAGCTATACCTATGGACTCTTAAAAAAATTATATTGGCCCCTTTAATCTTTGGTTATACTTTCCTTTTGGGTGTTTAAGGCCATACAGTTGGCCCAGATAAACCAATATATTATTACTTTTAAGGTCATACGAGGATCTGTTTCTCAGGGGTCATATGGGCTTGGGGGGAGCCCCTGGCTCCTCAGGCTTTTACCAGTTCCATCTACGTGAAGATAAGAGGTCCTGCTTGACCTGGGCTTCACTTAGAAGCATGGAGGAAATGTTTTCTCTGTGTTGACCCTCCTCTTTGCAGACTGGACACTGGTTCAAGTCCATCTTCTGG
>NW_008334957.1:1435834-1436574 GCF_000622305.1 Nannospalax galili | reverse complement strand
CCTCTGACCAAATTATTATAGGCCTCAAAGTATGTCTGTTAAACATCCAAGAAGGTTAGTTCCACCGGTCTGGTACTTTTAATTACTGTGTGCTATGTAGATAAATCTTGGGCAAAGATCAGTTGTTCTCAGACAAACCTTACCTAGACATATATTTCTTGATCTGCTATGTATAATTTGTCAGTCGGTTGTAGGAGTAAAATGATTCCCTCTGGTTTTCAAAACAAGCTAGGCATTATTTATCTCTCGCATTGTCTCACCCCTCTATCATGGTTTTCCCACTTAAGGTGCCCCCATTTCCCTCCTTTCTCCCTAAATAATGCTCTTCTTCTATGGTCCTACCTCTCTTGAACTCCTTCTTTCCCTTTATCCCCCAAGTTCCCAATATACCCTTCCTTTCCCCCTCCCCTTAAATTAATTCCATTTATATCCATATCTCCGTTATCAACGCCTGCTTCCTACTGTTCTTTCAGATTCTTTTTTGCCTTTACCTCACTGGTTTCTTTTCATTATCCTGGTTCCTGTTAGTTATGTCTGGATACATACTCACTTCTAAGGATTTGGTGCTAGGATCCACATATGAGGGAGAACATACGTCTTTTTTTTTTTTTCTGATCTGTGTTACTTTACTTAGTATGACAGTTTCTGGTTCCATCCATTTACCGCAAATTTCACGATTTCATCTTTCTTTATTGCTGAGTAAAAGTCCATCGTTCAAAAGAACCACATTTTTATTATCC
>NW_008334957.1:1435595-1435805 GCF_000622305.1 Nannospalax galili | reverse complement strand
CATCTCTTAGCTATTGTGAAAAGAGCAGCAACAAACATGGATATACAAGTGGCTTTGAAATAGGATGAGTTCTTTGGGTATATGACAAGGAGTTGTATAACTGGGCAAATGGTAGATTCATTTTTAGGTTTTTAAGGGTTCTCCACACTGATTTCCATAGGGGTTGAACAAATTTGCAATCCCACCAGCAGTGGATGAGTGTTCCCCTTT
>NW_008334957.1:1434517-1435514 GCF_000622305.1 Nannospalax galili | reverse complement strand
ATGAAATCTTAAAGTGGTTTTAATTTGCATTTCCCTAGTTACTAGTGATGTTGAACACCTTTTAAGATGTTTCATAGCCATCTTTACTTCTTCATTTGAGAACTCTGTTCAGCTCCTTAGCCCATCTTTTAATTGGGTTACTTCTTGTCTTGATTCTCTGTTTTTTGAGTTCGTTAGATATTCTGGATATTAAACCTCTGTCGGATGCATCGCTGGGGAAGATTTTCTCCCATTCTGCAGATTTTCTGTTCACTTCCTTGGTTGCCTCCTTTGATGTACAGAATCTTTTAAGTTTAATGAGGTCCCATTTGTTAATTCTTGCCCTTGTTTCCTGAGCAATTGATGTCTCGTTTACAAGTCCTTTCCTACACTATATCTTGTAGGTTTTTCCCAATGTTTTCTTCTAATAGTTTCAGAGTTTCAGGCTTTACACTGAGGTCTTTGATTCATTTGGAATTGACTTTACTGCAGGGTGAAAGGTAGGGGTTTAGTTTCTTTCTTCAATAGATGGAGATCCAGTTTTGCCAGCACCATTTGCTTAACGTGCTGTCTTGGCACCTTTGTCAAATATAAGGTGGATGAAATTGCATTTACTCACATTTGTGTCTTCAATTTTTTTCCATTGATCTATGGGTCTATTTGGTGCCAGTACCATGTTATTTTTATGACTATAGCTCTGTTATACAGATTAAAATTTGGTTTAGTAATCCCCCAGACATTGCTCTTAGTGCTCAGGGTTGTTTTGGCTATCCGAGGTCTTTTGTGCTTCCATATGAATCTTAGGATGTTTTTTTCAAATTCTGTGAAAAATGTCATGGGGATTTTGATTGGCATTGTATTGAATACATAAATGACTTTTGGTAGGATGGTCATTTTCAAAATATTAATTCTTCCAATCCATAGGCATGGGGAGGTCCTTCCACCTTCTGATGTCTTCCTCATTCTCTTTCTTTAAAGATTTAAAATTTTCATTGTAGAGGTCTTTAGTGACTTTGGT
>NW_008334957.1:1431818-1433578 GCF_000622305.1 Nannospalax galili | reverse complement strand
TAGGTTTTCAAATTTAGTAGCATATAGATTTTTAAAGTATTCCCTTATAATGTTCTGTATCTTTCTGGAGTCTGTTGTGATGTTTCCCCTTTCATCTCTGATTTTGTTGATTTGGAGGTGCTCTTTCTTTCTTTTGGTTAAGTGGGCTAGCAGTCTGTCAATCTTGTTTATCTTTTCAAAGAAGCAGCTCTTGGAATTATTGATTCTTTGTATTGTTTACTTTGTTTCAATTTCATTAATTTCTGCCCTGATTTTTGTTATTTTTTCTTGTCTTCTGGGTTTGGGTTTCGTTTGCTGCTGCTTTTCAAATGTCTTGAGTTGCAACGTTAAGTCATTTCTTTGTGTTCTTCTGATTTTTTTATGTAGGCAATTAGAGCTATGAACTTCCCTCTAAGGACTGCTTTCAGCATGTCCCAGAGGTTTTGTTGTGTTGTATTGTCCTTTTTATTTAGTTCCAAGAATACTTTTATTTCTTTCTTAATTTCTGTTTTGACCTATTCATCATTTAGGAGTGTGTTGTTTAATCTCCATGTGCTCATTTGGTGATTCGGGCTTCTTCCAGTGTTGATTGTAAGCTTTATTGCATTGTGGTCTGATAGAATGCATGGAATTATTTCAATAATTTTGTATTTGTTGAAGTTTGTTTTGTGCCCCAATATATGGTCGATTCTTGGATAAGTTTCCATGGGGTGCTGAGTAGAAAGCATGTCCTTTGGTGCTTGGGTGGCATACTCTCTGTTAACTCTCTTCCCTATTGACCTATCTAATGGAAACAGTGGGGTATTGAAGTCCCCTATTATTAATGAGTTGGGATTAATCTGGGTCTTAAAGTCCTGTAGTATTGTTTTTATGAAGTTGGGTGCACCAGAGTTTGGTGAATATATGTTCATGATTGTAATATCTTCTTGATTTATTGTTCCTTTGATCAGAATGAAGTGGCCCGCCTTATCTCTTCTGGTTAGTTTTAGTTTAAAGTCTACTTTGTCAAATATTAGAATTGCTACACCTGCTTTTTTCTTAGTACCATTTTCTTGGTATATTTTTTTCCGTTCCTTCACTTTTAGATAGTGTCTGTCCTTGAAAGTGTGATGAGTTTCTTGCAGACAACTGAAAGATGGGTTTTGTTTCTTCATCCAGTCACCTAGTCTGTGTTTTCTGACTGGGGAGTTCAGTCTGTTAATATTTAAAGTTATTAATGAAAGATGAGTATTGAATCCTGTCATTTTTTTTTCTGTTTACATTCTTGATATAGCTGTACTTTTCCACATTTATACCTTCATTGAATTTCTTTCCACAACCTCTTAGGTATAGTCATTCCTTTCTGCAGCTCTTGGTATTGCTCCCAGAACTCTCTGAAGGGCTGGTTGTGTGGACATGAATTCCTTCAGGCTACTAATGTCATGGAAGATTTTTCTTTCCCCCATGACTATAATAAACATTTTGGCTGGGTAAAGTAATCTAGGTTGGAATCTGTGGTCATTTAAAACTGGGAATACTTTGGTCCAGGCTCTTCTGGCTTTCATAGTTAAAAGTCAGCTGTAATCCTAATGGATTTCCTTTATATGTGACTTGTTGTTTCTCTTTTGCAGCTCTCAGTATTGTCTTTGTTTTGTACGTTTAGTGTTTTTACTATGATGTGGCGTGGAGAGTTTCTTTTCTGTTCCTGTCTATTTGGTGTTCTATACACTTCTTGTATTTGTATGGGTATATCTTTCTTTAATTTTGGGAAATTTTCTTCCATGATTCTGTGATGATCTGGT
>NW_008334957.1:1398643-1431568 GCF_000622305.1 Nannospalax galili | reverse complement strand
TTTCTAACTCTTCTGAATTCATTCAGAAGTTTATCCCCATCTTCCTTCAGTGCTTTGATTTCTTCTTTGTGTGTTCTTTAAATTCACTGGATTCTTTTATCATGCTTTTAATTGTTCTTTTGAGTTCCATGTCCTGCATTATCTCTAGGGGGTTCTCATTGTACTCCTCTAGAGGACTATTGGTATTTGGTGGGGATATGTTATTTTGATTTTTCATGTTATTATTTTTTCTCTGTGATTTTGACATGTGAATTTCTTTTGTAGTTTCTGATTCTTGTGTGAGACTCAAGTCTTCAAGTTTAGGTCTGATTCTTTTCATGAACTTTATGTCTTTGTGGTTTACTTTTTGGTCATAAGAAGCTGGTTTATCTAAGCTTCCGGTTCACTCTTTTGATTTTGTAGTGGAGTGGCCAGATTGCTTTTGTCTTCAGGAGTTCCCACAGAGGTTTAAGTCAGATAAGGATCAGATGCTCTCAGGCTTTCTCCTAAGGTCTGGGTCCCTCCAGGAAAGATTTTGGCCTCAGGAATATGGGGTTGGACTGGCCTGGGAGCCTGGCCCAGGAAAGATGCTGGTCTAGGGCAGCTGGTTTCCCTGCCACCCAGAGATGCAAAGGAAGATGAGGGTGGAAAGCGGCCCCGAGGGCTCCTGGGGACTGCACTGAAGAGCTGGATTGGTCTGGATGCAAAGGATCTGGAAGAGGAAAGGTCAGCCTTGGCATCCAGGAAAGAGGCTGGCAAGTCCTGCAGACCCAGGTTAGTAGAGGGAGGTGAGTGTGGGGCCAGGCCCAGAGGGTTCCTGGGGACCCAAGAAGGAACTGAGTTGGTCTGGATGCAAAGGATCAGGAAGCAGTGGTGGTTCCCCAGGTGCCTGGGGCGCCAAGAGAAGGAATGGGACAGGATCCAGGCTGGCAGGAGAGACTGGAGGGGGAGATGGGAGGGTGAATGAGGCTGGGGGAATCAAGACACTGAGAGCACAATAGACTTACCCCAGTGAGAGAGGCCTGCGGAAGACTCCCTCTTAATTGATGGTCTCCAGCAGTGACTTCAGACCTCCCATGAGTTCTGAATTACCAGCAAGGCAGTCATTACATCACCTTCATTTTCTGGAATATGCTTTTCTTTGTTTTTGTTGTGCTAGGGTAGAACCCAGGGTCTCTTCCAAACTAAACACATACTTTCCCATTCAGCTACACCTGTAGCCCCTTGATTATGTTTCTTACTTGTTTAAGATGGACATCAAACACATAAGTATGTGAGTTGTTAGTCAATGCAGAAACTTGAAACTTTGCATGTGTAACTTATTCTTAGTGTCTACCTAAGGTTTGCAATGTGCATTTACAATTAATCTACATTCACATTCAAATGATACTATACAGTATTGCAGAAAATAGAAAACAGAGGTTATCCAGTTCCACCTTCCTAGCCTATTGCATTATTGTCATTTGTTTCATGTATTCATATGCTATAATCTGTATACTATAACAACACAAGTCATTGTTACAATGCTACTTTGTACACATATGTATGCTATTTGAAGATATTGAAAGATTTCATCTCTTTATTCTCTTGCTATATAGAATTTACATATACATATATATATAATTTGACATATGTCATACAAAGGGGGTGTAAAAAGCATTTACTGCTCTACCAGCATGCTAGTGGTGAAAATACTCCATTTTATTTAGAGTCTTTATTTCTGCTCTGTAGGATTGCTCGATATAGAATTGAAGGATGATTCTTCTAGAAACATCGAGAAAATAATTGTCTCTTTTTGCATTCTTTTATTCATAAGGTCGGTATCTTTTTAGCATTTTCATTATTTTCCTATTATTGGTAGGGTGACAACTTCTAATCTCTTTATAGGTCACAGTCAAAGTCCTTTAGTGAGATACTATTTGTATGACAGCATGCTGGACGGCTTCAGTTGTCAACTTGACACATCTGGGTGGAGGGAAGCTCAGTTGAGGAATTTCCTCCATTGGATCGGCCTGTGGTCACATCCATGCGTGTCTATGGGACATTTTTTTGACTGTTGAGTGATGTGGGAGGACCCAGCCTGCTGTGAGTGGTGCCGCCCCCTGGGCAGGTAGTCTTGTGTTATATAAGAAATCAGGCTGAGCACAGGTCAGGGGGGCAAGCCAATAAGCAGCTTATCTCCCTAGTGGTCTGTGCTCCAGGTTCCTCCCCTTGGCTTCCCCTGATGATGGACTGTGAGCTGTAAGTCAAATTAACCCTTTCCTCCTCAAGTTGGTTTTTATCACAGCAATAGAAATTAACTAGAACTTAACATGAACTTGAAAAATGTATTTCCAAAGCAGAGTTCATGCTTATATAACAATATATAAAGTCTTTCTTGATGGTAGAGTGAAAGTATTAGATAATGTGCAGAAAACTCTGTCACTTTGTGCAACTCTGAAGCCTTTCATACCTGGGATTTATAAATTGTAATCTGCATGAAAATCTAATGGTTTGCATTTGAAGGATGAATATTGAAAATGAGGATTCCTAAATCCAAACTGTAATTTCTGTTATTCATGTTCATATTTGATTGATAATGGTACCTTCTCAGAGGTGGAAGAAGGCAATGAACAGGACCTGAAGTGCAGGTTATTTTTATTACTGATGGTGAGTGTTTGGAGAAACAAAGTAGCTGTAGTAAAGTTTAACATGATTCATGGCTTTGGGCATTTTGTGCTTTTCCTTTTCCTGGATTGTCAAGAATTTGTTTATATCTTGGGACACTACCCAAGTCTAGTTGGGTGAACCAATAACATTATTGGGGTTACTTACCTGCGCATGGATGACTCAGTGTCAGCTAGCTGTACCCCTACAAAGCCCATGTCAGCATGGATGGTAGCTCACAAATGTTACATCTCTGGAGCTCTGTGCAAAACTTGCAGGCAGCTCCACAAGAGCGTCTGTTCTCCCTAACAATTGTTTGCTACTTATATAACCTTGATGAGAGTGCCTGTTAATCTTGTAACTTTCAAGAACTTCTTGAGCCTTTACATTTCATTAGTTTCCTGTATATAGTGTGATCATCTCTAGCTAAAAAAAAAATCTTCCTTTGTATAGTTTGTGATCCCCATGTTCATTAACCCTTTTCCTGATTATTTGTGGTTCATTTCTGACGGTTTCTTCACCCATTCCCCATCCCTTCTCTTCCTTAATTTGATAAATATGTATTGAATCCAACTATATGTTAGGCATTAATGTCCATAGCTTCAAAGAAGAGGATGTCTTGGAGGATGTTCCAGTTTACACGGACAACAGAGAGCCATCACCAACCATCCCCATACCCAGATAGTCAGCTGATGCTTTGATACAAATCCTCTTTCCTCAGTCACCTCATTACCTAGGACAGGTTATAATTCTGTGAACATAAAAAGGGATGGGCTTACTGGTAAATGCAAAACTGATTTTGTGATGACTTAATAAGGGACAGTCTGAATAGGTTGATTACTGCATGATTCCATCCACAGACTTTTCTGAATTGGGGAAAACACCGGGAAGACATGTTAGCCACTGCTATGGTTAAGGATAAAAGAAAGGCAAGCAAGGAAGCCAGTGTGATTCTAAGGAGGCAACATGAGAGATCTTCCGGGTGAGGGAACTGCTTATCCTCTTGACCACAGTGTATGGTAGTCAGTCCTGCATATGTGATAAAATTGCATAGGACAACACACATGCATACTCACAAACAGTCAGTCACACAGATACACACACATACATACACACACACACAAGCATACTACACATGCACAAATGAACACACTGCTGAAATAATACAAAGATTGGTGGTGGACTTTATTAATGTCAGTATCCATTTTGTATTTCTATTGATGGAGTTGAATGAGGAGCAGGTAAGAGCTCTGTTGTTTTTGAAATTAAACACATTCATATGTCACTATCTCAAATTTTAAAATCTATTAAAAAGTACACAGAACTTATTTTATGATATAATTAGAACATATTACATAATAAAGTTCTGTTTTTCTTGGGTGTATACTTTTCTGAAATTATGAAATTATTTCTTGTTACTTCCTGTCACTCTTTGCTGGTAGTCACTGTTCAAAATATGTCTGAGGGACTGGGAAGGTATTGTAGCTCAGTTGGTAAGGTAAAGGGCTCGCTATGTAAGCAGGAGGACCTGAGTTTGAGCCCAGGACATGAATTAGAAACAGGAAGGACAAAAGTAAAGCCAGGCATAGTGGTGCAAACTTGTCAGCCCAGCACTGAGGAGGCAGAGACAGGTGGATCCCTGGGGCTTGCTCCCCAGCCAGCCTAGCCTACTGGAGAATTCTAGGCCAGTGAGAGTCCATGTTCAACAGCAAACACTTCTCTCACTAATCCTGGTTTCCAGTGTTCCCTATGGGTTCATGTGCCTGAACACCTACCTGGTCTCCAGGCTGGTGGCACCATATGGAAGATTGTAGAACCTCTAGATAGTTGAGCCTCGGTGAAGGAAGAAAGTCACCAGGGGTCAGTCTTGAGGTTCCATAGCCCGGCCCAACAGGTTTTCTGTTTGTTCTCAGCTTCTGACTGCAGGTACAAAGTGGCTCCCTTCCTCAAGCTCCTCCCATCGTGTTTGAGGCCATCCTTTCTTGACTTGTCTACAATAATAAATCTTTCTCCTTAATTTGCTTCTTGTCAGGAATTTGGTTACAAAAATGACAAAAGTAATTAATAGACCTCTTTAATAATCCTTATCCATAATGTTTTCTGTAAAATGTGTAACATTTTGTGTGTTTCCACATTCCCATAAACGTTATTGTGGCATAGATCTGTCCATTTAACTTTTCTAGTGATAATATAGGTCTCTGTTATTCTAAATAAGTTTCTGATGAGTTTGTTGAGTTGTACTGCATATATGAATTAATTTGAGAAAGACCGTGTTTTATTTGTTTATTATATGCTTGGTAATGGAAGATTTAAGTGATAAGGCATATACTTGATATTACCTTTTTTGAAAAAATATCTATCTTTATTTTATGTGTATGAGTGTTAAGCCTGTATGTATGTAAGTGCACCTGTGTCATGTGGTACCTGTGAAGGGCAGAGGAGAACATAAGATTCCTCTGGAAATGGAGTTACAGACAGTTGTTAGCCTCTGTGTGGGTGCTGGGATTCAAACTGGGTCTTCTGCAAGAGCAGCTGGTGGTTTTAGCTGTGGAATTACCTCTCCAGCCTCATACTTGACAGTTTCTGTGTGTCCTCCCCCTCCTAAAGTTTTCATAAGGAATCTTACTGTCATTTTCTTTATAGCTTATTGAAGCATTTTCCATCCAAGTTTTAATTATTTCTACTACATTTGCTGCATATAAACTGAGGTAGGTGGTTATTCTTATAAGTGGTCTCTTAATATATGTTTAAATTAATTTTCAATCACAATAATCTTGCAAAAAGGATATGAAACTCTTGTTTAACTCTTCTTGAAATCTTGCATGAATAGAATTATTTATACACATTCATTTACAACAAAATTGCTTTATCTTGTCCCCTCACTCCAAATATGTGTTTAAGATCTAATCTCCAGTGTGACTATATTGAGATAAGGCCTATAAAGAAGTGATTAAGGTTAAATAAAGTCATCATGATGAGACCTGATTCCATAGAACTGCTGACTCTATCAAAGGAAGAGGCATTAGAGCTCTGCTTCTCACATGAGACTCAATGAAATGGTGGCTGACTCCAGCCAGGAGATACGTCACCATACCAAGCTAATGCTCTGATGTGGTAGTTCTTCCACATCCATAACAAAGTAAAATTCTATCGTCTAAGATCCCTCGTCACAGTATTTGTTATTTCAGCTCTAGCTGACTAAGACACTAAGTCTGACATTAGAGTGATTGCCATATTAATTAATCCTGTGGCAGATAGGTTTATGAGTCAGCTTTCCATTAGAAATCATTTTGAGTCTATTTTTGCTCTAGAGTGTTTAGGCATTAAATAAAGTACACGAACCATTGGTTTTACCCTCTCATCTTGCCAACTCCCAATGAAGTACATGAAATAGCATCTAGTCTGTCAAGCACTTTCGTGTCTTGAGTTCTTGGTTTGGGTTTATGTCTCATTTCCTGTCTTTTCTGACATGTGGGATATGAAATTATTTTGCTGTCAAATTTAATTGGGTCATCTGTGATGCATTGGAAGCCAGGCTTCTAGTATGCAAAGCAGTATGTTGCTATGTGTCTTAATATTTTATTTTTCCAGAGAAGCCACCATTTCAAGAGTCAGAACCAACTAGAAAATTAGATAATTGCATTTAATTACTTTTGATCAGTTTGGGATCATTATTTTTCCTCAGGGGGATATATCACAGAAATCTGAAATTTTCTCACATCTATTTTGGGGACTTTATTCTCAGATTAAACATAATAAATTTGTGGTAGATTTTAGACATAAATTAAGCATGGATTTGTTGAGGAAAAAATGTATGAGAAAAATTGTCTTTAATTTAGTTTTTAAAAACTGTATCTGAAGTGCCTGAGACATGAGGAGAATGGATGGCTACATATTTGTCATAAGTTATGAAACCATTTTTATCATTTGTATCAAAGTTAACTCATATGAAAGGTTGAAACATTCTAAAATTGATTTTTATAGCTTATTCTATCTCATTGAACTTTTGGGAAGAGTCTCACTAGCTTGAAACTCCAGATCCTCCTGCCTCTTCTTCCCAAGTGTTATGATACCAGCTGTGTACTGCAATACCTCCAAACTTAATTTTTAGAGTTTCTTATAATAAATAATAATAAATAATTTTGGTGAACATCTCCAAAGAGTTGATTTTAAAAATCCATGAATTATTGTGGCGTGTGTCCGCATGCGTGTGCGCGTGCACACACACACACACACACATATACACACACAGAAAATGATTGTAGATTGTAAACATTTTGTCAACACAAGGTAGCACAGAGGAAGCATAGAACTGATCACTGGCATTATCATTGTGGCTAAGGAAAATGGGATGCTACCTGTTCTCATTTTGGATGAAACACAGGCACAGCCCTGTATGTATTCTAAACTCCTCATTGTGGAAAATTAGTTCCTGTTTTGTTCCGAAGGGCATGGAGGTCCAGGGAGGAAAGGCTATCAGACATCCACTGTATTCTGTAAATCCTGCTGTTATCAAGTCAAACACATTTGATTGCTTAGAAAGAATCTTAGGTTAAACTATGAGAGACTTCATAGTTTTCTGTTTGTTGAATCAGAGTATAATTGTGGTTTCTTCCAATTATTTGTGGACAACTTGAGATTTAACAGTTGCTGAAAAGTCATATTAGAGAAAATGCTTTTGATCTTCTAAGAAAATATTTTATATTACTCATGTCCCCTTCATATTATTAACTGTGTTTTGGTAGTATATATTCTCACAAATAGATCTGAAAACAACTGGAGATAACTTTAGCCAATAGTAGGGAGAAAAAAATGTTTGACAGAAATCTGTTTGTCAGTTAGTGTTTCTCCCTTTCATTGACATCTGATTGGGTCTATTTACATGCCAACTTATATTGAGAGATTTTATTTTAAAAATTAAAATGTACTTTTAAAATATTAATTAATTAATTAACTTATTTATTTATTTATTATATGCGTGTTTGCCTGCTTGAGTTTATGTGCACTGTGTGTGTGTGTGTGTGTGTGTGTGTGTGTGTGTGCAGAGCACTCAGAGGCCAGAAGAGGGCATTGGATCCCCTGGAACTGAGTCATGACCAGTTGTGAACCACCACATGTGTTCTCAGAGCTGAGCCTGCATCTTCTGCAAGAGCAAGTGCTCTCAACTGCTGAACCATCTCTCCAGTTCCATTAATCCCCTTTATATTGGTACTTACGGTTTTCCTTCTAGCTATAGATTCCAACAGGGCCTGATGACTAAGATGGTTTGAAATGAACACTGAGAAAAGATTTAGGTGTTTTTCTGAAAGGAAAGTGTGAGTCTTTTAAAGTCAAAAATGGTTAAAGAAAAGTTATATGAAACAAACTGTGGAAAAACTGAAATTTGTTAGGCTACAAGGAAAATTCTGTGCAGTTATTAGTGGCCTTGGGTTTGTGTTTTGTCACAAAATAATTTATCATGGAATGTGTAACACTGAAATGCAGTACAAAAAGATATTATGTATCATTGTTTCTCTAGAAATAGTTCGGTAAGGTCAAAGTGAGATTGAATCAAGATAGAGAGGCAATGCAATTGAGTTGAGAAAATTGGATATGGCCAGATGGAGTTAGAGAACAGTGGAATGAATTTGACCGGCTGGGAAGAGCTTTAGAAAGTGGTGATAATGTTTTTTTTTTTATATCATCTCAAAAGATGTAACAATCATTTATATTTATTTAGCATCCTCTTGTTCTTGATACTTTGGTCACATCTAGTTAATACTTTATGGATTTATTTTTTATCCTTTAGAAGTTTAGATTCTAAAGAATGAAATCAGAATTCAAGGATGGAACAAATCATTTGATATGTGCTTGAAGTTGGGTTAGAGTTTTCATATCTGATTAATCCTGGCAGGTCACAGATTCATAGTCAGCAAGATATAAATATAAATAAATAAATAAATCTGTATCTATATCTATCTATCTATCTATCTATCTATCTATCTATCTATCTATCTATCTATCTATCTATCTATCTATCTATCTATCTATCTATTTGCTCTTCAATTGCTCATGTGAGGTTGATGCTTTTGGAATTTTGGTGTTATTTGGGCCTAGGATGCCAATGATTTTTCTACCTGCTTTGGCATCATCAGAGATGTCAATGGAATGCAGAAAAAGATAGCATCTTGGTGTGATTATGAAAACAGTTCTGACTTTATGGATTCCCTGAAATGACCTGAGAAACCACAGAGGCCTTCTGGAGGTCTGAGGACCACATTCTATATGCAGAAGGTCTCAGTCTAGGCTGACCAATGAGAACAGATAGCCTGCACTTTCTTGGATAGTCTTGATTGATTTTGAAAGCATAACTCTCCTGCCTAAAACATCCCCAAATTCCACAACACTGGGAATATCTATTTCCTTTAATTCTAAAATGTCTACTTTTCTACTTCATAAAACAAATTCTATTAGCTTTCTTGAAAAAAATCTTACTTTTAAAAATGGTATGATATATTTTATTGTTGGGTTTAAAATTGTTTTCTCTGAGTTTCTGAATATATGCTAATACTTAGGAATATAATAGAATATTGACAAACTAGAGCTATAGAAAATAGTCCTAGATATTATTCAAAAGATGAAGCTTATCATTAGAAATATATAAGAATATTTCTGTACTATAGATACTATATGCTTATTCAAGTATAAAGATTCTATTATTAATTTCTTTGTTATGTTGGTCCATCCAGCTTTATGTTAGAGAATAATTATGGTTGATTTGTTAAAAAAATCATAGCAGTTACCAGATCTTATTGATTGGCTTCATATACGATAGGTTTTTGATCTAGAAGTATATGGATGCATTTCAAGAGCTTCAAGAACCTCTGTATGGTTAATATGCAAAATTTGATAGATGGTTGCTCTTTGGAGTAAAGGTTAGGAGATAATCAAGAAAGCTTGTAAAAATTACTTAATACAATTAGGTTACACTGAAACAACTACAAATCCTTTATTTCAATATTTTGGTGATGAAATGTTATTATCATAGCATAAACTATCCAAATGGTTGCTTGAATTTTGTTTCTCCGTGACTATTGTTGAGGCATTGCATAGACAAAGCCCACGTACTTTAATTAGGATGTCTGAACTAATTCACAATACGTGAATTCACCCACACGTTTTCTATTTACCTCTCCATGGAAACAGCATGCCTTGGGCTGATAAAATATTCCACATGTAGGACATTTCTGCTTTTGTATTTAACAGTATATTTTTCTAGATCATGCTATTTTTCTTAAATCTTTATAGAATTTCACTGAAACAATGTTAATTTAAAATATAGATTTTGATGTGTCAGCTTTTTGTTATATAGGTTGATGTATATGACATCCATCAGTCCAATGTTTTGTTTGGTTATTTTAAAATAATGCTTATTATCTTCTTGAAAAAAAAAACACACTCATATCAGAGACCTCATGATAATGTGTTTTCCATATATGTCCCCCCATATTTCATTATAATTTTCATTGATGTGTAACTTACATAAAGTGCTCAAGTATTAAACAAGTAATGATGCATTTTAAAATATTTTATTTATTATTTTTTTATGTATATGAGTGTATTGCCTGCATGTATGTAAGCTCACTCCTGTTGTGCAATGCCCATGGAGGTTAGAGGAAGCTGTTGGATACTGTAACTGTAGTTACAGATGACTGTTGGGCTGGAAGGATAACTTGACTGTTAAAGACTCAGGCTAACATCCAAAAGAAAAAGTATCTAGTTTCATTTATTTTTCGCCATTCATTTTGTTTTCAATTTTGCTGATTCATGCTGTGATTTTGGTATCTGTTCTTCTATTTTCTTTTAATTTACATTGTTCTTTCTTTAGATTCCTATGGTAGATACTTATGTAATGGACTTTAGGGTTTTCATACATATGATTTATTTATTTTTTTCCAACTGCCTTTTTTTCATTGATTTATAGCTTAATTTTACTGTATTCTGAGAATGAATAGTTTAAAGCCCCTCTTTTAGATTTGCTAAGGTGTGCCTTTTGGCAAACATATGGTCTGTCTTTTGAGTGTTGTGAGATCGAGAAGAATTTATGTTATACTTCTGTTGGATTAAATAGCATGCAGCTGTCCCGTGTACCCAGTTGATTGACAGTACTGTTGAGTTCAGTTCTGAGTGTTCTGATTTAATGCTGGGCATAATCATTTTGAATAGTTTAAAGTCTCCAACTCTTATAGTATGTTTTTCTATATTTAATTATAGATCTATCGATTTTTCTCTCACACATTTTGATGTTCTTAGATGTATGCAGTTTAAGAATAACTTTATCTTCTTGCAGAATTAACCCTTTTACCATTATACAATGTCCCTCTTTATGCTTAGTAACCTCTCTTGGTCTTGTCTGTGCTCATTGGCTATTTCCCATCCTCTCCATGAAAGGTTCAAGCAGGGTCAAGTCTGTCCTCTGAGTCAGTTAGGCTTTGTTGGAATGCCAGCAGGTTGAGTTCTGTCTAAATCATTTCTCCTGAGGGCAGACATGGTCAGGAAGAACAGAGCCCTGTGGTGTATTTCAGAATGGTTTCTTTCCCTGTCCCCTGCTAGAATCATCAAGTGATTTTTTTTTTCACGATTTTTTTTTTTCACAATGAATTGCAGGAACATGGTAGCGCTTAAAGAGGTAAAACTCACTAAAGTATATATACTCCTAAATGAGTGGGTCTTTCTGGAGTTTCTAATCTCTGAAACCTTTCAAACAGAGCCCTTAGAAAATTTTCATTTACTGTCTGAATTTTTCCCTCTGAGGCACTGGTTTCTAGGCAGGGTCTCTCTACTGGGTTTCTGATCTGAGGTATTGGAATTCTCTGTGTCTGCTCATAAGTCTCTTAAGTTTGGGGACAGCAGTTTTCTCTCTGTGACTTCAGTTCTGCTATGGATTTAAGAAGTGCTCTTAGTTTTTCACTTTGTTTAGATTTTATATGTTACTAGGAATGAGTGGGGTCATTTAAGTTCCTCACATATTGTATCTGAAACTGAAGGTTACTGCTATATGTACATTTTGCATGTGTTTGTGGTGTGCATGTTTGTATGTGTGTTTGTATTTAGGTGCATGTGTGTGCACATGAATGTAGAGACCTGAGCTTGTCCTCAGATCTTTTCCTTGGCCTCTCCCCACCTTATATATTGAGGCAGGGGCTCTCACTGAACCTGAAGCTTGCCAGAAAAATCTGCTGTTCTGTTGGCAGATTGTTGGGAGGATCCCTTGTCTCCACCTCTGGTGAACTTGAATTACAGGCAGGCCAACCTGCCCTCCCAGACTTTAGATGTGTTCTGGGGATCAGAACTCTGGCCTTCATGCTTGCCTGGTATGTACTTTACCTGCTAGCCATCTTTCCAGTCCCTCCACTATATATATTTTAAGCATATGCCTCATATTGCAATCTATAACTTTATGTTTGAAAATGGGCTGTTTTTGGCCTAAGGATATTATGAAGCAGAAATAATAAATAAGCAAATAAAATCAATCAGTTTATTTCTTCCTTCAGATATTAAAGAAACTTTTGTTTTTATCAAACACTGGATACTTTTTATTCTGTGAGGTTTTAGACATTTTGAGTTCAGACAATTGCTTATAGACAACATGCTTTTGATTCAGTGTTTGTCACTGTCAAATCCCTTCCTGGCCAAGCCTAGAAGATGCAACATATCTAATTTTTTGCTCTACAGCTACAAAGACTTTCAGGAATTGTCTTGTGAGATTATCTGATTTTTGTTTGCATATTTAAAATGTCAAAAATTACAGATGTTTAAAAATCACTTCTTATATTATTTTCCTGATATTTTCTGGAAAAAAAGAATTTGATAGAAACCTCAATCTTTACAGAAACATTTTGTTGCTAATATTTTATATAAAGAAACATATTTGCCCTATTCTTCTAGTCTCTAAACCCAAATACTGGACTAGTAAAATAAACACAATTATTTTACTTAATGATTATTTCTAGGAATTATTCATTTTCAGTGTTGGAAAGATCACTAACAATCATCTTGTATATGAAATGATTATCTTTGTCCTGGTTACTGAATATTTTCCTTGTCGACCTCAACAGTTTTCTATTTGACAATTTTCATTTCAAGTATACCACCACATTGAATATTTGTAATGAGATTTTGAACATTCTTTACTGGAAGAGGCCATCAAAGTGCTACCCCCACAACCCAGAGTTTTCTTTGCTAGAATAAGGAAAAAAAGGAATATTTAAACAATTGATTAGCAGCAGGAAATTTATCATATAGCAATTTTTAAAACGTCTTTTCATGAGGGAGGAAGAACATCAAAGAAAGTCAGAAACCCCAGCAGGGAGGATGATGGGAAGGAAAAGTTAACCTGTTAGAAATTGTCAGAACCATATTTAAAAGGAGCAGAGATTTTAGGGCTACAGCATTGAAAAAAAAACTTGGTAAGTAAATTCATAGCTATTAAAAACAAAATTAACAATTCTGCCACAATTTCATCATATATTTGACAATCCCAAAAGTAAGAAATGATTTTTAAACTTTCATTAAAATCTGGCTGGGTGCAACTATGAATATATTTAGAATATGATAACATGATCATGTAAGGAGAAATGACGTGATGAAATATCCTTAAATTAGTAGTTGTTAATGTATCACCATAGATCAGTCTGTATGCTCTGAAGAAACAATTTAGAAAATGAAATAATTTTAAAACATGATTTAAAGAACATCAAATAATAGATAAAAAATATGTAAAGCACAGATACCTGGGAGAAATTTCATAGATTTTCATAGATTTCAAATTAGAAATTTTCATAGGCTGCAAAATTGTAGGAGAACATTAAGAAGATTTAAATATACAGAGAAGTATACCATGTTTGTGGATTTGAAGCACTTTCTTAGTTACCTTGATTTTGATGCACATCTTCAACACGTCCCAGATGAAACCCAGCTACTTTTTGTAGAAGCTGCTGATTTTATAATTTATAAGAAAATACAGAATGCAAAGGCAGCTCTCAAAGGACCAAGTTGAGGAACATGCCAGTCTCAAGACTCTTCCTAAATGAGTGCTGGTCTTGAGAACCCCACACCTATGCTCTCAGGAATGTCTGACTTTCCTCTGAGCACTTCTCTTTCTCCTATTTCATATGCTTAAGCCTCTATTAAAATATCTTTAAAGAGCCTCCAACTCTGCTTCATAAAAATGAAAATAATTAGTTATTATGAAGTAATTTACAGTGTAATTTTGGCATAATAAGTGATAACTATCAATGGAACAGAATAAAAATTCAGAAGTGGGCACAAAAATGTATTTGTTTTTGACAAAGACATCAAAGTAACTCAATTAAGAGTAGAAGGATTTTGCTATTACACTAAATAGCAAGTGGATATTTATTTGTATAAACAAAAATTAATTCAAGATGAATCATAAGCATAAATATATGTGAAATTTATTCTAGGACAAATCATAAAATATATAATCTTGGGGAAATCAAATATTCCCTTATTGCATAGTGAATGCTCAGAATTAAAAGAAAAACATTTAAAACTGAATTCAAACAAAATAAACAACTGTCATCTTTTGAGGTAGAAAATACCCATCTGTATGCATTGAGAAAATATTTGAAATATATCCATTTGATGAAGGATTTGTATCTAGAATAGATCAAGAATTCTAAAGAACAATCTGATTGAGGTATTGGCAAAAGGCTTGACCAAATATTTTGTAAAAGTAAATTTAAAACCACAATGGAACTCTCCTATGAAAAGGCTTCTATTACAATGACTTATGGTACTGAAGGTCAGCAGGAAGTAGGAACCAAAAGAACTCTATATGTTGCTGGTGGGAAGGCAATTGGTACAGCCAATTGTTACAGCCTGGTCCAAACAGGTGATCATTTAATAATGCTCTTCAAACTCCTACTCTGTGACCTTACCTCATATTCTCACTACTGAACACTTGCCTAAGGGAAATTAGTGTATTGTTCATAAAAGGATTTGCACAAGAATGTTTCTAATAGCTTTTCTAATTCTCAAACCTGGTAACTAAACAAATGTTCTTCAGTGGAATATAATGGCAGAATGGTGTGTTATAATGAAACTTCATTATTTTCTCTAGGTTTAAAGAATCATCTTGAGCTGAAGTCTAATATTCTTGAAAAGGGGTTTTATAAAATGCATGTGCAATATAAAGATCTACGAATTTTCAGTTAATATATGTCAAGGTTTGGGGTGACCAACTTATACAAAATTGTATATAAAACACAACTTGATAACATAATATCCAAGTGGTGCTGTTCTTTGGTCAGCAACAAATATAGTGATGATGTATGCAAGGTTTATTAAAGTCATGAAACATGGGGCTGGAGAGATGGATCAGCACTTGGGAGCGCACTTGCTGATCTTGCAGAGGACCTGAGTTTAGTTCCAGCACCCATACTGGGTGGCTCACAACCACCTACAACTTCAGATTAATGAGATCTGATCCCCTTTTAAACTCTGCAAGCACCTGCACTCACATGTGCACACTTACACACAAATACAAATAATTAACAAATTAAAAATAAATCTTTAAAAATATAAATGCACAAATCATCTCCTGTAGGTAGAAATTAGAATCCTAAACTTCTGGAGCAAGTAGAAAAACAATGTAAGATGGTTGTACTTTAGGTGCTGGAGAGATGACTCAGCAGTTAAGAGCACTGACTGCTCTTGAAGAGGACCTGGGTTAGATTCCTAGCAACCACATGGCAGCTAACAACCATGTGTAACTCCAGTTCCAGGGGATCCAAAACCCTCTTCTGACCTCCATGGGCACTGCATAACATGGGTACACTTACATACATGGAGGCAATATACTCATACACATAAAATAAAAATAACAAATAAAATGTTTTTTAAAAGTAAAAGAAAAGAATGGTTGTACTTGAACCTTACAGAGAGCTAAGGATTGGAGGGCTAAGAATGGAGACGGGCCATCCCTATGGCCAGAACCACCCCTGAAGACTATCAGCAGAACAAGAAATAGTAATACTGTGTTGTGTTGGGAGTTTAACAGGTAGTGAGACCAAGAATTATTATGTATAAAGAGTTCCTCAATTTAGAGCAGATAGATTGCTACTTATGCAGCCACGAGTGTATTTCAGACTAAAGAAACTTCTAGTGGAGTTTTATATTGAAATGCAGTACGTATTTTGGTATGGATAACATAACATACATTATATGAGATTCTCAAAGAATTAATAAAATATTTTAAAGTGGAAGATTAATGGGCAATGAAGTTCAGGTAATAATTTATTACTGTTTGAGGTAATAAAAATCAGGAGAAAAGCCAGACCAGTAAAGATGAAATTTATGAATTGGGTTATGACATTAGAGTGCATTATACAACATAAGTAGCATTGACAGGTTATAGAAATCCATTGTTTTAGCTATGTGTGGGTCAAAGAGGCTAAGAGGTATTTACTTATGTAAGATATGCGTATAGAAATATTTTATATTTTTACATTACAAATAAAAATTAGCATTAAGCAACCCTCAAAAGCATAGAACAATACATAATGCCAAAATTAATATGCTTTGTCACATTAAAGAGGCTTTGGTTGCAACATGAGCTTTTGTCTCTGAGAGGCTTTTAAGCAAGTATGTAAAACTGCTTGTAGAAGATGTCAGTGGTCGATTGTGGGAAACAATTGGAATTTTACTGGACAGAGGTGGTGAAATATCCAAGACATAAATTAATTTTGCAGACATCTCAATAGATTTTATAATAATATAATAATAATAACAATAATAACAAATTCAGCCATTTTAAAATGAGTAAAATAAAATAATAAGAATCATTTTTGCTCTATAATTTGCCAGATTTTAGAAGTCCTATAATAACTGGATTAGTATAGGATTTTTCCTTGCTACAGGAGTGAGCTTGACACAGTGAAAACAGATTATGAAGCAGTGGAGCAGCTTTGGGCATATCTGAGAGTAGAAAGCATTTGCTCTGAAGTTTATGAAAATCTTTACCTGATCTGGGGATTTCTTTCTGTCATTTGACTTTTTGCCTGATTTGATTGTCCTTCATTAAGCTTTCTGTGCATTTTTTTTTTTGGTCTTTTTAAGACAGGATCTCCCTGTAGCTCCAGCTGTCCTGGATTCACTATGGAGACCAGGCTGGCCTCGAACTCACAGAGATCCGCCTGCTTCTGCCTCCCAAGTGCTGGGATAAAAGGCATGCACCACCATGCCTGGCTCGCACATAGCTTATCCTGGAAGAAAATAAACATACTAAAATTACATATAGTGATGTATGGAATATATAATATAATTGTCTTCTAAGAACCTTGAGAACATGGTTTAATTACTATTAAGAAAAAAGTACTAGAACATCCCTCAGCTCTCACCAGCGAAGATTCCTTACACAACAGAGTATGACGTACACAGAAGACCACAACTATCCAGGTTTTAGAAAGAAACAAGTACAGAGTGTGTGTCCCTGGATAGGACTCATATATTAAACCTCACCACTCACGGCTCAGGGACCATTGCCAAAGAAGGGACGGAAAGATTGTAAGATCCAGGGTTAGTCCATGAATATAGGGAAACAGGATTTCAGGTCACTGGAAGCTTGCACATGTGAACTTGTAAAAATGGTGGCATCATGCTCAAGATCCATGCTGACTCAGACAAGGGTCCAGAGTGGAGTGAGGGAAATGGGCTGCTGAGCTAGCCCTAGCCTGGGAACTGTTGGCAACTGATTATTGCTGGATGAGAGAGAATAGATCTTTAAGACCTTTAGATGGGCTGACTAAAGCCCAGTGAATGAAGTTCCACCCAAGGACATCTGGGTACAAATGTTTGACCAGATAGGACTTAACATGAGGTGGAATACATGAGGTCTGCTGGGGGGTTATGGGGGAGCATGAATGGGTGATGTGGTCTAAATTTGATTAGGAACTATTGTATGAAATGCACAAAAACTCAAAGATAATGTGTTGCATATACAGTGGAACATTATGCAGTTATCACAAGAAATTAATTCTTGACATTTGTAAAAATATGGATGCAACTGGAAATCATTATTTGAATTCAAATAAACCACACTCAAGAAAAAAGAAAAAAGCACTGAAAAGTATAAATCCAGAGGCATTGCAATAAAAAGATAGTGTGGGACCCAGTTGGTATTCATTGTACATTTTTATGCCAAGAATAGGTACAATACACTCAAATTATCTTCATTTAATGGGCAATTTGGGAATTTTGTAAACTGAATACTGGACTGAACAATCTCAATTTATGCTGTGCCACTGAAGGTTTTTCTTACTGTGTCTTGAATAAGATTTTCTGCTGTCTATAGCTCTCCCTGATCTTCCTGTCCTAAGTAAGTCTTAAAAGGATTGATTGTTCTAGACAATGGGCCAAAGTACAAACGTGCACTAAGGTTTCTAGATAGAAAGGAAGCCAATTGCTTTTCTGATGATCAAAGAGAATATAGACCAAAGAAATGAACTTTTCTAACTAACTGTGTGAGAGACAGAAACACTGGCCTTCTCCTTGCTATTGAGTGCCAGAAATGATGAATTAGATATTGACTGATTCATTACACTTACTATGTTAGTAACACCTGTTGGCTGTAGAGGAAAAAATACAGTCCTCAAATGAAACCAGAAGGCAAGAGAAAAAAAAACAACAAAACATTGTGTTATTTTCCCAACAGCTTGTGGTGATGAACTTATCATCCAAAGCCTTTGAAATAATAATAGGTTGATCATTCAGAATTGTTTTTAGTTCTCAGTGTCTAAGATACTCACTCTCAGAACACAGTAGTTAGACACAGCTGATTTCTTCATTGATTGTTAGTCTACTTCAGAAAGAGATAAGCTTTGAAGTGACTTATTGGGAACTGCAGTGGTAATAAACTTCAGAGATTAAGGAAGAATTAGATAGGATTATAACTCTACTGGACAAAGATGAAAATGCCATTTTAAATTGCAGCAATTGTCAGTCTTTAGTATAATAACATGAATATGTAGGTGGAATTATTTCTTATTTGGGAAACCTACTTCCATGGTATTTACTCGGTGTGATACCACTGAGTAGCTTATGAAAATTTATCTAGTTTTGATGCCAATCACAGGTGAGTCATCATCTTGGTCACAGCTTCTCTTTTCTTCTCCATCAGCACCTGGAGTTATAGCAGCTAATTAAGGTGAGCCAGATGGAATGACTATTAGGGTCGATATGACAGCATGAAGATAAAAGGAGGAAGGACTTAATCCCCTCACTGAGCAAGAATGAAAGGATTGGCATGTGGTCCATGTGACTGCACAGGAGCCAAAGTGAGGCAGGCAGGTATTTGGTTCCTGGGGAGAAGCATGGAGCCAAGGGCCTGGATGCGTAAGTTCAGTGTTAATGGAGGAGAGACTGGGGGGCTTGTTTTATGGATGAAAAATATGATCTTCAGATTTTGATATTTAAGGTAACCTTGTCCCTGACTACCCCAATCTAAACTGAGGTTGGATAAATGGAGAGAGGAAGGTCAATGAAATCAATATGACAATAGGGTGCTTGGCCAGGTTACCCACTGAACACTGAGAAGCATAGGCCCTTAATAATCAATCAGTTACTAAACAACTATATAGAGACTTAACAATGAAAGAAATTAAAAACTTTCTATTTACAGCTTCTGGAGTTAGAGTTACCATATTTAAAAATCAGTGACAATGTACTCGATGGTTATAGTAGAAGGACACAGCCTGCCACTTGGTAGGTTCTTACATTTTTCAAAAGAACAAAACAGTACAAGAACTCCAAAGGGAACCTCTTTAATGTTTAGATAGCCCCGCCCCCTCACCAACATGGCCTCAGGGGACCTTACAAACCCCTGAGAAAAGGGAGCTGTGTTAATAAACACCCTGGTCTTTGAAGTCAAGAGAAGCAGACTTTTCTCCACTGTTTGGCCAATACAGCAGGCTTCCCCTTTCATCTCTAAAGGGGGCAGGTTTTAAGAGTCCGGCTCTCCTGCTCTTCCCCAACTTTAAAAACAATACATCTTTCTGCCTTCTGCACCTCCCAGAAGCCTCCCCCTATAAAAAGACCCCAGCTCACAACCTAGGGCAGACTTTTTCCTTGCAGGAAAGAGAATCTGTCCCATGTGTTCCTTTGCTAATAAACTCTGTTCTGCTAGAGTTTTATCTGTGTCCTGGTGCTTTCTCCCGATCAACCAGATTCATCTATCGCCTACTTTATCTATCAAACATGAGGGACCAATCCAGCTAAGGCAACAAGACGATGGATGTGGAAGCATCATAGACATTCAGGGAACAACTGGCTTGAAATTTGATTGCAAATGGGGCATTAGAAAGGGTCCATGGGCTGGAATGAGGAAGTCCCGGGAAAAGAGAAAGATCCATCTATGCAGAGGCAGAGAGGTATGGTGGGGATGGAGTACAAGATTCATGCCAGAGATGAAATGGGAGCTCTATAAGGAAGGGGATGCTTCCTTACTTGAACTTTGTCCTGAAGTACATAGAAATCACTGGAGACTTCATGGGATGCATAAGATGAGATTTAAGAATAATTTCCTAGTTAGTACTACATTCACAATGTAGATTATACCAGAGAAGGTTATACTGTAGTCCTTATATCACAGACTTTTAGATTATTCCATACTTAAAGTTCCTTCCTACTAGACAGTTGAATAGTCTCTACTTTTAGCTTTATTTCAAATTTAGTATATAGAAAATAGGTGCTAAAATATCTATAAATGTATTTGCATATATACTTGGCTTTTTAGTCATAGCTATCACAAAGTGTGCATATGTATGCTTATATGTGTGTGTACATTCACACACATACACACATATATACATATATTTGTGGAGAGGCAGGGAAGGGGAAAGATAAAGGGAGGAAGAGAGAGAGGATGAACCCAAAAATGCAAATAATTTAAAATATTCCTTTGGATAACTGAAACCCCAAATAATAGAAATTTCTGTCTATTTCACATGAAACAAATACACAGGCTATCTAGAGTTGGCATTTTTGTTTTAGGATCATTACTGTCTTTTGTCCTTTTGTTTCACTTTTTATAGCATGTAGATTCTTCTTCATGGCCCAGGATGTTTGTGAAACAGCCAGAGAAGTAGTGATGCCACAAGTAATGGTTAATCCCTTCATAGTCCTCAGTAATTCCATCTAGAGCTTAGCTGACAGGAAGTACATAGCTGACATGCTCTTTTTATTTTTCTTCTTGAGGCAAGGTCTCCCTACAGGAAGTCTCCAACTGGCATGGACCTCACTATATAGATCAAACGGCTCTTGATCTCACAGAGATTCAGATGCCTCTCCTGAGTGCTGAGATTAAAGGCCTCTACCACCATGCCCAGCTAGTATTCATTTATATTTTATGTAGACGGTAGCTTCATTTATAGTGACATAATAATCAGCACACATTTTTGTACACATACTAACATTTTGACTTAGTGCCTCATACCTGTAGTGATTTTTCTGCTGTGTTTGTTTAGACTTCAAAATGTTTGCAAAGTACATTTACATTTGCAATCTCATACAAACTGTAAAGCATTTCTGAGGTTGTTAGGAACTTGATCCTGTATACATTTATAACTAGAGAAGTGGTTATGTGGCTCCATGTTGATACTGTGATCTGCATTCATTGACTCCTTTAGGACTTTTCATAAAAGAAAACAATGGTGTGGATTTTTTAGAATAGAGGATAACTGGAAAATAATTTGAATGTTAGCGTACCATATCATTTTTTGTAAACTTAGCACTGAGGAATAGGATTTTCCTCTTGTTTTCCTGAACATCAGGACCTTGACTAGCATCAGAGCCTGCTTTCCCATAGGTGTTACTGTTTACTTCTCCCCAAAGGATACAACAGTCTTTTGTTGTTGCTTAGTGATACTAAGTATGAACAAAAATGTAATCACCAATCATTTTCCTGCAACTGCAATATCTATATATGATTTGCCTTTTTATGTATCATATATAACATCAGACAATTCAACTGTCTTTGTTTATTGAAAAAGTATGTTATATAAACACTATCTTGGTAAACATTATTGCCAAAAAAGCAGAATGAAACAAAAACTTTCGGAATGAATCAGATCATAATGTTTTGAGCTAACACCATAAATATTCAAGTGTATATAGTTTATAATATCTATTTTTGGTGACTCTAAATCATATAAGATACTTTCAGCTTCCTTCTGTGAGCCCAAACTTGTGGAAGATACTTTATCTTAAAAACACCAAAGTGGGGAGGAAGCTGCAAATTGAGCCATTCTCTCGAAAAATAAAAAAGGACTTTTAGCTAAAAAAACCCTCAAGCAATATTTCAGTTTTTAGCTCCCATTTGAGTAAAGTCCACTCTCTGACTATGACACAAAGGTTAGGATAAGGCAGTGTAGAATGACCTTTTGTTAATTAAAAAAAAAATAAGTTATAAATGCAGAAGCTGGTGGTTCAGCTTCTTGTGTCATGAATAACCTCCAGGAATACTTGATATCTGCTACCACACTTCTCTGTGGAGAAATATAACTCTTATCAGATGTTCCTTATCTGTGAAACATTTCTTTCCTTCGGCTTCTCTAAGTTTATTCTCCTTTTCTCTTTTAAAGCTTGCTTGTTCCTTTTCGGTTCACTCTGTGGATTTGTCCTTGGCTCCCCAGCTATCAGGCCAACAGATAGGAGCTGTTCCCAGCACTTCCTTCTCTCCCTTCCCAAACACTCTGAATTCTCCCATCCTGATTCTTCTTCATCCTCAAGCACTAGAACATGATTTTTGTGTTGTTTTTCCCCCTGTGTGTGTCAGAAAATTTCTTCCCTTGAATCTTAATCTGATGGTTCCTATTAGTCTTTTATATTTTTTTAATCATTTCTCATTTAGCGATGGTTTCCCTGAAAGTTGGTCATTAAAATTGACTAGAATATTGACTTTGGTATCACCAACATCTTTCCACACAGAATGGAAGAAGCTACTGGGCTTTTGGAGGACAGAGACAGAGCAATGTTGCTTTTCTCACATCTCATCTTTCAGTGTCCAATAGGATATTTTTCACACACTAAATGTACCCTAAAATTTTTTATAATATTTTTTAATTTTATTTATTATTTTTATTTTATGTGTAAGAGTATATAGTCTGTCTGTGTACCCATGCCGTGCAATGCCCACAGAGGTCAGAAGAGTTCATTGGATTCCCTGGAACTGGAGTTATGAACAGTTGTTTGCTGCCATGTGGGTGCTTGGAACCAAACCTGGGACTTCTGCAAGAGTAGCCAGTGCTCTTAATTACTGAGTCATCTCACCAGCCCCCATCCTAAACATTTGTGAATGAATAACTACATTTTTTAGATATAAGTTAACACATAAAAATACCTTCTTCTTATCCTAAATGCATAAAAATATCTACATTAAAATGTCTTCTTAAGTTGCTGTCTGAGTGGAGATTTGAGGATAGTCAAAAAATGAAAGGTGACTATCAGGCTTCCGTGAAAGAACATGGGTTATCTTCTAAATGTAGTGGGGTTTAAAAGATGGCATAAATGGGAGGAACAAATGGCTGGTAGTGTTGCTTTTATTCCACTTAGCAATCGTTTCCTTTCTCCAGATTTCTCCAGTATGCCACATCAAAGGCAGATGCCATTTTTCTTTATCCAGATATAGAATGTATATGTACAGAGAACATGACACAGAGATACTGAAAAGTCTGCAAGTTGGGTAAATGATGACTCTCGAATATTCAGTTTTCATGCAATTCTGAACAGAATCAAAGTGATTGAATAAATCATGGGAGGGAATGGAGAGATGGCTCCACAGTAAAGACCACTGACTGCTCTTGCAGAGGATCTGGGTTTGTTTCTCACCACCCACATGGCCAATAATAATGCTAGGTAACTACAGTTTCTGGGAATCCAATGCCTCTTCTGGCCTCTGTGGGTACTGCATGACTCCAGTGCACTTAATGTACATGCAAGTGAAATACACATACATATAAATTTTAAGAACAAATTTTTTAAAATGATGGGACTGTTATACTAAGTGAAGTAACACAGACTCAGAAAAAAAGAAATGATGTATGTTCTCCCTCATATGTGGATCCTAGCACCAAACCCTGATAAGTGAATATGTAACCAGACATAACTACAGGAACCAGGATAATGAAAAGTAACCAGGGAGGTAAAGGAAAAGAAAGAATCTGAAAGAGAAGAACAGTAGGAAACAGGAGTTAATAAGGGAGATATGGATAAAAATGGGATTAGTTTAAGGGGAGGAGAAAGGGAAGGTTATACAAAGAACCTAGGGGATAAAGGGAAAGAAGGAGTTCAAGAGAGGTGGGACCATAGGAGAAGGGTATTATTAAGGGAGAAATGGGAAAAATGGGGGCACCTTAAATGGGGAAACCATGGTGGAAGGGTTATACAATGTGAAAGATAAATAATGCCTAGCCAGTTTTTAAAAAAACGGAGGGAACCATATTAGTCCAACAACCTATTGACAAATTATATATACAACTAGATCAAGGAATATAATATCTGTCTAGGCAAGGTTTATCTGAGAATGTTTGGTCTTTACCCAAGCTTTATCTACATGGTACATGGTAATTAAAAGTACCAGACTGGTGGCACTAACCTTTTTGGATGTTTAACAGCCATATTTTGAGGCCTGTAGTAATTTGGTCAGAGGGACACAAAGGACAGTTTTTGCTCCTTGCCCTCCTAGGTTGACTAAGTTCCAGGGGACTATGAGAATCTCTCAAAATGTCCTGTAAGTGTGGTGAATTGCCTATACTCTTGATCAAGGAGGCCATGGAGACTCCACTAAATGGACCTGAACCAGTATCTGGTCTACAAAGAGGAGGGTCAACACAGAGGAGCATTTCCTCCATGCTTCCAAGTGAAGCCAGCCATGATGGAGCAGGACCTTTGACTTATCTTCACATACAGAGGACTGGTAAAAGAAAGGAGCCAGGGGTTCCTCCCAAGCCCATGTGACCCCTGAGGAAGAGAATACAAATAATTTGTTTATCTGTTTCCTTTGGGGTGTTTAAGACCCTAAAATTGGCCTAGATAAACCAATTTCTTTTTACTTTTAAGGTCTTTTGAGGATCTTTTCCTCAATGGTCATACGCTGCTAGATGAGGAAGAGCTGATCTTCCTAAAACAAGGATCTCTAGATAGGCTGACTAGATTCAGCGGATGGACAAGCACTGGGGAATGACTGGGGGCACTGACAACACAGTGGACAGTAACAGGAATGACAGAGTATATGGGCTCCAGTGGGTTGGGGGGGCGATGGGAGGGTGCCATTTGGGAAATGGGTATGTAGACGAATAATATTGTTTGGGATGTTCTGTATGATACACACACACACACACACACACACACACAAATCAACAAATGAAAAAATTAGTTCTTTTTGAGGAGGAAGCATAAAAATTAATTCATGTTAATTAGTAGAGGTGAAAAACATTTCCATTGAAACCTACCTAATGACTTTATATCCATACTTAGGTGCCAAGGATACAAGTGTAACCGACTGTGACTAGTAATAATCAGATACATAGAGATTAGAGATGCATGTGCAAACATCTAAGTGTTAGTAGCATTAAAAATTAATCTGCAGGAGAAAGTATATTTTAAAATGAAATGGAGATCTTTTTTAAAGATTAACAACTCATTCAGTTTTATGCCTTACAGGGTTTATACTGAGTTCAATAGTGTACAACTATATTAGTTCAACTGTGAACCTAAAAATATTTACAGCCACTTTTGAAAGAGATGTATTTTTGCTCTGGAAATTGTTATTGAATATGTTAAAGCTGCAATGGAATGCTTCTTCTAATCATGTGGTTATTAAAAAAAAAACCCAAAGCCCTTCCATCATGGGTCTTTAGGTTGTTGGACACGTTCTGCTGTAATAACAATGTCACATGTAGTAAATGCCTTAAAAAATCATGGGACTTCTACCATGGATTGTTTCTATAATTTGAGGTCCTCATGGATAAAATCTTAAGACCACATTTAACAAACATATAAGTAGATTACATTTTTATATTCTACTACCAAATGTGTACTTTTGCTTTCCTCTGGAGAAAAGTTTTTTTCTTTGGGCACTGAATTTTGATGGTAATAAATGAAAACTTTTGGTATGTATGATTTTCTATGAAACAGTATCACCATGATTACAGATGTTGTCAGAGGTGGATGAGCATTCATGCCCAGCCCTGGGTTCTGAGAGCTTTTCCTGAGGATTAGATTTGTGTAGTCCTCTGGGAGTACTTTGTGTCCGTGTGTACTAGACATATTAAGTCTTATACCACACATTTATCTTGCCCTAGCCTTTGGAAACAGTAATTTATTGCTGGTTCAAACGTTGTTTTCTTTTTCTTCCACTTCAACCTTTACCACAGTTTTCAGCAACTTGTTATAAATCTTGGCTTTGTTAAAATTCTCACAAGAACATTGTGGGAACTAGAACTATTAGGGAAAAGTAAAGTGCACAGTTGGCAGTTGTCTGGATTAGTATATATTCAAGCAAAGTTCCACTTTGCAAATGTAAGTTCCGTCTCATGATTACTCTTTTTTCCCTTTTCATCTTCACAGATATCGTAAGAATCTTGAGTGGCTCCGGCCACTTAGATAGCAGTGACACATCTGTCCACTCCCTTCTTCAGATGGCATCAACTGAAGGAAATTTGATGTTTTTTTTTTTTTTTTGACAAAAGTACGTGTTTTAAAAATGAAAATATAAGAAAAAAGTAATGAAGTAAGAGAGGGCCAAAATGGTTTGTGCAAATTTCCATGGTGAGCAGGCTACCCACCATGCACCTTGCCATTGGTAGAATAAAGTCTAGAATGTTCTGAAGGAAGTTCTGACCCATTTTTCTTATTTATTATAATGACACTAATATCTTTCCTACTCATTTCCATATGAGTTATGCAACAATATATAGTATGCCCACTTTTCAGTGACTAGCACTTCAAAAAACATATCATCTAAAATAAGTACTTTTGCAGAGACTATTTCAGCTAATAAAACTGATATATCAAATTATTCTCTATAATTCTTTAGAATTGTTTGCACTTGGTATTTACTTTAGAATTTCTCTGTGTGTTTCTTTGTTTTATTTGTTACTGAATGTCCTTAGGAGAAGTTGAGGTTTGCTTTCTGAGGGAAGCTCCTAGGTGCCTTCAGCCATTTTGACAAAACCATGATTATCCATGAAGTCAGATGTTTCCTGGAGCAAGTCCATCTTCCCAGCTTCGTCATTCATCCTGTGACCCTGTGTGGGTAACTGATGTTTTTGTGTAATTGCTGCTACACAAAACCTTATTTCAAACATCAATAAAGTTAAAGTCATTATAGGATTTTCAGTGTTTGAAAGGGAGGTGCTTTTCTAGAGTCCAGTGTAGTTGGAAGTGAAAGTATTAGTTGTTTATATCTGACTGCAATCCAAACTGCTGGACAATTAGGTTAGTTTAGGGAAAATAGAATCAGAGAAGGTTGGAGCTGGAAGGAACCTCAAAGATAATCTAATTTAGCCCGTTCAGTTACGAATGGGGTAATTATTGTAGTCCACAGATGCTTTAGTCATACAGCTACTTAAAGGAATAGCTAATACGAAAAGTTTCAGAGCTCTCCTACTGTCCTGCCTACTCTACTGGTGGTTTCTAAGTTGTCATTGCCAAAGTTGTTCATATTTGAGTAAAACGAGAGTACACAAATAAAGCGACAACAGAACAAACTCAGATGTTTTGGGAAAGTAACTTTTTGAAAGTCTATATCTTCCATCCTCCTGTTAATTCAAAATAAACTTCAGTGTAAAGAAGACTCTCAAATGCCCTACATTAAAGTAGTGGATAAAATTGTTTAATACACTTCTCAAAATGTTGAGCCCTTTTGTATAAAACACCTAGTACATTTTGAAGAATAAAGTTTGGGTAATGTTACAAAAATTTTCAGATTTCTTTTTTTATTCAAAACAATTAAGTGGTATGGTGTCAATTTTCAAAATTAATAGATGGCATCAAATAGAGGCACTATGTGGATATAATGCACATATAACAGTTGCTCAACTGACAGGTGGATATTCTTCAAATGCCTTCAGATCTTTCATTTGAAGAAGGAATAAAGTTCTCCATAAAGAAAATTGACAAAAGAATATGCTAATGATATGTAGGTGGTAGGTTATGGCAAAGGAAGCAGACAGAGGAGAGAGGTGGAGACAGACAGGCAGACAGGGCATTAAAGAAGGGTCAGTTGCTTTATCCTTATGATGAGAAACATCAGAAAGTGATGGAGGAAGTGATTAAAGTCAAGGAGAACACGGACAGAACCACAGGAAGGAAGAATAATATTTCAGTAGGTTATTTGTAAATCCTTCAGCGAAATTAACTCTTCCGCATATAAACTCCTCAAAACTTTCATTTTTGAATTTGTAATTTAACCTGTCCCCAACTTTCCTTTAGTTGGTTGTGTATGTTTTATTCCTCCCAAGGCATTATTCCAGAGAGAAGAGAGTGGATTTTCTTTATACGAAGTCACACAGGTGTAAAGAACTTGCTTTCCATGACCCATGCCCTCAGTGAATGCTAGCCCACTGAATCCAAACAAATAAAAGCACCTGTTGTCTACATAGTGCAAAACCAAGATGACTATGTGAGATATTGTCCCCCAGTGATCCCATTGGGGATCACAAATTTTAAGAGTCTACTTGAGACAACAGCCTTGTTATAGAATGTTTTGGTTAATCAGAAAAAGCGTCTTAATGGGAACATGGTCAGTACTTATGAAGGCAGTGTTGGTGGGTACAGTAGTGTCTGTGGTCAGTACTTACTGAAGGCAGTGTTCGGGTTTTGTAGTATCTGACATCTGCTGTAACCAATGACCACAAACTTGTTGCTTTAAAACACAGATTCATTACCTTATGGTTCTGGAGAGGAAAAGTTAAAATGAGTTTTATGTTTTCAAAGAGACTGTATTATTTCTGGAAATTCTAGGGGAATAATCTCCTTGCTTACTTTTCTCAAGCTTACTTGTATCTCTTCCCTGCGGCACTTCACTGCATCTTCAAATTGCATCATTATGGCTCTCTTGCCTTCTTCTTATGAAAACCATGATTTATTAGGTCCAACTAAGCCCAACTGAATAATCTAGAATAAGACCCTAATCACATCTATAATGATCCTTTTAAATTACAAGATAAGGTAGTCACTGGTTCTAAGAATCAAGACATATTTTTGGGATTATTATGTATGCTACAGTAGAGAATCATCCTAGACAAAGTTCTGGAGGCATAAATAAATACGGAGTGATTAGGTGAGTAAGAACAGATCACAGTGCAATGTAAAATACATGCTAAGGAATGGGGAAAAAAGACTGCTAAAGCCTGTCAGGATTTACAAAGGTTTATAGATTCAGGATAGGACATTTTTATTTAATGCACTTTTAAATACCAGGCAGCCATTTCAAGTTAAAAAAATTTATTGAGTTTTTGTGCATTTCATATAATAGTTCATAATAAAATTTAGGCCTCTCGCCCATCTATAACCCGACTCTCACCGAACCTCAGTCATTTTGTCATATATGTTAAGTCCTATCCAGTTGAACATTTGTACCTAGATGTTCTTCGGTAAAAGTTCATCTACTGGAGTCTAGTCAGCCTATCTAGAGATTATAAAGTTATACTTTCCCTCACCCAGCAGCAGTAATCAGTTGCCAACAGTTCCCATGCTAGGGCCAGGGCCCACCACCCATTTCCCTCACTCCACACTGGACCCCTTTCTGATTAAGTTGACATGGGTCTTGTGCATACCACCACCATTGCTGCAAGTTCACATGAGAAAGCTTCCAGTGGCCTGAAAGCCTCTGTCACCCTATGTTCATGGACGAACCCTGACTTGGGTGGTGTGGGAAGCCAGAGGGAAGTGTGTTGACTTGGGAATCCCCTGAGAAATATGCAGTGTCTGAACATTAGCGCATTTGTATACCTGGGGGCTGTATGGCAGGAGCACAGTTTCAGACAGGAGAGACCTCCCTTTGAGTGGGTGGTCAGAGTAGTCCAAGAGCTTCCCAGAATAGCACAGTATTGCCAGAGCCCCTGGGTTATCTCCTAGAACTTGAAGGTAAGTCTCTATTGCTGAAGACAGGTCATAATTCAGACACAGGAACTGGAGCAATGAAGCTGGAACTGATCTGGAATCCATCTCCCTGAAGACTACCTCTTGTAGTTCTAGAGGATACTATGCAAGTTGCTAAGGGAGAAAAATCAATCAATGGTTCAACTCATCTCTAAAGCCAAATAACCATGATGACTGGCACAGCAAACTACCTCTTTTGGTGCACTGTTGGTACTATTAACGGGGGGCAGGGGGGGTAATCAACAGCTATCTAGTTGGATTTAAAGTCCTCTCAATGGGAGGGAACTCATGGGTGGCCCTGTAAAAATAGCCAAATACACATGGCCAGAGAGAGAGAGATTCTAGAGAAAATCCTATCTCTGCATATCACTAGACAAGTTAAATTTCTTACAATATGTGAAATATGTATCCTTATATTTACAGACAAGTATACTGTACAGCGTTAATCAGAGAAACTTCTTTCTGCAAACGATGGAGGCTATTATGGAGTGTCACAGCTAGGCACACACAGAGTTATATGAAGTTGGCTATAGGGAATTTGTAAGAGAATCTGGTGGAAATTTTAAAGGCAAGACTTGAAATACTTAGACACTGTACCTTGCACAATTCTTCATGTGCATCAGAGACATTTCTAGACAATATTCGTTTGAGTAAAAGTGTGTAGGAGAGTAGTAATTATTAAGCTTTTAGTGACTCAATAACTATATCATATCTGTACTGGAATCATGGCCATGACTGTCTTTCACAATCCTTGTCTTCTGAAGTAGGGCTCTAACTCAATGGTAGCCTGTTCATGATTTTTCTTTACTTCCTCATTATATTTTCTTTTGCTTTAATTAATATTTATATTCAGATGGCTGTTGTGGAACATTCTCCTTTGTCTATTCTGGAGAAATCTTCCATGGTCCTGTGAAAGTTACTGTGCTAGGCATAGTAAACTATTGAAATATTATTATACTCTTTCTTCATTACTTATTCTGGGGTATGTTAGTCACTTTCTCCTAGGTGGAAGGTACTTAGATCAGACTGAATATTTACTTGAAATACAAGCTACCTGGGGCTTTAATTTGGAAAAGGTCAGCAGTTAATTGGATAAAAAGAGATGCTTCAGCTTTCTCATTTTAATGGAAGATAATCTGTGATATGGTTTCTGAGTTCTCCTAAGGTCATGGAATCCTAATTATATTTAACATTAATGTGAAGAGCTGCATTAACTCAGGCACCAGGAGGGAAAGGATAACACTTATAATATTCATTCTTTTAGCATATTTAACCTCCCTGATTATATGCTGCTGGCAATAGGTATCCCCATCTTTTCCTAGAGCAATCTCAGGTTTTGCCATTGTTCCCACTCTACTCCTGATGGTCAGTTACACTAGAGTGACACATTCTGTCATGCATTTGTAACCTGACTCTTATCAAGGAGGGTTAGGTGGCAACATTTGCTGGAATGACTGAATATGAAGTACCCACCTCTACTGTAGACATTAATTTAGTAGAACTGAAGTCTGGGCCTACTGGGAGTCAGTGCACAGGAAAGCAATGAGTTTACGGGAGAATTTCAAGATTGTTAAGATTATTTGGGCCCTGGCTCCTTGACAGAAGCTGAAATTTCTCCTTGCTTTTTATGGCATATAAACCAATATTATTTCTCCTCCTCCTCCTCATTGTCATCCTCATCTTCCTCATCCTCCTTTCTGTGGTCACCACCAGCAGGGCCTGCTCCTCTGTTCTCACGGGTCCACTCCTTCATTCTCATGGGCGTTGAGACTGCTCCCCTGCTCCCCCTGGGCTGAGGCTGCTCTTCTGCCTACCCAGTGCCATCTTCTGTTGTTGTTGCTTCTGCTCAGTCCTGGACCCCAGGGCTCGTGAGGAGACTGTCAGCAGAGCTGCATTCACACATCAGAGACCAGGTTCAGTGACACAGGTCCGCTTGATTGCAGGAAGGCACAAGCTTATATAGGGGTAGTGGTCCAATCACAGCACAGCAAGTAGGATACCTTATTAGCATCATCCTATTAGCATAACAGACTTAACGCCCTATCACAGAATAGTGGGTAGGATGCCTCATTAGCATACTGGGTTTCAGATTACAGAGGCTCGATTCCTGGAAACCATGTGACCCTGACTGTTGCAATAGCAGGAGACCAGGTTCAGTGATGCAGATCTGGTTTATTGCAGGAAGGCACAAGCTTATATAGGGGTAGTGGTCCAATCACAGCACAGCAAGTAGTTTAAAGGTGAGGTATCCAGGGGTGGTGCACAGTACAGTAAGTAGTTTAAAGGTGAGGTACCCAAGGGTGGTGCACAGTACAGTGAGTAGTTTAAAGGTGAGGATTCCAAGGGTGGTGATTAGGGAGGGGCGAGCTCTAGGCATCAGTCTCAAGATCTGCCAATGGGAGCATATGTCACAAGTTGTTCCTTGTGGCTCCAGCAGTCCAGTTGTTGCCTTGGGCCTGCTCTATGGCTGTCATTAAGACTTTACCCTAGGCTCAAGCTTGTCTCCCACAGAAGACCAGCTGGAAGACTACTTTGTAGTAGATATGTTTTGAAATATTGAAATGATATGGAGAATTGGTATTTAGAATAATCAACCACAATTATTTTGAAGTCTTGGGAGATGGCTCAATCGTAACCTCCCTGCCTCCTGAGCATGAGGGTCTGAGTTCAAATCCCCCAAACCCACAATAAAAGCTAGGCACAGTCATATATGTCTGTAATCTTAGCACTGAGAGGGTGGGCAATGGGGGGAAGACAGGCCAATCCCTTGAGCTTGCTAGCCTGCTAGTCTAGCCAATTGGTGAAAACTGAGTTCAGCGAGAGACTGTGATCATAAAATAAGACAGTAATAGAAAAGGACACATGTCATCAACCTCTGAGCACCCAAATGTATATTCACACTGGCACAGCATGCACACAAACACACACATGCATGTACGCACACACACATGCATGCACACTATACACATACACACAAAACCCTAAAAAACTAAAATTATTATTTCACAATCTCTAGTAACTTCATGCACAAATGTACAAACAATTTTTAATTGATTGTAGCACATCAAAACCATTTTCCCCTAGGAAGTAAGGAACTATTTGGAAACTAAACCAATTTAGATGAACTATAGCAAAATT
>NW_008334957.1:1388094-1397506 GCF_000622305.1 Nannospalax galili | reverse complement strand
AAATTTGTTTTTGAATCTCTGAGGATCACTTTACATTCATTCTTGGACAATTTAATTAAATTCAATTTTGTTCTAGCATATTTGTCTACAGAAATACTGAAGTCTTCATACTTTTTAAAGTTTTTACTTATGCTTTATTTTGCTGTTTTGTTTGTTTTTGTGGGAAAGCCTTGCTATGTAGACCGGACTGTCTGCCAACTTGTGATCCTCCTGCTTGATTGTCCCCTGCTAGGATTATAGGTTTATGCTACCACCTGCATCTTTGTTCTATTATATTGAGTACAGTTTGTGACCCCAGATGTACACTGGCGTGACTTCATTCACTGGAACCTGGTTAACCTGTTTAGTGTCACTCCCTTGACTACTCCCTCACCCAGGAGTAGTAAGTTACCAATAATTCCCCAGCAAAGGTTGGAACTTCTTACCAATTCCACACTTCTATGATGGGTTTTTGTCTGGTTTGAATCTGCATGGTCATGTGTGTGCTGTCACCATTGCTGTAAGTTCAGAAGAGCAGTTTCCCAGCTGCCTGGCTCTTACAGGCTTTCGTCCCCTCTTCCACAATTGTCCCACAATGGCAGAGGTTAAATATCAGAGTCCTATCCAGAGACACGCTCTCGAGTGAAATCTCTTATTTTCTACATTTTGTCCAGTTGTGGCTTTCTGTGTTGATCACCATCTCTTCAAAGAGGAGGCTTGGCTAGTGAGAGTTGAGAGATGCATTAGTCTATGATGGGTTTTTGTCTGGTTTGAATCTGCATGGTCATGTGTGTGCTGTCCCCATTGCTGTAAGTTCAGAAGAGCAGTTTCCCAGCTGCCTGGAAAATTGTGTTTCCTTGTGGCTCTCCAATACCTCTGGCTCTTACAGGCTTTCGTCCCCTCTTCCACAATTGTCCCACAATGTCAGAGGTTAAATATCAGAGTCCTATCCAGAGACACGCTCTCGAGTGAAATCTCTTATTTTCTACATTTTGTCCAGTTGTGGCTTTCTGTGTTGACCACCATCTCTTCAAAGAGGAGGCTTGGCTAGTGAGAGTTGAGAGATGCATTCATATTCTCTCTACCTCTTGTTTCACTATGTTCTATGACCTTTATGTATAGAAGTTCTTTTGTCAATGTGTCTCTTAGGGCTGGTCGTCTCATAGAAAACAGGCTGAACACAGGCCAGTGGAATAAGACAGTAAGCAGCATTCATCCATAGTCTGTGCTCCAGGATCCTGCCCTGAGTTCTGGCTTTGGCTTCCTTGAAGATGGTCTGTGAGATATAAGCCAAATAAACCTATTCCTCCCCAAGATGGTTTTGGTCAGTGATTTTATCACAGCAACATCAAATAACTAGACTACTCACATATAAGGATGTGGGGCTAAGATCTGCAAGAGTAGCAACAAATTAAGGAAAGGGAGAACAGCAACAAATGTGCACAAGTATCCCTGCAGTAGGATGAGTCCTTTGTGACTATGCCAAGAGGTATAAGTGGATCATAGGGTAGATTCATTTTTCGTTTTTAACAGTTCTCCACACTGCTTTCCACAGTGGTTGCATCAGTTCGCAATCTCAAGAGCAGTGGATCAATGTTCCTCTTTTTTCTCATCTTTGCCAGCATTTAGTGTCATTTGTTTTCTTGATCTTAGTAGGGTGGCTGGGGTAAGATGAAATATTAAAGTGGTTGTTATTTGTATTTCTCTAATTACCAAGGGTGTTGAATACTTTAAGGTGTCTTTTAGCCATTGCTACTTTTTCTTTTGATACCTCTCTGTTCAGATCCATAGCCCCTTTTTAAATTGGGTCATTTGTTTTCTTGACTTATTGTGTTTTGAGATTTTTGTATATTCTGGATATTAATCTTCTTAGATATGTAGATGATGAAGATTTTCTTCAACTTCCTTTTCTTCAATTTCCTCTTTACTTCCTTGGTTCTTTCCTTTGCTGTACAGATGATTTTTAGTTTAATAAAGTCCCACTTGTCGATTGTTAAGCTTAATTCTGGAGCAACTGACATCCAGTTTAGAAAGTCCTTTCCTATACCTGTGTCTTGTAGGGTACTGCCTATGTTTTCTTCTAACAGTTTCAGAGTTTCAGGCTTCACATTGAGGTCTTTGATCCAGTTGGAATTGACTTTTGCAGAGTGTAGGCAAGGGTCTAATTTCATTCTTCAATACATGGAGATCAAGTTTTGCCAGAGCCTTTTGTTGAAGATGTTCTTTCCTCCAGTGTGCATTGTTGGCACCTTTGTCAAATACCAGGTGGCTAAAATTGCATTCGCTCATGTTTGGGTCTTCTGTTTTGTTCTATTGATCTACATATATGTTTTTGTATTAATAGCATGCTGCTTTTACAACTGTAGCTTTGAAGTATAGATTGTAGTCTGGTATATTAGTGCCCCTGGCATTGCGCTTTATGTTCATGATTAATTTGGCTATCTGGAGCTTTTCTGTTTCCATATGAATTTTAGTATGATTTTTTCTAATTATGTTAGGAATATCATGGGGCTTTTGATTGGCATTGTGATAGTTCTATAAATTGCTTTTGGTAGAATGGTTTTTCTGGGTCTGTTTTACTTCACTTAGGATAAGAGCTTCCAGTTCCATTCATTTACCTGCACATCTCATGATTTCTTCTTTCTTTGCACAATATTAATTCTACCAATTCATGAGCATGAAATGTCTCCTTGTTTCTTCTTCAATCTTTTTCTTTAAAAATCTCATTGAAGATATATATATATATATATTTGTATATATATTGAGTTTTTGTAATTTCATACAACAGTTCTTAATCACATTTAAACCACTCCCCATCCATGCCTCCCCTCATCCTCCATCGAACCTCATATATTCCACCATACATGCTGAGTCCTATTCATTCAGGCATTTGTACACACATGTCCTTCAGTGTAAATGCATCCACTAGAGTCTGGTCATCCCATCTAGTTATCGTATGTAAATCAGACCCTTCCTCATCCAGCAGTAATCAGTCTCCAATAGTTCTCAATCTAGGGCCAGCCTGCCACCTAATTCTCTCCCCTCTTTGGGCCCTTGTTTAAGTGAGTTGATCTTTAATTTCCTTGGTCAGGTTTTCCTAAATATTTTTGAGGCTGTTGTGCATGGGAAGGTTCCAAGAACTCTTTCTCTGATTGTGTGTTATTGGTATATAGAAAGGCTACTGACTGTAAATTTATTCTAACCTGCTACTTGTCTGAAGGTGTTGATCATTTCTAAAAGTTTTCAAATGAAATTTTTTGGATCTCTTAGGTATAATATCATGTCATCTGCAAATTGGGATAATCTGAGCTCTTCTTTTCCAAGTAATGCCCCCTTAATTTCCTTCTCTCATCTTATTGCACTAGGAAGAGTTTCCAGCACTATATGGAAAGAAGTGGAGATCATGGACAGCCTTGTCTGATATTTTAGTGGAATGCTTCCAGTTTTTAACCATTTAAAATTATGTTGGCTGTGGGTTTGTTGTATTTAGCTGTAATTATGTTGAAGTATGTTCCCTCTAGGACTTTTTTTATCATAAATGCATGTTGGATTTTGTCAAAGGCTGTTTTGGAATCTACTATGATGATCATGTAATTTTTGTCTTTAACTCCATTTATATGATTTATTACACTTATTGACTTACATATATTGAACCATACCTACATCTGTGGAATAAAGCCAACTTCATTATGGTAGATGATCTTTTTGATATATATCTGTATGCAGTTTACGAGTATTTTGTTGAGAATTATTGCAACTATGTTCATTAAATATATGGATTTATAGTTTTCTTTTTTGTTGGGGTTTAGCCCGGTTTTGGTATTAGAGTGATACTGGTTTCATTGAAGGAGTTTGGGAGTTCTTCCTATTTCTACCTTTTTTGATAATTTGAGTAATATTGATTGAAGGTCTGGCAAAATCCTGCTGTGAGTGCATCTGGAACTGTGCTTTTTTTTTAGTTGGGAGGTTTTGTGTTCTTGCTTTGATTTCCTTATTTGTTATGGATCTATTTAAACAGCTGACCACTTCTTGGCTTAATTTTGGTAGATCCCTTGAATTTAGAAATTCTTCCATTTCTTTTGGATTTTCTAATTTAATATAGTACAAGTTTTTTAAACATTTTTATAATGTTCTGAATTTTTTGGTGTCTGATATGATGTTTCCCCTTTTGTCTCTGATTTTATTGATTTGGATTTGCTCTTTCTTATGGTTAGCTGGGATAAGGGTCTATCTTGTTTATCTTTGCAATAAACTAGCTCTGATTCACTGATTCTTTGTGTTGACTTTCTTTGTTTTTATCTCATCAATTTATGCATTGATTTTATTATTTCTTCTTTTCTGTTGGGTTTGGTCTTGGTTTGTTCTTGCCTTTCCAAATTCTTGAGTTGTACCATTAAGTGATTTATTAGTGATCTTTCTAATTTTTTAATGTTTCTGCTTAGAGGTATAAATTTTCTTCTTAGGATTGCTTTAAATGTTTCCCAGGGGTTTTGTTGTATTGTGTCATCATTTTCATTTAAAGGATTACTTTTATTTCTTTCTTAATTTGTTCTTTTATTTATACATCAATCAAGAATGTTTTGTTTAATCTTCATGAGTTCATGTAGTTATTAAAGCTTCTTTAGTTTCTAAGTTTTATTGTATTGTGGTCTAATAGAATACGTGGAATTATTTCATTTCCTGTATTTGTTTTTTTTTTTTGGCCCCAGTATGTTTTGACTGCTGAGTAGAAAGTGCATTCTTTGGTGCTTGGATGGAATCTTCAGAAGATGTCTGTTAGGTTTATTTGATGCCTGCTACCATTTAATTCACATATTTCTCTGTTTATACTTTGTTCATATGACCTGCCTATCAGAGAAAGTGGGGTGATGAAGTTGCCCACTATTACTGAGTTTGGATTAATCTGTGTCTTGAAGTCCAAAAGCATGGTTTTTATGAAACTGGGTGCACCAGTGCTTGGTGCATATATGTTCATGATTGTAGTGTCTTCTTGAGCAACTGTTCCCTTTAACTGAATGAAGCGATGTTTTTCATCTCTTCTGATTAGTCTTAACCTGAAGTCTATTTTGTCAGATATGTGGATAACAAGGTCTACTTGTTTCATAGTGCCATTTCCTTCGAATATTTTTTCCATCCTTTCTCCAGAAGGTGGTGCCTATCCTTGGAGGTAAGATGAGTTTCTTGTAGAAACAAGTCTTTGACTGGTTAGTTGAAGCTATTAATGTTCAGCATTAATGTTGAAAGTTGAGTATTGGTTACTGTCATTTTATTTTCTGTTTACTTAGTCTTATTTTGTATTTCCATACTTTATACCTTCAATTGTTTTCTTTCTGTAATCTCTTGAGTATGGTCCTTTCTTTCTTCGGTCCTCTGTATTACTTCAAGTATTCTCTGTAAGGGACACAATTTCTTTCAGCCTATTTGTATCATGGAAGGTGTTTTCTTTCTCCTTCAAAGATGATAGATAGTTTTTCTGGGTAAAGTATTCTAAGTTGGCACCCAGGTCATTTAGAACTTTGGTTCAGGCTCTCTGGCTTTCATAATTTGCATTGAAAAGTTGGCTGTAATTCTAACGGGTTTTGTGTGTAAACATATAAAACTTGTTGTTTTCCTCTTGCAGCTTTCAGTATTCTCTCTTTTTTAGTGTTATTTTTTTAAATTTTTTAAAGTGTTTTCACTATGATATGCAATGGGAAGATTCTGTTCTGATCCTGTCTAACTGGTGTTCTGTGTGCTCTGATGTATGTGTACAGGTATGTCTTTCCTTAATTTGGGGAAGCTTTCCTCTAAAATACTGTTGAAGATCTGGTCAATATCATTGTTTGGAGATTCTTCTCTTTCCTCTATGCCTCTGATGTATAGAGTTCATCTTTTCATTTTGTCCTACACATTCTGCATATTCCATTCCTGTATTTTTTTAAAGTTTTTTTTTCTTGAGCTTTTGTAATTTCATATAACAGTTCTTAATCAGATTTAGACCCATTCCCCATCCATGCCACCCCATACCCCCACTGGATCTCATGTATTCTGCCATCCACTTCAAGTCCCATCCAATCAAGCATTTGTACCCAGATGTCCTTCAGTGTAAATTCATTCACTGGAATCTAGTCAACCCATGTAGAGAGTGTATGTAAGGCATACTCTCCCTCATCCAGCATTAGTCAATCTCCAGTAGTTCTCAGTCTAGGGCTGGCCCACTACCCATTTCTCTCTTCCCCTGGGGGCCTTTGTTTAATTGAGTTGGCATGGGTCCTGTGCTTGATGCCACCATTGCCACAAGTTCACATGTGCAAGCTTCCAGTGACCAGAATTCCTCTGCTTCTCTATATTCATCAACCCTGGCTATTAGAATCTTTCCACCCTCCCTTACACAATGGTCCCTGAGCCATGGGTGGGTGAGGTTCAATATAGGCATCCCATCTAAGGATACACATTCTGCAGTCTCTTATTCTTTAAAACTTGGCCAGTTGTGGCTTTCTGTGTATATCACACTCTGTTGTATAAGGAAGCTTTACTGGTGAGTGCTGAGGGATGCATTAGTTTTCTCTCTGCCCCTTGTTCCACTTTGTTACATGGACATTGTTTAGAGGTTCAATTGTAGATGTGTCACCTAGTCCTTGGCATCTCTCAGAAGTGTATTCTCTGTGTCTGACCAGTTGCGGAATTCTGCAGTAACCTCCATCTGTTGCAAAAAGAAGCTTCTATGGTGAGTGGTGTCCGATATGCTTGTCTGTAAATATAGGGATTCATATTTAGCATATGGTAGGAAATTTCATTTGTCTAGAGATATGAAAGAGATAGGGTTTTCTCTAGGATTTGTGTCTAGAAGGAAATGTGATGACCCCAAACCCCATGAGAAACGCCCACTCAGTGTCTAAACATTAGTGTATGTGTATACCTGAGAACTGCTTGTCAAGGAACACAGTGCCAGACAGAAGAGACTTCCCTTTGAGTGGTTGATAAGAGTGGTCCAGGAGACTCCCAAAATAACACCTGCTATTGCCAAACTTTTTGATAATCTCTCAGAACTAGTAGATCAGACAGGACATACTTCAGATATAGGACTTGGAGCAGAGCAGGAACTGACCTGGAGGCCTTCTATCCAAAGCTATCATAATGCTAAATGATAATATGCACACCTCCAAGAGAGAAAAACAATCAGTGGTCCAACCCCACCCTAAACCCTACTAAACGTAATGACTGGCATGACAAACTACCTCTATTGGTGCAGTAGTGGCACTGTTATCTGGGGTGGGGGCAATCAAAAGCTATCTAATTGGACTTAAAGCACTCTCGTGGGCACTGTAAACTCAGCCATTCCTACATTTAAATTTTTTTTCATGTTCTTTGTTTGAGGGGTCTAATCCTTCAACCTTGTCATTCAGTCTTGACATTTTTTTCTATTTTATTCATTCTACTTGTGAGACTTTCTCCTGTCATTATATATTGGCTTATTGAACTTTTCAATTTCATCTTTATTTTCTTCAATATTTCTATCTCTTTTGTGAATTTTCTTTCAAATCCTGAATTATCTTCATCATTTCATTCTGCCATAGATTTGTATTTTCTTGAGCTTCAGTCAGGAGTTTATTCCCATTCTCTTGGCGTTCTTGGAGTTCTTTGAGTATTGTTTAAAGTTGTTGAATTATTTGATCAGTTTATGATTATTCCTTTAAATCCTGTTTCCTGAGTTCTTCTGGATAGTTCTCATTGTAGTACACTTCTGTAGGACTGTTGGGTTTTGATGGGATGTATCATCTTGTTCTTGTTCTTCTTGTTCTTGTTCTTCTTCTTGTTCTTGTTCTTCTTCTTCTGCATTGTGGTCTGGATATATGGATTTCTTTTGTTGGTTGTGTGTCTGATATGAAACTCTACCCTGCCTTTGTTTAGTTGAAGTTTGATTCTGTTTACATTTCTGATGTAGTTTAATTGCTTTTTGATCAGGTATAGTTAGTTGATCTTTGATTTTTTATTGGTGGGACAGATGACTCCAAGTTTCCTAGTTAGGACCTCTCAAGTAGGGAGAATGGGGCTAACACCAATCTGAAAGTATGGCAATTCAGTGACTGGGTTCTGGCAGACTAGTCTAGAGCTCTCAGCTGGGAGAGGCAGGAGGGGGACTAGGACAAAGGCAAAGATGGGAACAGTGTGGGAAGGGTCTAATTAGCTAAGCAGAATAGATAGGGGCCCTGGAGCAGGAGGATGGAGCTGGTCCCAGGGCAGGGGGATCAAGAGGCAGGATCCTGTTTATGAGGCTACTTCTCTCAAATTTTAAAGCATCGTTTAGTTTTATACTATTCATGAAATATTATTGAAGGTGGATTGGTGGCCATATTATTTCAGCACTTTCAGATACAGTTCATCTGGCTTTGTGTAACTTTTGAAATAGTCAATTGCTTGTTCAGCCTACTACATATTTGAAGATATTTATTAACTGAAGATTATGTACTTAAAACTAAGTGAATGTATGGATAGATGAGGATGATAAATCAACTGAAACCTCAATACAATACAGAACAGCAAGTATAGTGGAATAAGATGAAGTTAGTCATAGAGGAAAGCAAGAGTAGGGTTGGGAAGCTTGCTTACCCTTGTGTTTAAGGCTAAATGCAATATTATATGACTCACCCCCAAACTTTTCAATTAATTAAAAATAAAACAAAATCATGACAAAACACTACATAACACTGAGGTTTGAGAGGTCATGAAGCTTTTGGAACTGCAAGCAAATGAGTATGGTGAGAGTAATGATGCAGTTACTGAAAGGGAGGAGAGGAAGCAGGAAAAGTTGTCAGAATATGGATGTCTTCCTGCAGGTCATAGAGGCAGCCACTAAAATGACTCTCAACTATGTCAGATAATATACAAAGCAGTCTTTATCTGAGGACAGAAAATCATCGCAAATGATAAAAAAATTGTTGGCAAATTATTTTAATTTTTTTGTCTTTTTGAGACAGGGTCTCCCTGTAGCCCCAGCTGTCCTGGAACTCACTATGTAGACCAGGCTGGCCTCGAACTCACAGAGATCTGCCTGCCTCTGCCTCCCAAGTGCTGGGATTAAAGGCATGCACCACCACACCCAGCTCTTTTAATATTTTTGACATAATGTAGCATAAAATTTTTTGAAATTCATATGTATACAATTCATATAGAGTTGTAAAATAAAATGTATTCATAAATTAAGTACCAAGGTAGCCCGTAAATTCAGTTAAATTCAATTTCACAATACTAAGATACTTGAAAGTATTTGCTAACTAAATTGCACACACTGTGTTATAATTTGTACAATATTTCAAATTGTATGCTTGTATTTCAAAAAAATTTATTGTAGCTGGGCGTGGTGGTGCATGCCTTTAATCCCAGCACTTGTGAGGCAGAGGCAGGCAGATCTCTGTGAGTTCGAGGCCAGCCTGGTCTACATAGTGAATTCCAG
>NW_008334957.1:1367325-1387739 GCF_000622305.1 Nannospalax galili | reverse complement strand
AGATTGGGGACTGCTGTTCATTTTCTCAGTTCTATGCTGGGTTATTGTCTGTCTGGGTTTACATGGGACTTGTGTATGCTGACACCATTGCCATAGAATCATATGAGCAGGTTCCCAGGAGCTTGTAGGACTCTGTTTACATATGGTCATGCACTTCCTCTCTGGCTCTTACAATCTTTCTGTCTCCTCTTCCTTGATGGTCCCTGAGCCTTGGGTGGGTAAAGTTTAATAAAAGAGTCCTGTCCAAGGACCAGCATTTGTGTTTACTTTGTGTAAGTGCTACCTATTTTCCATTAACACAACAATAAACATTGCACTTTTTATGTTAAAGACAACATAAATCTCACTACAAAATCTCTTAAACCATGTTCTATGATGTGGTCATAACTTAAAGCATTATTTTACTTGTGTTTGTCCTATAAACATGATAAGTTAAAATTCTGCTGTAAAATTTGTGAGTTAATTCCACTAAAACTATTATGTTAAATGACTCAGGTTTGCTTTCTTTTTTCTTTTTTCAAGAATATCCATGTGGATAGCAAAAAGGCAGATAAGCAATGGTGAAGTTGAATTTCATATACATATATATATATACACACACACATATAATGTGTGTGTGATATATGTGTATGTAACTGTGTGTGCAGGGGTGTGTGCGTGTATACATGTATGTGTTTTCATATGTGCAGACTATCTAGAGATCAATATCAGATACCTTCTTCGATTGCTCTCTACATTATTTTTTGAGACAAGATTTCTCATTGGACTTAGAGTTCACAAATTCAGCAATCCTAACTGACCTTTAAGCTCCAGAGATTTCCTTGTCTTCAACCTTGTTGATGCTGGGATTACAGATGAACACTTTTGATACTGGGGAATCAAATTCAGGTCCTCTTGCTTGGGCATCAAGAATTTTATTGGCAGAGCTATTCCCCAGCCAAATTTATCGTTTAAAGTTATTTTTTTTTCATTTATATAGTAGATATAGAGGCATCATTAGGGTACAGAAGTTCTAGTGGTGTATTAACAACAATGAATTCGTTCATTTTTTCCTTGGAGTTGATGATTTCGTACTGTGGATCAAATCTGGGCCTTGTATGTGCTAGGTGATGTACTTTTCCATTGAGCTGTATACCTAACTCTTTTTTTTTATTATTTGCTCTAAATTTTGAGTCAGGGTCTTGATAAATGACCTATGCTGACTCTGAACATTCTCTGTAGCCTAGGTAGGACTTGGACTCCCTCTGTAGCCCAGGAAAGCCTTGAGCTTGTGATCCTCCTGCTTCAGCTAAGATTACAGACAGGCCTGTGCTACCAGACATGGTTGAAGTTTAACATTATTTTATCGCAGTGAGAGTCATTCCAGTGCTGAATTTAACTACTATTTGTGGAGGGCAGAATTAACACATACTAAATAATAGCCTCTTTGGGTACAGAACAGAACTATTCTATGCAATAGCTCATAGCCACAGGGGGTTCTTATGTTTAAATGAATTAAAATTAAATAAAATTGTTAAGCTTTTCCTTAGTCATACAAGGCCCACTTTAAGGACTTAACATGTGGGAAGGGGTTGCCATTCTGGTCAGTGGTAATAGACAATGGAAGGATGCAATACAGTAAGTGCCGAATTAAAAACACAGGTATCTACTTACAGAAGCCTAGAGATTTTCCTTTAACCCCACCCATCACTGCAGTGCTGAGGGTTTCTCAGATGTGTTCATGTGTCTGCGTTAAATATTCACAGTGGCTGGAAAGATCTTTCAAGAGCTACTTCCCAACAGTGCACTGTGATCCTGAAGAATTTTGAAGCCTATGTTTACAATCGTTTTATTTATTTATCTTTCGCCATCATTTTTTATTTTTTACTCTGAGACCTCTGCTTACTTTCAGTAAGTAGTATTTATGAAAGACCTGTGATAAAATGGAACTACTTCTTGGGTTGAGTCCATGAGATAAGCTTTTCCTTAACTCTAGATGATCATTCCATGGGCCACTGCTTGTTTCTAAACCTACTCAATCTTGTCTTTTCCAGGTACAGACGTGACTTGGTAGTCACTGAATATAAGATTATGCTCCCTTACAAGATTTTCATCAGTTATTATAACATAAAATAACACTTATTTGTTTGCTCTATGTTGTTGTACCTGAACTAGAGGAAATTTTTAATTTTTACTTATTTTGGGAGCATGGAGGTAAAAGTGGGAGGAAGAAATTCATAGAGGTTCAAGAAATTTCTAATTTCTATTGTTGTATGTGAAGATTAATTTATGAATAATAGTCTACATTTACCAGCACTGGGCTACAACAGCAGGTCTGTCTTAGTTTGTTCTTCATTGCTGTGACAAAACACTCTGACCAGTACCAACTTGGGGAGGAAAGGGTTTATGTAGCTTACATTTCCCGGGTCACAGTTCATCAGGGAGCCCAAGGTAGGAACTCAGGGCAGGAACCTGGAGGCAGGGGCTGGAGCACAGGCCATGGAGGGATGTCACCTACTGCTTCCTCCCTTGGCTCTTGCTCAGCCTGCTTTATTATATAACACAGGAGGCCACAGGCCAGTCCAATAGAGGAAATTCCCCAATTGAGGTTCCCTCAACCCAGGTGTGTCAAGTTGACACTAAAGCTATGCAGCACAATTGACCCCTTGTCAACGTGACACAGAAACACATCACTATTAAGCAACTTAAGACAGTACAACCTTTAAAATGCCACAGTCCTTAAAAAATCCAAACATTTTAAAGTCCATAGTCTCTTTTAAAAGTCTCAACTGTGGGCTTCTGTAAAATCCGAAACAAATACTGTCTTATTTCAAAGGGAAGAATCGGGCACATCTAAGCAAAACCAAAGTCCAGCAAAGTAGCTCAAGGCTGGACATCTGGTCAATATATTCCTTTTATTCCTCTTCTTTAATTTGTATCTTAAATGCTCAAAAATCGTATTATATAGACATGGGAAGCCAGGCAACACATTGATATTCTAGTCTTTGGTAGAGAATCAACTTTGTAGTAGGCCACATCAAAAATTCATTTGGCCTAGCTGCTTTGTTTTGAAGTTTTAAACATATTCTAAGGAAGCTATTAAACTTGAAGATTTTCTTAAAACATACCAAAGTCCCTTCTTCATGTTGTGGCCTTGCACAGGGATTAGATTGTTACAGCTTACTCTAAATATGTTAGAAAAAGCTGGTTTGATATTTTGAATCTTGACTGTGGCACTTGTAAAAATTGGCCAATCTGAGTAGTATTTTTCTTCCAAATGCTTCTATGCACAATGGAAAAGTAAAGTGACAACTTAACTCATTTAACTAAAAGACGAGCATGTTTTAGTGTCTGCACTGTTTATTACTTCTGAGGCCCCCATTATTTACTGTTTATCTTTGTGTCTGATACATTAGTTTCCTAAAATCCTATGGTTTCTCAAACAATTAGAAAATCTTTGTGAGATTGTGACAACAGGCCAATAAATATCACTGTGTTTCTCATCACCCTGAAAATGGCTTATCATAAAATTTTATTTGGATGATATTTTAAAATAAATTATACATTATTATGGAAACCAACTCTACTAAATACTGGTTATGGTCTTACCCTGAGTATCACCTGTTATTTTAGCTTCCTAAAGAAAAGTGAGCCCAGCAGTGTTTATAATCAATTCATTTTAATTAATTGAGGAGAAACCTGGCATTGTATGTTAAAGTACATAGGAAGCATTCTAAAGAAAAATTGGTTAAATTTAAAAGAAGGGAAGGGAAGGGACTGCTGGGCATGGTGGTGTACGCCTTTAATCCCAGCACTTGGGAGGCAGAGGCAGGTGGATCTTTGTGAGTTCGCAGCCAGCCTGGTCTACATAGTGAGTTCCAGGACAGCTGGGGCTACAAGGAGACCCTGTCTCAAAAAAGACAGAAAAAAACAAAGAAGAAGAAGAAGGGACTATTTAGGTCTTGTGAAAATTTGGTGGGCAGATACGATCTGTGATGTCTTTAAAAATAGATTTTATGAGTTTAAAAGGTTTCTGTACTATCAGCTAGCAGCAATGTAATTGCTTGCTGGAGGATGTTATTGCAAGAAGAGATTCTTGTTATCTTTATTTCAGAAAAGACTCCTGCCTATGTTATTTCGTGAAGCAGCAGCTAACAATTGTAAACCACTGAAATACACCTCGTGGATAGTGTGCATTTTAACAGGCTTATTTGGCACTTCACCTTCAGAGTTAACAGACTAGGAGGTGAGTACACACTCAGGCATAACAAACAGAGAAGAATTTTATGGTTACCATAGGTTAAATCAAGGATTCAGTTGTGCTAAGTCAACACATGACAACTTGCAGAACAGCATTGACATTTGGCATCTGAATGGTTCATTTTCTCTCCAAATTCTTTTCCGGTCAAAATCTATCTATAACTACACAGTAACAATGGCTATGGCATTCCCAAGCACAGCATCGAAGCCACTAAGTAACAGGAATGCTTACCTGTGATTTAGTCCTCGGACAAGAGAAGCGCCCCTCCCGTCCCTTTGTCTGTCTCTTTTTTTCTCTCTCTCTCTCTCTCTCTCTCTCTCTCTCTCTCTCTCTCTCTCCCTCTCTCTGTCTCATGTCTCAGTCTCCATCTCTGTCTCTCTCTGTCTCAGTCTTTTCTTTCTGACACCCTGTCCCTGCTTTTTTGTGTGTGGTGTACATGTTACTGTGAGTGAGCCCATTCTGCCAAGGCCCAGGTTGATGCCTATTGCCTTGCTTGATGGCTTTCCACCTTATTTTTTGAAAAAAGTGTCTCTTACTGGCCTGGATCTTTCCCATTGGCTATGCTGTCTGGCCAGCAAGACCCTGGGATCTGCCTGTCTCTGCCCCTCAGCACTGAGATTGCAGAAGCAAGCCAGGGGCCCACGCTTTTTACCTGAGTGCTAGGGTCTGAATTCAAGTTTGTGCAACAAGCCTTTTACCCACAGAACCATCTCATCAGCCCCATTCCTCCTCCTCTCACTTTGGAACTTGAAGTAAAGTTGGAGATAATTCCACTTACTGTTTTCTTTTGAGGAAACTAAGAGCCAGGTAGGTTCAGTGTTGTTAGAACGAGAACTAGCCTGTGGATGCTTCTGGCAAGGATGTTGTCATGTGTACTACTCCTAATGATGCAGTTATTCTAAGGAGAACATAAATTAGCACTGCAAGCCTTAACACATATGTGCTGAGTAGGTATTACATGCAAGGTACGGTAGATAATACAGAGAAAAAACAATAAGACTAGGATTATTTCCTCATAGAGTTTACATTCTACTTGAAACATAAATGCTATGTAGATCATAAGTTCCAGGAATCTAAAAGAGAATTCTAAGGTAAAAGACTTGGGGCAACTGTATTTTTTCTTTTAATTCAGGAAATAAATTAATAAAATTCAATAATATTGGAAGGAGATCTGGGAAATGCTGGCTGGTCTGATCAGGATGTATTAGCGATAGTAATGATAGATATAATATCATCAGCTGCCAATAAATGTCCTTCATCTCATTTAGTCTTCCTGACAATTATATGGAAGTGGTAGCGTTATTTGTATTTTACCAGCGAAGGTTGAGTAACTTATCTGAGGTCAGTAAGTAAAGATTTTGTTCTACTGCAATGATTCTCTGACCTCAAAACTCGGATTTTTTTCAGTGCCAATAGGTCTCTTCTGGAAAAGCATCATTCCCCACCTGTGGATGAGGTGGGTGGGGACAGCTGGTGCTGTGCCTTGCTTTGACAGAACAAGCAAGATTATCCATATGCACAGTTACAAGGGCTTATCCTTTTAGAGGAGTCATGGGATCTGCTACATCATTTTGTAATTTCAGTGTGTTTAAGTACAGATTTTTATACAGTGTTTAATGAAGAAGAAAGCGAAAAAAAAAAAAAGCCTAACCCTTGCTTTTAGAAATTTCCCTGTAGATGCCTGTGCTGGATAGCATTAGTGTCAACTTGACACACTTGGGTTGAGGGAGCCTCAATTGGTGAATTACTTCCATTGGACTGGCCTGTGGCCATGTCTGTGGGGCATCTTGATTACTGAGTGATGTGGGAGGGCCAAGCCCACAGTGGGTAGTATCACCCCTGGGCAAGTGGGTCTATGCTGTGTAAGAAAGCAGGTTGAGCAGGGGCCAAGGGAGCAAGCCAGGAAGCAGCGTTCCTCCATGGCCTGTGCTCCAGCTCCTGCCTCCAGGTTCCTGCCCTGAATTCTTACCTTAGGCTCCCAGATGAACTGCGACCTCGGCCTGTGCTCCAGCTCCTGCCTCCAGGTTCCTGCCCTGAGTTCTTACCTTAGGCTCCCAGATGAACTGCGACCTGGGAGATGTAAGCTAAATAAACCCTTTCCTGCCCAAGTTGGTAGTGGTCAGAATATTTTTGTCACAGCAATGAAGAAACAAACCAGAACCAAAATTGGTACCAGAGAGTTGGCTATTGGTGTTTTGGGGAGGACTGTGGAAGTGTTTGGAACTTTGGGCTGGAAAAGCCATTGCATGCTCAGAGTTTGTTGCTGTGGAGCTTGGAACAGTTATGCTGAAAGAGTTGTAGATGATGGAGGCCTGGCTTATGAAGTTTCAAATGGAAGTGGAGACTATCAGGGCTGTCCCTGTGATATTTTAGATTGAGAATCTGTGGGTTCTGGTTGGCTGGGGCTGAAGAACCAGCTGTGATTAAGAAGAGACCAGAACCTGAAGTAAAACCTTTGCTTTACTGGGACAATTGATGGTGATTAGCTGGGGCTGAAAAATCAGCTGTAAGTAACAAGAGACCAGCATCATTGAGGTGAAGCCTTCTGGGAGGTGTTTCCTCAGGGTCAGCACAGAGAGGGGACCTGAGCCTCTATCTCAAGTTGGAAGCAGGACTTGGTAATGTGTAAGGGTCTCCTGCATGTGGCTATGTTTTAAAGCATGAGTTTTTCACAGACAGCATCTGATGTTTTGCACTCATCTTCCAGGAAAGGCCATATTTGAAATTGCAGCTTCAGTTGTAGTTAAGACCCCAGGACTGAAGGGGTCATGGAGACAATCTGAGGCTTTGCACCTGGAGAGGCAAGAAGAAGCCATTGGTGAAGGTGTAGCCTCAGTTTCAGTGGAGACCCCAGGTTTTTGGAGATGCCAGGATCGTGGGATGACCACCAAAGACTGTAGTAGGTGTGGAATGGAGCTGGCCTGGGTCTGCAAGAGGAGCTGCGTGTTCTGTGGACGGGAGAGTCAGAGAAGTGGAGTTGCCAGAACCATTTGGAGGCTAGAAGATCGTGACTGAATCCCAGATATCCCTTGAACTACCTTGCTGGACTTTGGTTTTGCTTAGGTGTGCCCTATTCTTCCCTTTGAAATAAGACAGTACTTGTTTTGGATTTTACAGAAGCCCACAGTTAAGAGACTTTTAAAAGAGACTATGAACTTTTAAGTGTTGGTTTTTTAAGGACTGTGGGGTTTTTAAAGTTGTGTGTCAAGTTGACAAGGGGTCAATTGTGCTGGATAGCTTTAGTGTCAACTTGACATACCTGGCTTGAGGGAGCCTCAGTTGGGGAACTTCCTCTATAAGACTGGCCTGTGGCCATGTCTGAGGGGTATCTTCTTGATGAGTGATGTGGGAGGGCCCAGCCCACTGTGGGTGGTGCCACTCCTGGGCAGGTGGGCCTGTGTTGCATAAGAAAGCAGACTGAGCAGGGGCCAGGGGAGCAAGCCAGTAAGCAGCTTTCCTCCATGGCCTGTGCTCCAGGTCCTGCCTCCAGGTTCCTGCCCTGAGTTCCTACCTTGGGCTCCCTGATGAACTGCGACCTGGGAGATGTAAGATAAATAAACCCTTTCCTCCCCCAAGTTGGTAGTGGTCAGAGTATTTTGTCACAGCAGTGAAGAACAAACTAAGATACTAATTAACTTAGATTTAAATAAATAGAATAAAAGCTAATTCTGGATAATGATGAGCATTAAGGAAATAAATCAGGGAAATGATATAGAACAAAAAATACAATTTTTCTTATATAAACTGCATAACTTCCCCGTACCTGATTTGATCATTTGTTTTCAATAGCTTTTTTATTTAAGAAAAACGTAATTACTGTATTTAAGCCTACATAAATTCAGTGTTTTAACAGAAATCTTAATTTTAAACACTATATTTATACACATTTTTGCCTTCCAAATTCAAGCTATATCACTGTAAGAACGTGCCTACAACTTGGTAACTATAGCTGTGACAACTCTGATGACAGAACTGAAAACTCTATGTGAGGCTTGGTGCTTCAAGGAGGTCTGATTACATCAGGACTAGAGTTGGCAGGGACGTGGCTGACAAGTGGAATTTGTATGAGAGTCAAAATCCTACACAGAGAGACCCAACCACACCAATAGAAAGAGAACACTGCTTTGTTATGTAGTAAATTCAACAGAGTTCATGCATTTCTATAGCTCCAAAAGACTGGGAAGACACACGACATGTCACACAATTCATTCAGCAAAGCAGAAGAATATACAGTAACATTTCTTCCTCACTTAAATCTCAAGACAAGCTCCAGGAATATCTCTAGGGGTATGGGTTTACATTTCAAAGTGTTTTGTGGCTGACAAACTTGGAGATACTTTGACTCTTAAAACTAGAGGCAGGGGGCTGGAGATGCAGCTGGTAGATCTGGTAGAATGCTTGCCTGTCATGCAGAAGCCCAGGATTCCATTCTGAGCACCTTAAAAACCAAGTCTGACATAGTGGTGCACGCCTGTAATGATCGCACTGGGGAGGTGGAGGCAGGAGGATCAGAAGCTCAAAGTCATTTTCAGTTACATAGTGAGTTTGAAGCCAACCTGAGCTGCATGCGACCCTGTCTCTACTACTACCACTACTGATAGTAAAAATAAATAAATAAATAAATAAATAAATAAATAAATAAATAAATAAATAAAGCCAGACTGGATTTTTCTAGATGAAGAGATCTACTCTCCTTTCAATAGCTTAGAGCTGAAACTCAGAGTCCTTTCAAGAGGCAAAATAAGGCTAGCTGCTTCCTTTTTTTTTATATAAGCAAAGAAACTTCTTCCTATAAAATGTTATTTTTAATGTAGGAAGAGTAGAACTTTCCCTTTTTGATCTGTGATGAGCTGGAATCAGGATGAAGTTAGGGCAGGATATTCTTTTATGTATCATGTTTATTCAGTGTATGTACATTCATACATGTGCACCATGGGGTTGTGTGGGTCCCAGGGGATTGAACTCAGGTTATCAGGCTTGGTGGCAATACCTGCTGAGTCATATGTAAGCTATATGTAAGCTTTAACAGATAGTGTTCTGGTTAGTTGTTTTTCAGAAAAACTTTCTTTTTTATTCAATATGCTGTTGTTCCTTCGTTGGTAATTTCATACACAAATACACTGTATTTATGTCATATATCCTCCCACTCCTTTCCACCAGCTCCTCCTGGGACACACCCCAAACCTCCATCCATATTCGTTTTCTTTTGCTTTCCCTTCTCAACCTCCCATTCCTTTTTATCTTCTTTGTCTCCCTTTTTCTTCCTCCTTCCAGTTCCCCTCCTTCTCCTCCCCTTCCTCCACCTTCTCTTCTTCTTCTTTCTTTATCTGCAAATTTTTATTGAATTTTTTACATTTCATACACAACATCTTAATCATCTTTATACTCTCTCCCCATCCATACCCTCCCATAGGCGCCCCTCCCCCACTGGAGTTCATGCATTCTGTCATTTATGTTAAGGCCTTTAGGGTCAAGTTAGTGCACCCAGACATCCTTCAATGCAAGTTCATTCACTGGAGTCTAGTCATCCTATCTAGAGTCACTCTCTTAAAGAATATTAACCCTCCCTCACCCAGCAGTAATCAGCTGCCAATAGTTCTTTGGCTAAAGTTGGGGCCTACTGCTCGTTTATCCAGTTCTATGCTGGGTGTTTGTTCATGTGAGTTTGCATGGGTCTTGTGCATGCTGTCACTATTGCTGTAGGCTCATATGAGCAAGTTCCCAGGAGCCTGTAGGACTCTCTTTCCATATAGTCATGCACTTCTGTCCTCACTCCCAGGATGGTCACCGTAAGCCCTTGGTGGGTGAAATTTAACATAAGAATCCTGTCCAGGGATCCACACATTGTAGAATTGTATTCTCTGGTTAGATTTAACTGTCAACTTGACATAAACTAGAATCATCTGGGAAGAAACTCTTAATGAGGAATTTCTAGGTTGGGTTGGCCTGTTGATATGTCTATGGGGGTTGTCTTGATTATTAATTGATGTAGGAAATCCCAGCGTATTGTGGGCAGCACCATTTCTTGGTGTGTCCTGGACTATATAAGAGCAGGGGAAGCTAGCTGGTTACTAAATGAGCGAATAAGGATGTGCATACTCTCCTCTGGCTCTTGACTGAGGATGTGATATGATTAGCTGCTTGAGTTCCTGCCTTGACTTCTCCAAAATGATGTACCATTTATAACTGAAATTGTGAGCCAAATAAACCCTTTCCTTCCCAAGTTGCTGTTTGTCAGGTTATTTGTCAGAGCAACAGAAATGAAACTAGGAAAGAAAGTAAACCACAGTTCCTAAAAATGTCCAGTGGCAGCATATTAATTTTTGAAGCTTAATCCAACACTTGTAGCAACAAGTGTTAAACTTAGAACCTCTTTACTTGGAGTTGATTTATTTGATGTGAATCTGACAGGTTTCATGAGCTCAGCTAAGTGGATATGGAAAGGGAAAACACTCTCAAAAGCCAAAGTACAGGTTACAAAACCTATATCTCCCAGATACTTTTACCGAGTCCATTAAGCCGTCAGTCTCTTAGTACATAGCTTAATATGCTTGTTAGATAGTTTCCTAGATGTAACAGATTTGGCATAAAATATGTTTCATTTTTAACTAGTATAGGTGAAGAGTTGTTTCTAATAATATATGACAGTCAAACCTGGATGTTAATGGAACTGTAAGGCAAATGACCTATAATTTGGAAGACAGGCACTCTGATGGCATAGAGATTTAAATATATATGTATGTATGTATTTTAGCATAAATTTAATATGTTACAGACTGAGCAAATATTTAACACTTAGTTTATATTAGTTCGCTTTATTTTTTGTCTGAAAGCATTACTGAAGAAATTAATGTTCATAATACCATTTTGAATTTTGATAAAATATCTATGATGGGGTGCTTACCATGTGAAATAGTAATATACACATATAATGAAATTTTAACTCACATAACTAACTGGCCAGGGCATTACCCTGCAGATGAAGAGGAAGGGGAATGTGAAATAGAGTCCAGCCTGGGCTACGTTGAAAATCTTGCCTCAAAAAACAATAACAAGCAACCATAGAAAGCATTCATGGAAACTCTCCTATTCACAATAGCCTCAAAAATACTAAAAATATCTAGGAATAAACCTAAAGACATCAAAGATCTTTACAATGAAAAATTTAAACCTTTGAATAAAGAGCTAGAGGAAAAAACAAAGAACACAAAATAAAATTGAAACATACTTTGGTATTTAAAGATGTAAGTTTAAGTAATTGACAAGAATATTGGATTGGAAAATGGCTCAGCAGTTAAAATCATTTGCTGCTCTTGTGGAAGACCCAGGGTTCGATTTCCAGCACCCACATGACAACCCACAACCTTCTATCATTCCTGTTTCAGGAGATCCAATGCATTCTCTGACTTCTGTGGGCACCAGGCATGCACATATCACAAATACATGCCTACAGGCAAACACTCATAAATATAAGATAAAAATAAATAAATGAATTGTATGTGCTGAGGAACAATAGCTACTATGTCTTAAGTACTATTTGAAACATTAGCTGTGTTAGCTCATGTTGTTCATTGATTTCTGCTGAATCACATGGAACTCTTTCCACCAGTGTCAGATAACCTAATGTTATTTATATTGTTAGTTTCCATAAAATCTTATTTCATTTTTTAAATGCAAGTCTCTTGAGGACATGAATTATTTTAAGGAGTTGAATTTTTATGATTATATCTTTTGTGTAATAGATGCTTAGTAAACTTTTCTGGAATTAATAAGAAATCAAATCCATTGTAAATTTAATTAGCTCTGTGTCCTTTGTTTTACTTTATTTCTTAGCAGAAAATGGATAATATTCACATGGTATTCAGCAGAACAAATATCTAAAATAATGTGGGTGGACAGCTCAAGTTAAATATGAGGCTGTATCTACTATTCTCTGTTGCTTAGATAGCACCATTGTGGGGAAGCTTTAATCTTCATAGAAATGCAAAAAAAGATTTAATTCAAAATTTTAAGCTGTCAGTTCAGAACAACCAGGTAAGTACACAGTAATCTACTTTTAGATACAGGAGTATTTATGATTACTGAATTCTTATGTTCATTTTAAATGAAATTTATTAATTAATTTTATGTAATATCGGTTATAGGTCATATTATTGTAACAGTAAACCACAGCTCCTAAAAATCTAGTACAAAATAAGTACAGAATTAATTTCAATTTGGAGTTTTAAAGTTTCCCAACCTACTTATGCATATATGCAGTCAAGAGATATGGAGCTATTGAGTGACTGTTTCCAATAATTCTTTTCTAAATCAGGAATTTTCAGTTTGTCTTAGTGTCTTTTCTGTAGCTGTGATGAAAGTACATGCTGAAGGCTACTTAAGGGGGACAGAATTTTATCTTCACTTACAGTTCCAAATGGATATGGTCCATAATGGCAGGGAAGATGTGGTAAAAAGGAACAGAAAGCTGGCTGGCCACATTGCATCAAGAAGCAGAGCATGGAAACGAAGGTTGTAAAGTCCTAAGCTACTGGCCAACGAGCTACTTCCTCATGTGACGCCTCACTTCCTAAAGGTTCCACAGCCTTCCCAAACAGCGCTACCAGATTGCTACCAAATTTTCAACATGCAAGCCCATGGGATAGCTCACATTCACGCTACAACCCAGTGACAACTGTTTACTTATATGGCAAGATAGCTTCCTGTGTCCCAGCTTGCTTTGTCAAAATCTATCATCTAGATAGGGTTACCTGGGACTTTACACATCTAAAATTGTGGCCTCAGGAAAGTGGGCTGGTGTGGATGGTAATTTAAGGATTTTGTTCCCTTTTTGGCTTGATCTGGGGCTGGAACACTATTTTATTGTAGTGGAGGCTGTTGGAATGTTGGAATGGTGCAGCATTTCTGTACTTCGTCTTTATTGGTCCTGTCCTAATCTCTGGTCCTGGGTACTTTGGTGACCAGTAGTCACAGAGGTCTGAGTTCAGGAAGTGCTGTCTTCATAGCTGGCTCCCACATTTAATGATGCATCCCAATTCAATTTTTCTTCCCTTCTGAAAACCTTAGTGTTTAATTGTCGTGTAGAGCAATGGGTTTCAGTTGATATTTTTACATATATAGCATTTAATTGCGATTATTGTGCTTAGCTGCTGAGCTCTAATTTCCTGAAAAGGATGTAATTTTTTTCCATTGTCATTGTGCATATGTACCACATTTTCTTTATCCATTCATCCACCGATGGACATCAAGGCTGGTTCCATTTCTTAGCTGTTCTGAATAGTGCAGCAATAAACATGAATGGGTGGTTGTCTCTAAAACACACTCACTTGGTTACTTTAAGTATATACCTAGGAGTAGCAGGACTGGATCACTCGGTATTTCTGGGTCTAGTTTCATGAAGAAGCTCTTTTCTGATTTCCATGCAGGCTGAACTAATTTAAGTTCATACTCACAGTGTACAGGTGGCATTTCCTACTTGGCTCCCATAGTTGTTGGTATTTATTGCTTTTTTTCTAAACTGGAGTGAGAGGTAATGTCAGCATAGTTTTGATTTGCATGATGGCTAAGGATGTTGAACATTTTTTCATATATTTCTTGTCCATTTGTGTTTTAGATTGGTTGTGAGACCTAGAAAATGAAGATGATAATGTCCCCTACTCCTTAGGGTTGTCTTGAGGATTATGACCCGTATGCCTGCATCCTCTGAGGGTCCAGGGCTGACAAACTGACAGAATACCTTCTATTTAGATTTTGCATAGTTTATGACATCTGGGAGGGGGTGATTTACAAAGGCATGAAAGACCACCACCATCAGTGTGTCCCACCCTCATCTCTCCCAGCCTTTCACACGTGGCCACTCATCTGCACACCCACCATTCACCGCTCCATTCCCTGTCCTCAATATGGTGGCGGCTCCTCCTCTTTATGCAGCTAAGTTTAACTGATTGGGTGGGAGAGGTGATGGGCTTCTGCCTGCTTGCACGCACTCCTTCTGTAGTGCATGGGAAGGAGTCAAGACAATAGCTTGCATCATAATGGTCAAATGGAGGGATTTCAGGTTACACGCCACCGTTTTCCTCTGGCTCTAACAAACTTTCTGCCCACCTCTTCCACAAGATCCCTGAGCCTTGGAGGGGGTGATAGGTGCGGGATGAGCATGGCGAGATACTGACCTCTTGGGACTCCCCATCATTTGTCTTCAAGATGTGGATACAGATCCATCTTGGTGGTGTCTCCTCTACTATTCAGACAAATTGAAGGAAGCAGACACATCTAAACAAACATGGGTGCAAATACAAATGCCTAGAAGATATTCTAGCAGGTGTAGCATAGTCATACTTGCAGAAGCTTCCCCACTGAGGTGTATAGCCTTTTCTGACACAGGGCGTTGGTCTACAGCACCAGATGTGTGCTCCATCCTGTCCTAGTTTGTTTCTTCATTGCTGTCACAAAACACTATGACCACTACCAACTTGGGGAGGAAAAGGTTCATTCAGCTTATATCTCCCGGGTCACAGTTCATCAGGGAGACCAAGGTAGGAACTCAGGGCAGGAACCTGGAAGCAGGAGCTGGAGCACAGGTTATGGAGGAACACTGCTTACTGGCTTGCTCCTCTGGCCTCTGCTCAACCTGCTTTCTTATGCAACATAGGCCCACCTGCCCAGGGATGGCACCACCCACAGTGGCCTGGGCCCTCCCACATCACTCAACAATCAAGAAGGTGCCCGATGGACATGGCTGCAGGCCAGTCCAATAAAGGAAATTTCCCAATTTAGTGTGACAATAAAGCTATCCAGCACAATTGACCCCTTGTCAACTTGACACACAAACACATCACTATTAAACCATAAACTTCCCAATTCTTGTCCCCAAGACACAATATTAGCATTACTTTCACAACATAAGACAGTACAACCTTAAAAACCCCACAGTCCTTAAAAAATCCAAACACTTAAAAGTTCATAGTCTCTATTAAAAGTCTCTTAACTGTGGGCTTCTGTAAAATCCAAAACAAGTACTGTCTTATTTCAAAGGGAAGAATTGGGCTCACCTAAGCAAAACCAAAGTCCAGCAACGTAGCTCAAGGCTGGACATCAGGGATTCACTCATGATCTTCTGGACGGGTTCTGGCAGTTCCACCTCTCTGACTCCGCCATCCACAGCACATGCAGCTTGTCTCGCAGACCCAGGCCAGCTCCATTCCATACCTACTGCTGTCCTTGGTGATCGTCCCATGGTCCTGGCATCTCCAAAAAGCTGGGGTCCCCACTTAAACTGAGGCTGCACCCTCACCAATGGCCTCTTCTGGCCTCTTGGGGTGCAATGCCTCAGATTTTCTCCATGACCTCTTCAACTCCAGGGTCCTCACTGCAACTGAGGCTGCACTTTCACCAATGTCTTTTCCTGGCCTCTCAGGGTGCCAAACCTCAGCTTCTCTCTATAATCCCTTCATGCTTTCAACACCAGAACCATGCAGGAAGACTCGTACATTATCAAGTCCTGCTTCCAGCTTGAGATGGAGGCTTGGGTCCTCTGTGTGCTGACCCTGTGGAAATACCTCCCAGATTTCACTACAGTGATGCTGGTCTCTTCTCACTTACAGCTGATTTTGCAGCCCCAGCTAACCAGCATCAATTGTCCCAGTAAAGCAAAGGTTTTACTTCAGGTTCTGGTCTCTTCTTAATCACAGCTAATTCTTCAGCCCCAGCCGACCAGAACCCACAGTCTCAATTCAAAATCTTATACGAACAGCCCTGAGAGCCTCTACCTCCCTTTGAAGCTTCACAAGCCAGGCCTCCATCATCCACAACTCTTTCAACATAACTGTTCCAAGCTCCACAGCAACAAACTCTGAGCACTCAATGGCTTTTCTAGCCCAAAGTTTAGAACGCTTTCACAATCCTAAAAATATCAAGGTCATGTCTGTTATAGCAGTACCCCACTCTCTGGTACCAATTTCTGTCCTAGTTTGTTTCTTTATTGCTATGACAAAACACTCTGACCACTACCAACTTGGGGAGGAAAGGGTTTATTCAGCTTACATATCCCAGGTCACAGTTCATTAGGGAGACAAAGGTAGGACCTCAGGGCAGGAACCTGGAGGCAGGAGCTGGAACACAGGCTTTGGAGGAGCACTACTTCCTGACTTGCTCCCCTGGCCTGCTTTCTTATGCAACACAGGCCCACTTGCCCAGGGATGGCTCCAACCACAGTGGGCTGGGCCTTCCCACATCACTCAACAAACAAGAAGGTGCCCCATGGACATGGACACAGGCCAGTCCAATGAAGGAACTTCCCCAATTGAGGCTCCCTCAACCCAGGTGTGTGAAGTTGACACTAAAGCTATCCAGCACACACCCCTAGGAGTGGACCTTATCCAAGTAGAAATTTGTCAATTATACTTATGTCAGTTGAGTAAATTATTACACCAGCAAGCATTGTGTTGCATGTTCATAGTGTGCAACATGTGGGGTCCATTGTTGAGCAGAATCGTAGGGGATCCTATTTCCCCAACCAGCTGCATAGTCCCTTCTGGCACTATGAAAGCCATCCATCTAGTGGCATGGAGTTTTCAGTTAAGTCTCGGCTGTCTCTCATTCTCCCGCACTTACATCATGCAGTGTCTTCAGCAACATGGCCTTACCGACCTTTTCTAGTGTACAACTGACATTGGTGGCAATAGCCTTGTTAGTTTGAGGGCCTCTAGGATCTCTCTGTCCAACAACAGCTCATAAGAGGGTAACCCACCCTTGGTATGGTAATATTTTCTTAACAGTTGTACAGTTTGGGGAGCCTTTGTTTTTATTTTTAGGCAGGATTAGGTGTCGTAGGTTTTTCCCAGCCATTTTGTTGGATATTACTTGTGTCTTACCCAACTATAAATCTCACAAGAATCTTATGGCCTTTGTTTCTTCAGGTGTACTTGATAGCTTTCAAGTGGATCTTGCATCTGTAAAACACTCAAAGGTTAACATCATATGTTAAATCAATCATAGACAAGGTCTAACACAGTGTGGAAAGGTTTTATCCATTTGTATTAATTGCTTTCTCTATAGATTTCTGTTGGGTACCATAGCATGGGTAAGATGCATTACCTTGGTTAGTTCTTTATTGTCTTTAGTTATCCCTTTGGAGTCATTCCACATTCTGGAGATTTTACATGGAGTCTCTTTGTGTATTTTTAACCTTGATACATTTACAGGTGCTGGCTCAAGTTGCCTGACCCTGCACTGGGCTAAGGAGGCAGTGGTTTTCTCTTGTCCCTGTTGCCTAAGTTAGGCAGGCCTTGGGTCTGCCTCCTGGCTGTAGCCATATCTGCCACCTCTCCATTGACCATACCTAGCTGCAGAGGGAGTCCCTGATGGGAAAAACTGCCTCCACCCCTAGTGTTGTCTTTCTCAGGAGAGAAATATACCTTATTTAATCTTGGGGATCCTTAACCACCCCTGGGGCAGTTTTTATCCTCTGAATGTCTTTTGTGAATTGTTCTTCAGGTTTTAAAGCCTTTCAGAAATTCCTTAGTACCAAATTTGGTTTTCTATCAATTTTTTCTTTGGGAATTTGGGTTTGACATAAATCTTGTCACATTTGTCTTCTAGTAACCCAAATGACCATTTCTTCTGTCTGGTCTTTTTTATATCTCTTATAGGTTTCTCTATCATTCTACAGACACATTTTACATGCTGGTTTGAGTCACTTAGATTTGCCAAAGCCTCTCTCACTTTATAAAGATCCTGTCCCATTAAAAGATTAACAAAACCATTAAAGCTCTATAGCATTCTCGAGGTCCCAGTTGAATTAAGCTTTCATTTCTGTCTTAGTTTGTTTCTTCATTGCTGTGACAAAATACTCTGACCAATACCAACTTGGGGAGGAAGGGTTTATTCATCTTACATCTCCCAGGTCACAGTCCATCAGGGAGCCCAAGGTAGGAACTCAGGGCAGGACCCTGGAGGCAGGAGCTGGAGCACAGGCCATGGAGGAAAGCTGCTTACTGGCTTGTTCCTCTGGCCCCTGCTCAGCCTGCTTTCTTATGCAACACAGGCCTACCTACCCAGAGGTGGCACCACCCATAGTGGGCTGGGCCCTCCCGCATCACTCCTCAAGGAGATACCCTTCAGACATGGCCACTGGACAGTCCAATAGAGGAAATTCCCCAATTGAGGCTCTCTCAACCCAGGTGTGTCAAGTTGACACTAAAGCTATCCAGCATACTTTATATCTCTGGTGCACACAGGCCTATCTGGCCCAGCAAACTGGGCATTATATATTGTTTTTCTAATACCTAGTTCTCTGAATAATGCCTGCCCCTCCTTTATAGTCCTCTAGCCCCTACTAGTAATGGGAGTCTCCACTGGTGATGACCATGTATCTTTAATACCTTGCATAAGCCATTCCATTAGGGACTAGGTTGAACAGCCTATGTCTCAAGGACAGATGGGTGGTTATATAATTCAGCTGAGATGCTTCTGAAGGACTTAGACTGGCATTATTTCCTCCAAAGTCTCATACCATCATGAGCCTCGTGGTGAGGGGCTCTTTAATTGCTTGTTTGAAAGTATTTCCTAGTCCCAACAGCTCCAGTGTGGAGTATTTTCTCCTAGCTGTATATTGTTAACTTTTTTTCTCTTTTTGTATTCAAAGTTGAATCTGAGGGGCAGCTTTAGCTTCTTTTATTTCTAGGTCTTTTTTTTTCTCATTACTATCTGTCTTTTTTTCTTGGGTTCTTTGACTCCTGGTCCCTTAACCTTATGCAAGTTAAAATCTCCCATTTTATCTCTCTCTCAAGCTCTGAAGCTAAGACTTAATTTTCCAGTAACTCCTTAATCTTTTTAATTTCCCCCGAGACTGTTGCCTTTGCAATGTACAAATCTTTAGTTATGCATAAAAGTGGCCAGGCCATCTTTCTGGGTTCCCCTCTTGTGTCCAAGACTTGTAAAAATTTTCTAGGCTCTCTATACTCCTTAACAAGTTTTCAGACACACATGGTGGCAGCCCCCATTTTTCAAGTAACTGAGCTGTTTTGTGACCTGGAGATTTCCCTTTTGAGTCTATCTGCGTCTGCATGGCCCGTGTCATTTAGTTACATATTTTACAATCCATTGTATATCCCGTGTGACTGTTGCTAACCCAATTAAGTGTGTGGGGCTGGCTACCCTCTCCCCTGGGTTCCCGCCAGTGTCTCTTGGATGGGTGGTGTTACTTCACAAGATGCCGCTCAGTGCCCATCTCCATCCTTTTGGATTTGGGTACCCGACTCCCTTTTGATTGGCCTCAAAGCTTTCGAAAGCCCACACCCCCATGTTTTTCCTGGACTCCTGCTATTTGCCTGTCCAACTGCACTACACCAATTGTTTCACAATACTTTCTCCTCCCTCTTCTTGGGAGACCCGCGGGCCCACGGCCTCTGAGGTCCCAGGGCTGCCAAACCAACAGCATACCTTCAATTTGCGTTTTGGATAGTTTATGACACCTGGGAGGGTGTGACTTACAAAGGCATGAAACATTGCCATCAGTGTGCCCAAGCGTGTCCCCACCTCTCCCAGCTTTTCCCACTCACCCACTCACCTACCATTTGCTGCTCTGTTCCCTGTGCTCAGTATGGTGGTGGCTCCTCCCCTTCATGCAGCTAAGTTCTACTGATTGGGTGGGAGAGGTGGTGGGCCTCTGCCTACTTGATTCTTTCTGCAGAGCATGGGAAGGAGGCGAGACAATAACTTGTGTCATAGTGGTCAGTTCAGTTGGAGGAACTTCAGATTACACCATGGTAGTACTTTTGATTTTTTTTTTTTAGAAGAAGCATTTCATTACAGCTTTAACATACTCAATAACAGTTTCCAGAGCAAAGATACATCTCTTTTAAAAGTGGCTATAAAATATTTAGGTTTGCCGTTGAGTTAATACAGTTATACAATATTGAACTCAGTATAAACCTTATAAGACATAAAATTAAATGAGTTTTTAACCTTTAAAAAAGAGCTCCATTTCATTTTAAAATATACTGTTTCTTACAGAAAGACTCATTGTTTATGCTAATAACACTGAGATATTGGCTCATGCATCTCTCATCTGTATGTATCTGATTATTACTAGTCACAATTGGTTGCACTCGGATCCTTGGCACCTGTATATGTCTATAAAGTCATCAGGTAAATTTCAATGGTAATTAGTAGA
>NW_008334957.1:1356329-1367241 GCF_000622305.1 Nannospalax galili | reverse complement strand
TGTGTGTGTATATCATTGTGATAGATTGTCAGAACTTTCAACTTTACAAATTGCTTACTCAAAAATATCTTAGTCTAGTTTTTGTTTCTTGTCAAATTAATTAATTCATTCAAGGTAACTGACAGAATTTACGTGGAAAGTAGTAGGAAAGATATATTCATTCTTATCAAAATGCATCATTAGTAACCATAGCTCTCCCAAAATTATTTGTGCTTTAAGGAAAGACTTCTTATTTTTTGAAGTCTAACATGTACAACTATTGAAGATATCAGATATGACAATGAGTGAGAGCCAAGCCCACGTGCCAAATGCTGGAAGGTGCCTTCATGGAACAGCACCATTCAGGTTGGTTGGTATTGCTCAGGGGCTCTCCTAAGGTTGCCCATTCCGTTACTAGTTTTATTTGCTTTCTTTTATTAAACCACACATTCTCCAATACTATGAATCCATGGCAGGGACAATATTGTAGTATACAGGGAAGAGTTAGATAAGGAATAGGTGGTTGGAGGTTGTGAGAGTAGGGTATGAGACCCAGCAAGGACACATTTTATGTAGTTTGCACGTACACTGTTAACTGCCCTGGAATGAATCTTTGTGTCCATTTGTTGAAACTATTCCAAATGTGATGGTGTTTGCAAGTGGGGCCTTTTGAGGTAATCAGGTCATAAAGGTATATCCCTCATGAGTGGGATTAGTGTCTTCATAAGAAAAGATCAGTGAGCCACCTTGTTCTTTCTGCTCTATGGGGATACAACAACAACAAAAAAACCTAACAGCCCAAGCATAGAAAAGTTGCTTCTCCAAGAACCTGGCCCAGCTGGCACCCTCATTTTTCTCTCTTGGATCTACGCAAGTATGAGACATAAATGTTTGTGATGTAGACTTATGGTGTTTTGTCATAGCAAGCCTTGCTGATTCAGACAGGAACTACCTTTAGTCGCAGTATTGAAGACATGATTAAGTTATTTCATTTAATGCTAGGTATGTGTATGCAGATCCAGATGTAGTAGTTCATTAGGTAATTCTGTAGATAAGAAATAGGGGCGGGCTGGAGAGACAGCTCAGTGATTAAGAGCAGTGACTGCTGTTGCAGAAGATTCAGGTTTGGTTCCCTGAAATCACATGACAGCTAACAACCAACTGTAATGTGGTCTCCAGATCTAGGGGATCTAATCCCTTTGGGGCATTGCATACATGGGTGCACTAACACATAAAATAAAAAAATAATATTAAGTTGAAGCAATTTTTTAAACTAAAAAATTTTTAATCTAAACCTACAATCCATTTCTCAAATCAAGATGTTACCTGTGTGGGTTGTAGAGATGGCTCGGCAGTTTAGAGCATTGACTACTCTTGTAGAGGACCTGAGTTCGATTCCCAGAACCCACATGGCAGCTAACAGCCATCTGTATCTCCATTTCCAGGGAAGTCCAACACCCTCCTTGACCTCTGCAGGTATTGCAGGACACAGGTGCACTTACATACATGCAGGCAATACTCTCATACACATAAAATGAAAACAATAAATAAAATATTTAATAAGAAGTAGGAGAAATATGCCAGTAATTTCATATTTAGCTTTATTTCCCAGCAGTAGAAAACACTGTAGGGGCGGAAAACATGTCCAGGTGATGGTTGATTTTTCTCATAAAGACAATTAAGTCACTAAGTGGGGAAACTGAAAGAGCACTGGCCTCTGCTTCTCTTGCTTTTCTAACATAAGAAAGTCACAGGAAGGAGAAGGAACTTGGTACACATAGCTGTAGGTGTTCATTTATGTATGTGCATACTGTGAGTACTGTGATACTCCAGAGATGTAGGTTAATTCACCAGACCTGCTTCTTAGACACAAGTAGAAATTCTGAGTACCCACTGAGAGAATTTTGCCTGGTAGCCAAGAAACAATCAGTAACATATAAAGGAACGGCACTTTCTGGTTAATAGATTTTATATCCACCACTTATTTAATCTTCCAAATTAATATTTGATAATACAAAAAGAACTGATGGTTACAGTTCTAAATGATAGAAATGGAAAATGAAATCACTAAAAGTCACATAATTTCTTAGTTGAAGAATCAGGAAGAAAGTTAATTTTCTCTGTTTTTATATTATTTTCATAGGACTATAAAAAAACCAAAGGTGGGGCTGGAAAGATGGCTCAGCGGTTAAGAGCACTGTCTGCTCTTGCAGAGGACCAGGTTCGATTCCCAGCACCCACATGGCGGCTATGAACCGTCCTTAACTCCAGTTCCATGGGAATCCCAAGCCCTCTTCTGACCTCCACAGCATTGCATGACATGGGTGCACTCACATGCAGGCAATACACTCGTACACATAAACAACATGGGTGCACTCACATATATGCAGACAATACACTCGTACACATAAAAAAATAAAAATAAAAAATAAAAATAATAAAAAAACAAAGAAATGTCTGAGCTTTGCTGGTTAATTATAAGTATTTAAGGAAGAATTAATACCTACTGTCACAGGTATTGAAAGAAATAGAATGAAAAAACTTCCTAAATGTGCTGTGAAGCTTTTATACCCAAACCAAAGTCAATAGAATAGTCACAAGTTCATTTACCTTAAGAATATGGATGCAGGGGCTGGAGAGATGGCTCAGTGGTTAAGAGCACTGACTGCTCTTGCAGAGGACACGGGTTTGATTCCCAGCACCCACATGGCAGCTAACAACTGTCTGAAACTCCAGTTCCAGGAGTATCTGACACCCTCTTCTGATCTCCATGGACATTGCACAACATGCGTATGCTTATGCACATGCAGGCAATACACTCATACATATAACACAAAAATAATAAATAAAAATTTTAAACAAGAATATGGTTGCAGAATTCTCAACGAAATGCTAATAAACTGGGGATTGGAGAGATGGCTTAGTGGTTGAGTGCTTACTGCTCTTGCAGAGGACCTGAGTTTGTTGCCAGGACTTGTAACTGCCAATAACTTGAAAACCAGGGGCTACAACCTTCCACCAGCTTCTGCAAGCATATGTGGCTCAGCAGTTAAGAACACTGGCTGTTCCTGCAGAGGACCCAGGTTTGAATCCCAGTGCCCACATGGCAGCTGACAACTGTCTGTAACTCCAGTTCCAGGGGATCCAACAGCCTCTCTGTCTTCCGTGAGGGCATTGCATGACACGGGTCCAGTTACATACATGCAGGTAATACATGCATACACATAAAATAATAAAAAATAAAAATAAACTTAAAAACATATAATACACTGAATGTAACAACTTAGAAAACTGATTATATATCATAACCATGTGAGATTTAGCCTAGAAATGCAAATTTTTGAACATCTAAGAGAAAAAAAAACCAATGTAATACTCTTAATGCAATAAACTAACAAAAACTACAATAGTTCCCATAAATTCCAGGAAAAACCTCTTCATAATGTAATATTCATTTCATAACAAAACTTTCAATAAACTGGCAAGAGAAAGTTGACTTACTCTGGTTACTAAAGGGCAGCCTGGGGGCTGAAGAGACAGCTTAGTGGTTAAGAGCACTGGCTGCTCTTGCAGAAGACCCAGGTTGGATTCCCAGCACCCACATGGCAGCTAAGAACTGTCTGTAACCCCAATTGCAGGGGAATCCAATATCCCCTTTTGACCTCTAGTGCCTTCTTCTGAGCTCTACAGGCAAAGCACGTGAGTGCACTTACATACATGTAGGCAATACAGTCAAACACAAAAATAAAAACAATAAATGAAAAATATTTTTAAAGGGCGTCCTGGAAAAACTCACACCCAACATCATAATACAAAAGGTGGACTGCTTTCCCCTAGTTTCAGGAATTATAGGAGCATGCACGGTCTTGCTTCCATTCTCCATTGCACAAGGGAGTCTTGCTTGTACAGTTACGTATGAAGCATATGCAAAGGTCCTTCAAATGGTAAAAGTGTAATTATCTCTGCATTCATAATATGATGTCCTCCTTAGAAGCTCCAGGAGTCTATAAAAATATCACAACAAATATATAACTTCTCAATATTGCAGGATATATTGTCAATACCCCCATAACCACAGTTCTATACATTATCAGAGAATAATCCAAAAGGAAATTAAGCCACAAATTCTACTTATAATAACATTAAGATAAATAATTTGGAACAAGTTAAAGAATTTTAATACTTGTATGTTAATGCTAAAATAAATTTGTCCTAAATAATGAAATTATATCGGACATCATGAATCTCAAGGTTTAATATTATCAGATGATAAAACTACTCTCAATGAGTGACATATTCATCATCTTTCAAATTGTAGCTTCTTTTTCTTTTAGGACAATAATACATTGACTCTAAAATTTATTTGGAAATACAGGAGAGTGATGAACTTAAACACTCTTAAAGTCTGAATGGTTTATACTTTATGATCATAAAATTTATTGTCAAGCTACAATAATCAAGGCCATGTATGTGATACTGACATAAGAATAGACATATAAATCAGTGAGGTAAAACTCAGAGTCCATAATAAATCCTCACATTTATGGTCAACTGATTGTAGAAAAACTGCCACTATATTTCTGAGAGATAGAATAGTCTCCAGCAAACAGTGTTAGGGACACCAGGATATCTGCATAAGAAAAGATAAATTTAGGCCCCACTATATACAAAAATTAAATACAAAAGAATAGACATATAAATCAGTGAGGTAAAACTCAGAGTCCATAATAAATCCTCACATTTATGGTCAACTGATTGTAGAAAAACTGCCACTATATTTCTGAGAGATAGAATAGTCTCCAGCAAACAGTGTTAGGGACACCAAGATATCTGCATAAGAAAAGATAAATTTAGGCCCCACTATATACAAAAATTAAATACAAATAGATTGTGAATCAAAGATCTAAAATGATATAAATCAGAATTAAAATATGAGACTATAATTCCATTTATGTAGAATGATCAGAAGAAGAAAATCATGAGACTAGGAAGGAGTTTGGAAGCTGCCTATGCTGTGGTGGTATTGGTGGTGGTGGTGGTGGTGGTGAAGATTCCCTGGGAATAGATAATAGGTTTCTTTTTAGAGTGAAGAAAATATTGTAAAATTAGTTTTTAGTGATACGTATTCAACTCTTGAAGCCAACATAAAATCCACTGAATTGTATATTTTTTTAATTAATTTTAGTTTACATGAAAGGTTTCTCAATAAAACTATTAAAATAGGGGCTGGGGATTAGTTCCACGTGTAGAGTGCTTGCCATGGTGCACCAGACTGTGGTGGGCCCTGGGTACAGATTCCTCAGCACTTAAACCAGGCTTGATGGAAGTCAGAGGACAGCACGCTGGAGTTGGTTCTTTCCTTCCACCATGTGTGTTCTGGTTATCAAACTCAGGTCACCAGGCTTGGCAACAAGTGTGTCTACCTGCTGAGTTATCGCAGCAGTGCTAGAGGCCACTTTTTCCTTTGAAACATTATAATTATACTAATATAGTGTTGATAATTTGAGGGAGATACATGGAGAGTCCAAGTTACAATTTATAGTCCATATTTTTTGGTATTTTTGGGACAGGGTCTTCGAGCTGGCCTGGAACTCACTATGTAGACCAGTCTGGCCTCAGTCTTACAGAGATCCTCCCACCTCTGCCTCATGAGTACTGGGATAAAAGACATGCTTTACCATTCCTGGCTTTACAGTTCACAATTTTGTCCTTTATTCTTTGAACTATACACAATCAAATAAATTTACCATAACAACTATTACAGTAATTTATTATTAGTTGCATAACTATATAAAATACTAATTACCCTGCCTTCTGAATCTCTATAGTACTTTCAAATCTCTTCTTCCATAGTTTATCAATTAGTATATGTGGGCTCATATATACAAAGTATAATATATATATATACACACACACATATATATATTGTATATGTAGAGCTTAATTTGTAAGTATCTATAAAAGACAGAAACTTTTTCTTCATGTAAAGATTCAACAGAGTTCCCTAATGATATGGAGTCATGAGTGCATTTTTACTTGGGTAATTTATACATAAGTCTATACCAGAGAAGAGATGTTGAGTAATAGTCCCTGTCGGTAGGCTCTATCAGCAATCCAAAAAATTATAAAAGATTAAGATTAATAATACTCTACCCTCTTATAAGGTTCATTGTTTAATGCTAATGTCCAGAAAAATCCACACCTTTTTATTAAATATATTTGGCATAGGACATTGAGCTCCTGGGATTCTATATAAAATTTAAAGCATAACTTTTCCTCTCATACACTTTTTACAAGTTAAAAAGGGCAGAAAATACTGCAGATGATAGAAATACCTCACATATGCAATAAGACAGATTTTTCAATATGACCAAAAGGTCAAATAGGCTTCTTTCAAAAGAAATCTTTGTAACATACTTTTCCCACCAAAGCTGCTGTTATAAAAACATGCTGCAGTTATTCTTTTGGAGTTTCTGCCTAACTGCATACAAAGTAAACATATAATCTTGGTACTTTTTAATTGTATATGGTTTGTATCCAAAATTATATTTTTTAAGTAAGCCAACCTCTATAGTCAAGGCTTAACTCAGAATCACTTTAAAGTATTTCCAAAATTATATCCAGTCCCACAGCAGGAAGATAGGTACCATGTCTGATTTTGTGTTCTGTAATATCACAACAGCAAATGTGTGTTTTGGTTCACTGCCAGGCACATATTGAACATCCAGGTAAATGTTGGTTGAAGTAGTCGTAAATGAATTGATGTTTGTATTACTTTGAGGTGAACAATACTCTTACCAATGTCTGTATATGTTTCTCAAAAATCAATTATTTCATAGCTCACAGTTTGCATATCTGGCTCTGTGCTCACCGCTTGACCTCTTCTCTAGCACATGAGATGGATTTTGACTTCCTTGTTTTGGCATACACCCTATTCATTTCCCTATCGCTTACATTTTAAAAATATGAGGCCTTAGGACTTTTTCATTTTATTTTTTGTTTTGTTTATATATTTTATTGAATTTTTGTATATTACATATGCAACATCTTAATCATCTTTACATACACACCCCATCTGTACCCTCTCATGGGCACCTACCCCAGATTTTATTCATTCTGTCATTTATATTAAGGCCTATTGAGTCAATTTAGTATCCCCAGACGTCCATCACTACAAGTATTATATTGTATAAAAATTACAAAAGAACAATAAAAATTTGTTCTTTTAAAAGATGGGTGGAATTTAGGCATGTGGAGATTGAGTGAGGTAACTGAATGAAGGAAAGAGCTTAAAGCAAAGTTAAAGACTGATGGCATGGATTCTTGTTCCAATTCCTGTGTAGGCCTTTTTTTCTCTTGACATGTTTATCTCAAATGTAACTTGAACAATGGTGTGATAAAGCAGATTCATTTGCAAGAATCACAGAAATATTTCTGTGATAACAGAGAGGAAGCATACTGTTTGCAATAATGCCCTGCAGCTAATCACTTGTAGCACAATAAGGCCTTTCACTGCAATCCTATTAGACCCATTTGTGAAGGAAATTACACCCTTTGCTGCATAGCAAGATGTTAAGCAAAGCATAGTTTATTGCAAATATGTCTGATACAACAATGAGATTGGAAAGGAGCACACAAAATATACAATCTTCTTTTTCATTATTGTGCTTTGATCATAGGCTTGAAAAGTGCATTTCAAATCTGTAAATATTGATTATGAGATAGATGATGCATACTGTAAATGTTTTGAAGGAATAATAATGAGGAGCAGTGAGTCGCAGATAACTATTGGGTGAAAGAAGTGGAATTGACTTTATCAGAGCTTCAGATCGGAGTTATGTTTCAACCTTGATATCCATGGAGAAGAAGAAAATTGAAGATAAGCATGGATAAACAGGGGCAATGCATATATGCTATTGAAGTTTTCTGGTATAAGCGTTTCTGAAGTTTTGTGTGTATTCCTAATCTGTAAGTACATGTACTATGAGAAGATGGAAACATTTGCTGTTCCTGTGTTACATTTTCAGAAAAAAAAACACATTTTAGAGAAATTGTATAAGGAGTACCCCACACAGTATGGGGCCACATTTTCATGTCCACAGTAAAATGGAAACCTAATTAGCACCTGAGGCTAAACATGTTTATGGCCACAGATTCCACTACACAAGAGCAATGCCAGCCAAGCCTAAAAGAGAAACTGCTATTATTTTTATCGTGCTTATATAAATGGCTTAGGAGTTCATTTTAAGGGCTTGGTTATTTTAAGAATACCTTCCCAAGGGGCAGCAAGATGGTGGTCCATTCCCTAGAAAATTACAGAAAGGTAGCAATGATGAGATTCAACAGCTGATGAGAAACTAAACATTTTTTTCTCCCAATACTCAAAGAAAAATGACATCACAAATACAAACAAGAAGAGCATAAAAAGTCAAAACAAAACAAAACAAAAACAAACTCAACACATCAGGGGTAGAGTAATTAGCCATGTGGACCTAGAATAGTGCATATTTGGGGGATGAGGGGTAATTGATATAGAATTCAGAGCTTTCTGCATGCTTGACAACTATCCTACCACCGAGCTCCACTACCCAGGTCCAAATCTAGATTCTAATTCTGTATCAGCAACTATACAGACTTTGTTGATAAGTCACCCTGCCTAGTGACTTCATTTGCATGGTGAGCATTAGGCTAGTATTTTAGTGATTCTCAAATGTTATTTTTAAAAAACCCTGACTAGAATCTTACTTGGAATTGTAGTATGTAAAAGAGATGGAGGTAAAGATACAGGAGTCAAATTTCTGGAGATCTGCCCCATCAGTCTTCCATGGGCTCATGGAACTGATTTGCAGGCACTGTTCAGTCATCCAAGGACCCTGAGGACCTTGCTAACTATGGTCTAGAAACCAGTAGCTTCGGTGGGTAAAGATGCAGCACCTCAGAAGCTGCTTAGAAATAGAGATCCCCAAGCTCCACGTGGCATTGCTTTATATGAATCTGCATTCTAAATGATCACCACCCCACAGGAATCTACTTCACAGCGAAGTTTTAGAAGCCTTGCTGTAGATATGCATACATATACATTTGAAAAATAGTTACCAGTTTAGTCCATTGGAAGTCCAATAAGCAAGAACAAGAGGAAGTGTCAACAGTGCCATGTTTAGAGGTTTACGTAGACGACACACTATTTTATTTTATTATTTTGTATTATTGACGGTCCAGAGCTATGCCTATTTTACATTACCTTATTGTATAACAGTTTATTAGTCAAGAGCCCAGCAAGAACTTAATTACACACACAGTGGGGTTAATTGAAGATAGTTATAATAAAGAGAGTATCATCACAATTGTGGGCAGGCTTAACGAACCAACCAGGGATGGTAAAGCACTCCCCAGCGGCAGTAGGAGCCATGTACTCTGCTAATGTTGCTGAAGTGGAAGGAAGGAATGGACACTTGGGAGAGAGCTAACTGAGAGCTAACTGCAGAAGCTTTGGCCTTTGATGGAAGAATACAGCCACTTCCCAGTCAGATTCCAGCAAGAGTTCAACAGGACAGAGAACAAAACAGACTCTTCTCTCTCACTCTGGTCACCACCGGCCAGTCCCAAATGGAAACCAGAGGGCTAGGGAGTCAAGGGATGCAGTCCATTCAAGTTTTCCTCCTAGAGTTCTAGACAGGACACAAAGACATGGAAAGCTATGCATGAGTAAATAAAGACTATCTGGTAATAAATGGTTGGGTTTATAAATATGAAAGCAGGAAATTAGGGAATGATGAAAAAGTCTCATTTTGTTTGCATATATGTTTAAACACCCAGATAGGCACCGATGCATGCCAACTATTACAAAGAATTTTCTAAGGAGCAGTGAGGTATAGAGGAATGTGGGCTTTGTAGAGTCATTTTTGTCCCTCTGTTGTAGGAAGTTTTAGTGATAACGATGTTGTTAATGTTTATTTACCTAGCACATACCTTCAGAGACATTATTAAGGAGGCTAGAGGATAAAATGTCCTCATTATCAGGAACCTAGATTTCAGGTAAAAAATACAAACTACATTGATGACATGAATGTTAAATGGGAATAAGGGAAAGATTTATTGATTCAGTCTCCCATCCAGCATTTCAGTTGTTGAACTTTGTACTAGTCTCCATCTGTTGCAAAAAGAATGTTCTTTGATGAGTGGTGAGAAGTATACTTATTAGTGAATATAAAAACACATATTTAGAAACAGTAAGAAAATAGGTCTAGGAAAGTAACAGTAGTGGATTATTCTCAAGGTCTGTGACCTCTCCAGCCATGTATACTTGGCTATAGTTACAGTACCACACATGAGTTCCCTCCCATTGAGTGGGCCTTAAGTCCAGTTAGAAAACTGTTGATTACCCCAAGATAAAAGTGGCACTATTGCACTGATAGAGATAATTTGCTGGGCTGGTCATTAGAGTAGTTTCATAGGTTTTACAGCTGGGTGGAAACAGTGATTGGTTTTTCTCCTTCGGCAGCTTGCATAGTACCTTGTAAGACTAGCTTGTAGGCTAGTCTTCAGGGAGGAAGCTTCCAGGTCAGTTTCAGCACAATTGATTGAGTCCAGTGTTCAAAGTACTTTGTGTCTTTATCTTCAAGTTCTGGGAGGAAATCTTAGAGTAGTTTCATAGGTTTTACAGCTGGGTGGAAACAGTGATTGGTTTTTCTCCTTCGGCAGCTTGCATAGTACCTTGTAAGACTAGCTTGTAGGCTAGTCTTCAGGGAGGAAGCTTCCAGGTCAGTTTCAGCACAATTGATTGAGTCCAGTGTTCAAAGTACTTTGTGTCTTTATCTTCAAGTTCTGGGAGGAAATCAAGTGTTGTGGCAATGGTCTATCTAATTTTTGTAGTCTCTTAGACTACACTGACCAACAGTATCTAGGAATAACTATAACTAAAGATTTCTACAAT
>NW_008334957.1:1348374-1355601 GCF_000622305.1 Nannospalax galili | reverse complement strand
AAGCAATACAGCAGAGCCACAACAGACACAGGCTCTGAGATCTGGAGCACCCAACCTGCCTATCCCAGGCTTACCACAGGGTGGACTTCAACAAGTGATTCAGCTTTTCACAGCCTTAATTTTCTCAGGTGAAAATGGGAAAGAGGCTAGCACTTAAGCACATAGGTGCAGTGAAGTAAATCATTTCACATGGTGCAGAGAGACAACAATAGATTGTATGCTGTAGTCTCTACAGACTCGATATGTCTATCGAGTAAGCCCTCCCCAGCTTACTACCTTGTGTGTTACTTTTGGTAGCCAGAGGCCAGGAGAGGTATGGCAGGGATTACAGTGAATAGAACGGCATGGTGGGGGTATATTTGATGTAGACATGGATTGAATAGCCAGACTCTGCCATTGGCAGACAATGGGGCCCCAAATCACCCAAGCTCACAGCTGAACTGGTTGGGACCAGCTTGGCACCCCTTAACTATCTCTGGAATCTCCTGGCTGGGAAGCATTTTTCAAGACATGCTTACCCAAGTCTCCTTAGGTGTACGTGGGCCCTGTTTTTATTATTATTATTATTATTATTATTATTATTATTATTATTATTCTGGAGGGATTACTATACCAGATTCCAAATTATATCACAGCGCTATAGAGTAATACTGGCACAGAAACAGACACGTAGATCAATGAGACAAAATAGAAAAGGAAAACGTGTGCACGTGACTACAGTCACCTGGTACTTGACAAAATGCCAAAGATACATGCTTGAGGGAAGACAGTATCTTCAGCAAATGGTTCTGAAAAAACTGGATCTCCATGTATAAAAAAGGGAGGCAGAGGCAGGCGGATCTCTGTGAGTTCAAGGCCAGCCTGGTCTACATAGTGAATTCCAGGACAGCTGGGGCCATAGGGAGACCCTGTCCCAAAAAGACCAAAGGAAAAAAAAAAATGAAATTAGACCTACATCTATCACCCTGTATAAAAATCACCTCCAAATGGATTAAAGGCATCAATGTGGAGCCTGGAACACTGAAACTGTTAGAAGAAAACTTAGACAGTACCCTATAAGACATAGGTGCAGGAAAGGACTTTCTAAATTGAACTTCATTTGCTCAGAAATTAAGGTCAGCAGTTGACAAATGGGACCTCAACAGACTCAAAAGTTCTGTACAGCAAAGGAAAAAAAATGAGTGAAGAGGTGTCCTAGTTTGTTCTTCATTGTTGTGACAAAACACTCTGACCACTACCAACTTGGGGAGGAAAGAGTTTATTTACCTTACATATCCCGGGTCACAGTTCATCTGGGAGCCCAAGGTAGGAACTCAGGGCAGGAACCTGGAGGCAGGAGCTGGAGCACAGGCCATGGAGGAACGCTGCTTACTGGCTTTCTCCCCTGGCCCCCTGCTCAGCCTGTTTTCTGATGCAACACAGGCCCACCTGCCCAGGAGTGGGACCACCTACAGTGGGCTGGGCCCTCCCACATCACTCATCAAGAAGATGCCCCATGGACATGGCCACAGGCCAGTCCAATGAAGGAAATTCCCCAATTGAGGCTCCCTCAACCCAGGTGTGTCAAGTTGACACAAACTATTCAGCAGAAGAGGAAACCCACAGGGTGGGAGAGAATCTTTGCCAGCTATAGATCTGATAGAGAATTAATTTGGAATATATAAAGAACTCAAAAAAGAGTCAAGAAAACAAATGAACCAATAAAAATGGGCCTTAAATATGAACAGAGGGTTCTCAAAAGAAGAAATAAAGATGACTAAGACCTACCTTCAAAAGACCCACATTGGTCTGCTCAATTACCTGTAACTCCACCCCCAGGGATCTGACACCCTCTTCTGGACTCTCTGGGCACCTGAACTCATGTGCACATACCTCCCCCATACATATATACACATAATTAAAAGTAAAATAAAAAACATTCTTAGTAAGCCCTAAATTTGCTCCAAAATAAAACTATGCTGCTAAAAAAGAAAGGAACCCTGGGGAGGGGGATTGAGAGAGGGGAAGCGTAGGACACAAGAGTTATCAGGGGGGAACTGGGGAAAATGGGGAAGGAGGAGGGAGGGCTATACGGGAAGGAGAGAGAGGAATGAGAGTTAATCATACTTAGGTAGTGTGAGAAACTCTAGGGAAATGTACTATTTCATAATCCTACTTAAAAATACCTATAGCTACAGGCTATGATAAGGGCTTTAAAAAAGTAGATAACTTACAAAAGAGAGCTAAACACAGCTTCCACGAGACACTTGGGATTTGAAGTGTTCATTGGAAGCAGCTTGGCTGTGGAAGATGGTAACTGTACAAACAGCTGATGGGAGAGTGGAGACAATGGTGCTTGAGTGTGGGGCACTAGGAAGAGGACAGTGTGAGTCATATGGGCAGGGCAGATAAAGGCCAGAAGGGAAGGGGAAATGATGGCATAGTAATGAAGTGAAAATAGATCTCCTCTGCCTGGGCTTTGGACCCTTACCTCTGAGGCTGCTTGAGAGCACCTGACTCACCTGCAGCCCACCTGAAGGAAGGCTAAGAAATGGAAACAACCTAAATGTCCCTCAACTGTCAAATGTATAATGAAAATGTATAGTTACACAATGGAGTTCTATTTAATGGTTAAGAAAGATGAAATCATGAAATTTACAGGCAAAATATACTAATTCCACTCATCAAAGAAAGCTTCTTTTTGCAACATTTGGAGACTACTTACAGAGTTCCACAACTGGTTACACTCAGAGAATGAGTGTCTGTGGGATTCTCAGTCCTAGGTGGCACATCTATACATCCAATGCTCATATAACATAGTAAAAACAGGTGGTAGAGAGAATACTAATTCATCTCTCAACTCTCCTCATGCAACAGTGGGTGATGAACACAGAAAGCCACAATTTCCCAAAATGTAGACAATAAGAGACTACAGATTGCATGTCCCTGGATAGGACTCCTATATTAAGCTTCACCCACTCAAGGTTAAGGGATCATTGAGGAAGAGGGTTCCAGAAAGATGGTAAGATCCAGGGGTGGTGCATAAATATAAGAAAACAGAGTTTTCCAGGCTTCTGAGAACTTGCTCATATGAACTTACAGCAATGGTGAGAACGTACAGAAGACCCACGCAAACTTAATCCGACAAAAAAACCCAGCATAGACTGGGGAAATGGGCAGGAGTCCCCAGCCTTAGCCAAGGAACTATTGACAACTGATTGCAGCTGGGGGAGGGAAAGTTGATCTTCTTTAAGGGAGTGATTCTACACATGCTGACCAGGCTCCAGTAAATAAGTCACACCAAGGGACATCTGGGTATAAAAGCTTGAATTAATAAGCCTTAACATATATGACAGAGAGCATGAAATTCTGTTGGCGGGCTATGGGGGAGGACTGCAGATAGGGGAGGGGCTCTAAATATGATTAGGATGTATGAAATGCACAAAAATTCTATAAAACAGACACATTTTAAAAAGAGAACCTGAGAGAAATGGAGGTGGATCTGGGAAGAGGTGTGAGCAGGAGTGGGGCGTAAATATGACTAAAGTACATGTATGCATGTATGATGTTCTAAAAGAATGAAAAAATATATTAAAAACAATTTAAAAACTGAAAGTAACATTGTAACTGGAGTAGATACTGACGGGAACAAGTTTGTTCTTTATCCTTGAGTCATGGAAAAGTAAATAAATGAACACGCAGTGGGAAAATTACTAGTATAAAATATTGAACTGTTCCTATTATTTTCAACTAAAACCCTACTTGTTCTGAAGTTTTTCTGAGAAATAAGTAGAGAAGGGCATTTTTCTTAAAAGTTAATCCAAAGTTTGGCTTTTCTTCCAGTGTGGCAAAGTAGCTGAATTGTGCTCAATTTTTGTCACGTTTTGCTCAGCATTGAGGCAATAACATTTTTTAAAGGCATTAACAGCAGTTTTCTTTATTGAGGATCTTATAAAGACAGAGCTATTTAAACTTGATGATTGCCCAAAGTGAGGTACAGAAAAGAAGATAGTCACGTCAACAGTTAAGAATTTCTGTGTGTGTTTGCACATCTTTATTCTTACTCTTGAAATATTCTCAATTCTTTGTCCCTAACAACTTAATATCTCGGTCACCTTCATCCACCACCGGGCTTTACTGACACTCCTTTAATACAGCAGTTTGGTGTTCTCAAGAGGATAACTCATGATCAATGTGTATTTCTCTGAATTCCAGCCTACTGAAAATGATGTGAACAGTCTTTCTTGATCTAGAACCATCCACCCTGGCACTATCATTTCATATAAAATACATTGTGAGTACCAACAAGAGCACTGTTGGAAGTGTTGGGGACCCTGCCAATCACCCGTTTCTCTACATTACAATTTTCAAGAGCGCTCTTTCACCGTAACCACATCCCTGACCAGTTTTAACACAGAAGAAATACTAAAAGAAGTCATGGTCTTTCTCTTCTAGCACCAATACTGTCATTACTGATGTGGTGGGGAGGTGACATCTTATTTTTCAGACATGTGAATTTGTAGGTGGTTGGATGTGTTTGGATGATATTTAACCAGATACAGTGTCCTGTTGTTAAGCAGAATGGATGTAGTGAATGTAGTGACTCATTTTAAATGATTTTGTGGGCATTGCAGATGTTGGATACCTGTCACACCTTCCAGCATCTGAGGTATAATCCAGGAATCTTGGGTTCCTCTCTGTGCTGCTTAAACTTACAATTTTAAGATGAGTGAGTTCCAGAGACCTACTGAACAGCAGAGCACTGTGATTGATAATAATGTACTATATGCCTACATGAAAAATGCTAAGCAAATAGGCTTTAAATATTCTTGCCACGGACAATAAACTACCCATGTGAGGTGAAGAATGTGTTTAGTTGTAACAATTGCTTAGCAGTGTCTGTGTATATCAAGATATCATGCTGGACACTTTGGATATATTCAAAATCATTTATCAACCATACACTAAAAGCTGATAAAGTCTTTCTGTTTTAGAGAAGAACTAATTGGATCTAATAGAGATTCCTATTGTATAGTTGCCATTATATTTTCCTGTTTATATATTTTATGCATTTGAAGGAAATGTAAAGAGAGAGCCGATCCATTAAAAAGCTTAAGACCTGTGGCTGGAGAGGTGGCTCAGCAGTTAAGAGCACGGGTTGCTCTTGCAGAGGACCCAGGTTCAGTTCCTAGTACCTACATGGCAGCTAACAACCATCTGTAACTCCAGTTACAGGGGATCCAATTCCCTCTTCTGACCTCTGAGGACATTACATGACACAGTTACACTTACATACATGAAGTCAATACACTTATATACATAAAATAAAATAAATAAATAAAATTTATGAAAAAGTTTAAGACCTGAAGTAAAAGAATTTCACCGTTAGTAAACTTACTTTATTCTTCTATATTTTAATGTGGATTTATTTAAAATTCTGTTAATATTTGTAGAGTATATAGTTTGTGGAATGCAGTATCCCACATGGCAGAAAACACAGCAAGGGCCAAACTTAAAACGAAACAAAACAAAACAAAAAATCTCCCACTTTTAAGACTGCTGCATCCTGATATCACCATAGATATGAAAAGGACAGGGAGTGAACTAATCAGTGTATTCAATATTATGTGCTAAGAAGGGACACAAAGGCTAGAAGAAGAAGGAAGGAATTGTTGAAACTGTGGGTCTTTCTGAGTACTATGTAGTAATGAACATTGGCAGTCTAGCAAGTGTTCACGATACCAGTGTCATTTAACAGTCAAGTGTCATTTAACAGTCAAGTATACTGATTGTTCCAAAGGGCTGCCGTAATGGATTTAATGGTGCTGGCTCACTCCTTCCCCAGTGTATCAGCAGCCTACCACCCACAACCTCAGGATATGTAATATGTATGTCATGGACATGATCAAGATAGGAACCCAGAGCTGGGCATGGTGATACACTCTGCAAATTCCAGCACTGGGAGGCAGAGTAAGAGAGCTGCGGTGTGAGGTCAGCCTGAGGCTATATAACCATGAGAACAGCCATGATTTCTTCGTGACCCCAAATTTCCTGAGCTCAGGCACATCAGTAAACTTTCCCACTTCATTCGCAGATCTTCTCAGGTTACAGCTTACTATAAAATTAAACCAGACAACATATTTAAATACATGCATACACATAAAATAAAAATAATAAATAAAATGTTTGAATTTTTAAGAAAATACCAGGAAAGGAATAAAGTTCTAATGTAGTTTGTCCTGCAGATTTTCAGTTTTAGAATAACTATCCCTTCAGTGTCCCCTCGAGTAATACATCAATTTATACACTGCTTGTAAACATCCAGTTCTAAGAAACCATTTCAGTTATTTACAGTAATTTCGAAAGACTGAAATTATCTGACTGTAATAATATATTTATTTCAATTTGGAAGGAATAAAAATTTGATGTAATTATAATTCATAATATTAATGTTGAATGAGCATAGAAGTAATTACATATTATTTCTTTTGATTGTGGAGTTTTTGTTTCTTATAGTTGTGTGTGTGTATACATGTGTGTTTGTAAGTGTTCATGTGGCTGTTTGCAGGTATGCCTTCATATGTGTGCTTGTATGCTGGAGTCTTCCTCAATTATACCCCAACTTATTTTTTGAGACAAGGTCTCTCACTGAACCTGGAACTCATTGATTGGGTTAGGCTGGCTGACCAGTAAGCCCTAGAGAGCCATCTGTCTCTGCCCTTCCACCAGTGCTGGGTTACAGATGTACATTACTGTGCCAGCTAGTTACATGGGTTCTGGGGATCCAAACTCAGGTCCTCATGCTTGTGTGGCAACCATTTCACCAAGAGCAATCTCTTCAGCCCCCTGATTTTGTTTTTGAGGCAAGGTGTGGCTAGGTAGCCTAGGGTGGGGGCAGTGACTAGGTTATCCTCCTGCCTTAGGCTCTGGGTCTCTTTCTTTAATTAACTTAAGATGTAATACTTTAAGCCGGGTGTGGTGGCTCCCGCCTTTAATTTCCAGCACTTGGAAGGCAGAGGCAGGCTAATCTCTGTGAGTTCAAGGCCAGCCTGGTCTACATGGTGAGGTCCAGGCCAGCTGGGGCTACAGGGAAACCCTGTCTTTAAAAAGTTTGGTGAGGTCCAGGCCAGCTGGGGCTACAGGGAAACCCTGTCTTTAAAAAGATTTTTAAGGGGCTGGAGAGATGACTCAGCAGTTAAGAACACTGGCTGTTCTTTCAGAAGACCTGGGTTTGAATCCTAGCACCCC
>NW_008334957.1:1346015-1346623 GCF_000622305.1 Nannospalax galili | reverse complement strand
CCAATTTATTTTTACTCTTAAGGTCATTTGAGGATCTGTTCCTCAGGGGTCACATGGTCTTGGGAGGAGCCGCTGGCTCCTTTCTTTTACCAGTTCCACCTATGTGAAGATAAGTCAAAGGTCCTGCTTGACCATGGTTGGCTTTGCTTGGAAGCATGGAGAAAATGATTCCTCTGTGTTGACCCTCCTCTTTGTAGACTGGACACTGGTCCAACTCCATCTAGTGGGTTCTCCACAGCCTCCTTGATTAAGAGGACAGGTGACCCACCACCATTACAGGACATTTGAGAGATGCTCATAGTCCCCTGGAACTAGTTGACCTAGGAGGGCAAGGAGCAAAAAGTGTCCTTTAAGTCCCTCTGACAAAATTATTATAGGCCTCAAAGTATGTCGGTTAAACATCCAAGTATTATAGGCCTCAAAGTATGTCAGTTAAACATCCAAGAAGGTTAGTTCCACTAGTCTGGTATTTTTAATTACTTTGAGCTATGTTAGATAAAGCTTGGGTAAAAAGTGAAATGTTCTCAGATAAACCTTAACTAGATATATATTTTGTTCCTTAAACTAGTTGACTAAACTATGACCTTAGAAGTTTTTAGATGTGTATA
>NW_008334957.1:1325336-1343040 GCF_000622305.1 Nannospalax galili | reverse complement strand
CTGTTTATCTCCTGTTCTAATGGGTAGATACCAGGATTGATTTATTTTTATTTTATGTTTTGTTGTTGTTGTTGTTGTTGCTCTTCTTCTTCTTCTTCTTCTTCTTCTTCTTCTTCTTCTTCTTCTTCTTCTTCTTCTTCTTTTCTTCTTCTCCTCTTCCCCCTCCTCTTCCTCCCCCTCCTCTTCCTCCTCCTCCTCCTTCTCAGGAAGTCACTATGTGGACCAGGCTGGCCTTGATCTCACAGAGATCCACCTGCCTCTGCCTTCGAAGGTCTGGGATTAAAGTTGTGTGCCACCACGCTTACTCTTATTTTTTTCTTATTTTTATTTGAGACAGGGTCTCATGTAATCTAGGCTGATCTGGAACTCACTGCATAGTTGAGGTTGACCTTATGCTTCTATATTATGAGTGCTAGAAAACTTAAAAAAAAATTGAGTTTAAAATATAGATATAATTTTTGGTTTTTCAAAAACTGTTAATGCTGCTCACTCAAATGGCCAAAACACTATCTTTATTAACATTAAATTAAGCAGTCACCCCTATTTACCTACTAACCCTGATTTGCAGGAATACTTGGAAATAAGGATTAGAAAAGAACTACTTTAACATAAACGCACATACATATATAAGCATAATAAGTGAAGGGTAGCCTTTATTCAGGCTTTGCAGTATATTCTTATGTTAAAATGGCTGGGTTGGAATGGTCAGTAAGGTTTCATTTTCTGCTTCTCTGATGATGCCCTGTTCATCTCTATGTAGCAATGTTTCAGTGCTTTGTCCATTCTCATTCTGTAATGTTTCCTTGAAGAGACTGGACAGTTTCCTATCTTTTCAGAATACTTAATGAAATTTTTATTGTATTGTTATATGTAATTGAGATATAATTTTAGAAGTCAGATAAATAGAACTAGAACGCAAAGTCTACAGCCACATCACCCTGAACACAATGTCTTCTGATCTGGGAAGCTAAGCAGGGTCAGGCCCGGTTTAGTACATGAATGGGAGAGACAGATCCCAAATCCCCGGGAAGTGTTGGTAGATGTGGGGTGACAAAAGCACCTGAGGTGCAGCATTCTTGTAGGTAGTAAAACAAGGAAGAGTCTCACTCTGTGCCTTCATTTAAAAAGAGAAACATTATTACTGAGTTTTTGTGCATTTCATATAATAGATCTTACACAAATTTAGGTTCTCTCTCCCATCAGCACCTCCCCAAATCCCCCATATCGAATTCCATAATTCTGTCGTATATGTCAAGTATTTGTACTCAGATGTCCCTATGTGCAAGGTCATCCAGTGGATTCTAGTCAGCCCATCAAAATTCTCACACAAAAACAAGCTCTCTCTCTCTCTCTCTCTCTCTCTCTCTCTCTCTCTCTCTCTCTCTCTCTCTCTCTCCCAGAAGTAATCAGTTCTTTGGCTAGGGTTGGGGCCTGCTGCCCATTTCCCTCATTCTATACTGGCATTTTGTCTGATTGAGTCCACATGGGTCTCTTTGGCTAGGGTTGGGGCCTGCTGCCCATTTCCCTCATTCTATACTGGCATCTGGCATTTTGTCTGATTGAGTCCACATGGGTCTGTGCATGTTGTCACCATAGTTGCAGAGTTCATATGAGCAAGTTCTCAGTGGCCTAAAAGCTTCTGTTTCTGTACGTTCATGCATTAACCCTGGTTCTTACAATATTTCTGCCCCCTCTTCCATAATGGTCCCTGAACCATTGGTGGATGAGGTTTAATATAGGAGTCACACACTCTGCGGTCTTTTGTTTTCTAAAACTTAGCCTACTGTGGCCTTCGGTATACATCACACTCTGTTGTATGAGGAAGCATTCCTGGCGAGAGTTGAGGGATGTGTTAGGATTCCCTCTACTCCTGTTCCCCTATATTCCATGAGCCTTAGGTGTAGAAGTTCTACTGTAGATATGTCACTTAGGGATGGGCATCTCTCAGATGTATATTCTGTGTGTGACCAGTTGTGGCACTCTGTAACAGCCTCCATCTGTTGCAAAAAGAAGCTTCTTTGATGAGTGGTGCATTTTAAAAAAAGATTTATTTTTTATTATATTTCTCTGTGTGTCTGTGCACATGATTGCAGGAGTCCATGGTGTCTAGAGGTATGTGTTGGATTTTCTGGTGCTGGAGTTACAAGCACTTGTGAGCCACCTGATGTGGGAATCGAACTCAGGTCCTGTGCCAGAGCAATGCATACTCTTACCCACTGAACCATCTTTCCAGCTCCTTAGTTTCTGTCTTCCAATTTGTGTGATTTACAAACGGTGTGAATGTGCTGAAATAAAATCTGCACCCTTTGGGAGGAGGGGGAGGCAGTCTGTGAATGTAAGGTATTAAAAACTGCAAATCAACTTGATATTTCCCTCACAGCATAGACGTTAATACTTATTAAATGAAAATGAATAAAGAATGTGAAAGCAAAGCATAATCATTTCACTTTTGGAAAATTTGTGCGGTAGAAGGACCAAGACATGTATTGATGTTCCCTCAGCAATAAAGCACAAACCTATTTCTTTTAAGTATCACATGGATCTTGCTATCATTTAGTCACATCCACTCATGAATCTTTAACTCATCTGCGGTTAAGTAGTTCCCTGTGTATCTATCAAAAATCTATCAAAAAATCTAACAAACATTGAACTCATTCTTAGAGTAAGTTTCTGAGATTTAAAGAATAAAAATAATCTAAATATAAACACGTGAGAAAATAAACATAAAAATATGAACTAGCTGAAAGATTAGGGTTATGGTTTGGTTTTCTTCACAAAGTTCATCAGTAATAACGTGAATTTTATCTCATTTCCACAAAGGCAAAATTTCAGTACATTGAATAAATAGCAACTTAATTAGTCTCGTGTTCATATCCCCTAAAGCGCGTGCATGCTATTGTTCACTTTAGTATAAAAGGGGAAAATGTTCCATTTTAGTTGCTTCACAGCATATTACTGGCAAGTTGTAGATATTAAAACAATATAAAACCACATGAGCAAATGCACTTGTATAGAATGACATTGGAAAAAGTCAATAGCCCTATAAAGAAGAAAGTTTTTCCTTTTAAATATCTACTTTCTGGGACAATTTCATTTTGAAACCCAAAATACAAACACTCAATTGAATGCCTAAAAGTAAATAAATACAAAGCAAAACAAATACTTTCCTGTATTATTTTACTTCCACTATTTTCCCATCTAATGTCGATCAACGTCTCTTAGTGCTCCAACAATCAGGTAATGGAAGCCAACCTTTTATTTTACTCTCAGTGTTTATTAGTTCGACATTTTGGCACCTTAAGTATAGGTAAGATCATGAGGTGTTTAGTGTTTGTCTTTGTATGCCTGAAATGTTTCACTTAAAATGTCCCCTAATTCATATTGGTCGTGAATGACAGAAGGCTGAATGCTATTCCACTGAGCTTACATGGTACATTCAGTTACGTACAACACACCACATATATAGATTCATCTGTTCATAGACATTATGTGGTTCTGTATCTTCACTTTTGTGAATTACAATATCATGAGTGTGAAGGTGCAGGTGTCTCCCAACACACTGATTTCATTTCCTTTGTATGTATACCCACTTCTGATATTTCTGGCTCATACAGAAGTTCTAATTTTAATTTTTATGCTATGGCTGTACTAATTTCTGTGCTCTCCAACAGTGTGTAAGTTTTATCTTTGCTGGGCATCCTCATCAACATCTGTTGTCTTTAGTTTTTCTGATAATAGGCACTCTAACAGGTTTGAAGTGATATCTCATTGTGGTTTCAATTTGCATTTCCTTGATGATTGTCTATGTGGATACTGAGCATTATTTCACAGTTATTCATGCACTAAAGATACACTGTGAGGTGATTTCATTGTTGTGTGCATATCATAGACTGTGTTTATACAAATTATAATGGGATGGGGCTGGAGAGATGGCCCAGCAGTTAAGAACACTGATTGTTCTTGCAGAAGACCTGGGTTTGAATCCCAGCACCCACATGGCAGCTAACAACCATCTGTAACTCCAGTTCCAGGGGATCCGACAGCCTCTTCTGTCCTCCATGGGTATTGCATGACACAGGTGCACTTACCTACATGCAGACATAACATTCCTACACATAAAATAAAAATAATAAATAAAATATTAAAAAAATAAAAAATAAAGAAAAACAAATTATAATGGGAATGCCATCTCCAAGCGACACATCTTTATGAGAGCACTGCCGTGTATGTGGTCCACTGCTAAATGGAAAGTAACTGTAAGATGCATGGCTACACCTCTTGGCCGTTTTAATGCTTTCTTTTGAAAAATGCTTATTTAGGACTTTTGTCCATTTCCATTTTTATTGCGGTTTACGTATATGTTTAAGACCACCATCAAATGTCTGATTTGCAGGCATTTTCTCCTCCTTAGGTTTTCCTTCCATTTTGTTGATTTTTTGTTTGTTGTAATGAAGCTTTTTAGTTTGATAGGATTCCATTTGTCTACTTTTGATGTTGTTGCTTATACTTTGGCAATTACATTTAAAAACAAAACAACAAAAACCCATCATTGCCCAAACCAATGCGAAGGAAGGTGTCCCCTATGTGCTCTGTCAGCAGTTCACACTCTCCCATCCTATGATTAAATCTAAACCACGCTAAACAGAATTTTACATTGTGTAAAATAAAGATCTAATTGAATTCTTCTATATGTGCACTATCCAATTTTCCTGAAGTTTGATTGTAGAACTGCGAAATTCCTTCCCAACTTCTATTCATTTTCTATGGTCTACTTGAGAACATACCATATATGAGTTACAGCTTTGTAATACTTAAAAATTTTTTATTTATTATTTTTATTTTATTTGTATGCACATATTGCCTGCATGTAGGCAAGTGCACCTGTGTCATGAAATGCCCATGGAGAACAGAAGAGGCTGTCGGATCCCCTGTGACTGGAGTTACAGACAGTTGTTAGCTGCCATGTGGGTTCTGGGGTTCAAACCCAGGTCTTCTGCAAGAACAACCAGTGTTCGTAACTGCTGAGCCATCTCTCTAGCCCCCAGCTTTGTAGTACTTTTTTAAAAATTCAGACTGTGTGATGCCTCCAGCTCTGTTCTTTGTTCAAGATGGTTATTAGGAGCCTTCTTTGGTTCTATATTAATTTTACAGTTCCCTGTTTTAAATTTCTGTGGTAATGACTTAGAATTAAAAAAATATTTTTATGGGTGAGGGAGAGTACGACTTACATACAATCAGTAGATGGGCTGATTAGACTCTAGTGGACAAATTTACACTGAAGGACATTTGTGTACAAATGCCTGAATGAATAGGACTTAACATGTATGGCAGAATACAAGAGTTTCAGTGAGGCATGGGGAAAGCATGGATGTGGGTGGGTTCTACATTTGATTAAGAACCATTGTATGAATTTATGAAAGCTTAATAAAAATACTAAAAAATATTTTATTGAGTTTTTGTGCCTTTCATATAATGTATTTTAATCAAATTAAGACCCTCCTCCCCATCCACACCCCATACCCTCCCACCAGATTTTGTGCATTCTGTCATATATTTTAAGTCCTATCAGGTCGAGCATTTGTACCAAGAGGTCCCCCTGTGCAAATTCCCAGTGACTGAAAGCCTCTAGTGCAATGAAGTAAGAATTTTATATTCTATTTGTTGTTTTAATATTCTAATTATCGTATATGTACATATGTTTATGCATTTGTGGCTGCATTTACACATTTGTGCTGGTGGGTATGGTGGCCAGGGGACAAATGCAAGTGTCCTTCAGGCATAGTCTTTTTTAAAAAAGAATTGTTGGGGGGAGGGTGCTGGAGAGATGGCTCAGTGGTTAAGAGCACTGACTGTTCTCAGGAGGACTGAATTTGGCTCGCAGCACCCACGTGGCAGCTAACAACCATCTGTAATTCCAGTTCCAGGGGATTCGATGCCCTCTCTTATCTCTGTGGGTATTGCATGACATGGGTGCATTTACACACATGCAGGCAATACACTCATACACATAAAATAACAATAAATAAGTAAAAATTTTAATATTTTATTTATTAGTTTTATTACATGTGTATGAATGTTTTGCCTGTATGTGTGTAAGTGCACCATGTGCATAATGCCTGGAGAGGTCAGAAGAGGGCCTCCAACCGCTGAGCCAACTCTACAGCACCCTCCTACAACATGTTTTTTGTGAGGGAGGGTCTCTTACTTGCCGGGAACTAATGAAGTTAGTTAAGCTGGTGGGCCAGCAAGCTCCAGGGTTCTGCCTGTCTCCAGCTCCCCAGCACTGGGGTTACAAGTCCATGCCACTGTGTCTAGCTCTGTATGTGTGGGGAGCAAACAGAGGTTCCAGTGCTAGTAGGGGCAGCACTGTACTGACTGGGCTGTTTCCCAGCCCCTCCCGAAGGAATTTATGTTACTGACATGTAAATTACTTTTTTAATTTAAGCGGTTTAGTCATAAACTTTTCTCTTAGCAGTGTGTTTGCTACAAAATGTTTAACATGTACATTTTTTTCTTCACTCCAATTTGACAATTAATTACATAAAAAGATACTGTAAATATTCACCTTGATAGAGATTTTTCTGTTGTTTCTCAGTTGTGGAAGTTTAATATAATTTTTGTTAATTCTTTGGGAAGTTTACATGCAAACAATACATTTTGATCATATTCACCCTTCACTTCCTCCACTAACTCCTCCCAGATGCACCACCCAGCCCTCTCTCAACTTCACATACCCTTCTCTACAATGTTCCCTGAGCCTTGGAGGACAGAGTGTGAGATAGATATCCAACTTATGGCTGAACATTCTGATGGTACTCTCTGCATTGTGAACAGTTCTTGTTGTCTGCATTAACCACCACCCATTGCAAAAAGAAACTCCCTTGATGCATTCTGAGAGCTGCAGTTAAATATAGTCGTAAAGATATAAATTTATGTCAGATGTGGTGGCACCCTCCTCTAATCCCAGCACTTGGGCTGCAGTGGCAGGTGGATCTCTGAATTCCAGGCTAACCTGATCTACATAGGGAGTTCCCAGGCTGGCCAGGGCTATGCAGTTTTATACTACATCAATTTAGGAAAATGATAGCACTAGGTTCTCTCCTAGGGCCTAGGACCCAGTCGTGGCTTCTTAGCCAGATTTATAATTTCAGACATATGTTTCCTTATGTGAAATGGGGCTTAAATCCAATAAGAAAACAGCTGGTTATCCCCATATCATCCTTGCCACCACTGCATATCTTGCCAGGGTGGTGGTTATTGTAGCTCACAGAGTTCACAGCTGGGTAAGACTTGATGACATTTTCCTCCAGCAGACTGCATGGCTCCTTCTGGTACTCTGAAAGCTAGACAGCAGGGAGAAAGCTCCCAGTCAGAGCCCACTTGATCCTGTGAGATAGAGATGTCTTCAGCAATAGGGACTTGCTATCAAATCTGGTGGAGAGTCAAGAGCAACAGCAATAGCCTGCATTGTTTTGGGGGGTCTCTGGGACACCTCTGATCAACAACTTGAGGGGAGGTATCCCACACCTGGGACTGGGATTTTTGTTTGACAACTTACAGCTTCTGAGAGAAGCATTACACCCTGTGTAGGGTAACTCCAACTAGACTCTTGTGTGAATATAGTTTATAAAATAGCAGGTTTCTATCTGGCTTTTTCAAACATCTTTGTTTCTGATTGTTGGAATACATATTCTGTGGTATTTTAATTTTTAATTTGTAACTCAGGATATGATCTATCTTATACATACTTTGTAAACATCTCAAAAAAAAAAAAGATGTATTCCACATTTTAGAGTAGAAAGCCCATATATGAAAATTAGATCTAATCTGTTAATTTTGCCATTCCAAACTGTATTTATTTCCCATGAGTCATGTACCACATTATCTCAGACTTTCTCTTGGGGGTAATTAACTCTTTTTGTGTTCTAGCTTCCTGTCACTATTAGCATGCCTTCATGTTTCTTAGTTTATGATAACATTACTCCCATTTTTATCTCTGGTTCCCATGGCCTCCTGTGTGGGTGTATGTAATTTTCTTTTACCTGTGTCTTGTATGTACACTTAGGATGGAGCCCATGATGCTTTCTTTGAATAAGTTGCCATATTTGATATAGAAAATTTACAAAGAGACTCGAATGGGTTTTCGCTACTTCTGTTTTTCATCTTCTTTTACTTCATACGTTTAGATTCCTTCTCTCATAATTTCCTTTCAACACATTCACTCCTTTTGATCATTCTTTAACAATAGATCTATTATGATAAATACTTTTAGTTTTCCTTTGTCTGTTACTATATTTATGTCATCTCTATTATTGATGACTGACTTCCTCAGATATATAATTCACAGTTGATAAGAGATTTTTCTTTCAGTATTTGGACAAGAAAAAGCTACTTTCTTCTGGGCTCCATAATTTCAGATGAGAAATTAGCTGCAATTTAAGTTGTTGTTGCCTGTAACTAATGGTTCATTTATCCCTGGCTAATTTCAAGATATTTTCTTCGTATTCAGTTTTCCAAAAGCTCAATTATGTTGAGTCTTGGAATAGCTGTTTTTGATTTTTAACGTATTTGAGATCCGTTTAGCATGCTGAATCTTGTGTTTAGGCCTTTCATCAAATTTTTGACACTGTAGCCATTATTTTACCAAATGCTCTTTTGACCTGATTCTCTCCTTCCTCTCAGACTCCCATGATGTAAGTGTGAGATTTTGTTTTGTATTCTGCAGGTCCCAAGAACCTTTTTTTTTACATCTGTTTTCTCTCAGTTATTCAGATTAAATACATTCCTCTGCCATCTGTACTTTATTTTTAAGTCCATCCAGGGAGTCTCCTATTTTTATTGCTACATTTTCCAGCACTATAATTTCTTTCGGGGGGGGGTTCATTTTAAAGCCTTTTTTTAAAAAACTATTGAATTTTTGTGTATGTATATAGAATACCTTATTCATCTTTATACCTGCTTCCCCATTTATCCCCTCCCATAACCCTCCACTGAAATTCATACATTCTGTCATTTGCGTTAAGGCCTATTTTGTCGTTAGTGTCCCCAGATGTCCTTCAGTACAAGTTCATCCACTGGGGTCTAGTCAGCCTATCTAGAGTCCCTCCCTTTAAGAAGATCAGCTCTTCCTCAGTTAGCAGTAATCAGCTGCCAATAATTATTTGACTAACATTGGGGCCTGTTGCCCATTTCCACAGTTCTGTGCCGAGTTTTGTCTGCTTGAGTGTGCAGGGTCTCATGCATGCTGACAACATTGCTATAGGTTCATATGAGCGTGGTCCCAGGAGCCTATAGGGCTATATTTCCATATGGTCATGCACCTCCTCCCTGGTTCTTATAGTTTTTCCATCCCCTCTTCTGCAATGGTCTCTGAGCCCTGGATAGGTAGAATTTAACACAGGAGTCCTGTCCAAGAACCCACACTCTGCAGGCTCTTATTCTCTGTGCTTTGACCATTTGTGACCTTTTGTGTTCCTGGTCCTCTGTTGCATGATGGTGCTTCATTGAACAGAAGTGAAAAATGCATTAGTGTTCTTTTTACCCCTTGTTCTATATTCCATGAGCCTTAGGCATAACGGTTGCATTTTAGATGTTCCACTTAAGCTTGGGCAATTCATAGACAGTCTCTGTGTATGACCAGTTGTGGAACTCTGTCTGTAAATATAAGGATCCATGTTTTGCACATAGTAGGAAGTTGTATTTGTCTAGGGATGTGACAGCCTTAGGGATTTCTCTATGACCTCTCCAGCCATATGTATTTGGCTATATTTACCATACCATACATGTGTTTCCTCTTATTGAGTGGACTTTAGGATCCAGTTAGGTAGCTGTTGATTGCCCCCAAGGTAAAAAAGTACCACTGCTGCACCAATGTCATTTGCTGTCCCAGTCATTGATATGGTTATTAGATCTTAAAAGTTGGGGTTGGATCATCGGTTGATGTTTTCCCTTAGCAGCTTGCATAGTGCTTTCCAAGCTATGAGAGCTAGCCTTCAGTGGAGGTGGCTTCCAGGTTATTTCCAACTCCATTGCTCCAAATCCTGTGTTTAAAGTATGTCCTATCTTCAGCAATAGGGTCTTACCTTCAAGTTCTGGGAGGTAATCAGGAGCTGTGTAATTTTGGGAGTCTTTTGGACTACATGGCCAACAACCCAAAGGAAGGTTTCTCCTGTTTGGCACGGTTTCCTGTTCTATTGCTGTGGTGGTTTGAATGAAAATGTCCCCCATAGGCTCCAAGTATTTGGACATTTTTGTCCTCAGTTGGTGATGCTGTTTTGGGAGGTATTAGAGGGTGTGGCTATCCTGGAGGAAGCACGTCACTTCGGGTGGATTTAGAGAGTTCTTAAGCCTTGCCAGATCTTCAGTTGCTCTCTTGTTTCCTATGCCTGCTGGAAGATGTAGAGCTTAGCTTCTGCTCGTCCTCCAGCCACTTCTGCCACCATGCCCCCCTGCCGTGATGGGACTGTAAGTCCCCTGGAACTGTAAGCTCAAATAAACTCTTCCTTCTATAAGTTGCTTTGGTCAGTGTTTCTATCACAGCAACAGAAAGGTAACTAATACAGTTGCCTTCAGCTGTACACATGGACTCATGTAGTGATATTGTATGTGTAATTTGTCAGTAGGTTTTGAGACTAATATGATTCCCTGTGTCTTTTTTTTATATACTAGCTAGGCATTATTTATCTTTCCTTTCTCTCTCCCTATCTAACTTTCCCTCCATGCCATCCCCATTTAAATAAAGTATCTCCATTTTCCCCATTTCTCCCTTGATAATACCTGTCTCCTATGGTCCCACCTTCTCTTGAGCTCCTTTTTCTCCTTTAGCCCGTAGTTCCTTGCATAACCCACGCTCCTCCCATCCCATTTAAACACCCCATTTTACCCATTTCTTGCTTAGTAACACCTGTCTCCTACTGTTCTTCTTGGATCTATAATTTCTATTTGGTTAAATTTGTGTCTTTTTTTTTAATTCCGAGATTCTTCGGGACTTCTTTAATCACTGCAACTTTCTTTAAAATTCTTGATAGGTAATTCCAACATCTGATTCATTTCAGTGTTGGCTTTAACTGATTGTCTTTTCTCATTCAGCTGTGATTTTCCTGGTCTTTATATTGATGATTGCTTTTCTATTATGTCCTGGATAGTTGGGTTGTTATGTTAGAAGACTCTAGATCCTATTTTAAAAACTGTAACAGGAAACGACTCACTGGTCCTGGCACACTTTTTTGAATTGTAGTTGCAATGATGGTACAACTTTGGGAATCTGTGTTGGGCTGTTTTCAGCTCACTGGCTAATTTCATGTATCTCTGTTCCCACTTCTCCTTGGTCGTGGAGCTTGATAATACAGAGCATTTTTCACCAGGTCAGTACTTGTCTTCATGTGGAGGAGCATTTTCAGTCTGTGTAAAGGGTGTTTCTGGCTCAGTACTTCTTGTGTCAGGCTGGGGTTTTAGTCATGCAGTGTTTGTGGTAGCGAGGATTTTGGGAAATGGAAAAGCTTTAAGGCTATGAGAATAGAAGCTTCTTGTCCTGGACACTTAATGTTTTCCAACTGTTTTGTTTTGTTTGTTTGTTTGTTTGTTTGTTTTCAACACAGGTTGTTTTTCATGTCATTATTACTCTGTGAGAACAAAACCCAATCTGGAATCTCCTTCAATTCTTCAAGAGCCAGGGACATATAACTGAGCTTTAATAAATTATATCTCAGAGATCTGAAAGACCAGAAGACACATCTAGAAGTGACTTTTTTGTAAGACAGGGTCTCCCTATAGCCCCAGCTGACATGGAACTGATGATGTGGACAAGAATGGCCTCAATATCACAAAGGTCCACTGGCCTTTGCTTCCCAAGTGCTGGTTTTAAAAGCATGTGACTTAATTTAACTAGGTAGGCATGCAAATATCTACTCCTCTTTTCAATTACCTGTTGAGAACAGGTCTTTAAAAATTCTTTATTATCATATTGATATATATTTAATATTGTAATTATTTCCTTTTCTTTTCCCCTACCATCAAGACTCCTCACTACTTGGTGCAGTACATAGTCCGAAACAGGTATTCGACGGATTCATTAACTACAGACTGACACCATCCCCGTTAGCATTGCTACCATCGTCTTCTCTGTTTAAAGATAAGGTTTTGAAAGGATGAATAACTGAATGTAAGCCAGTTTGCACATTTAGTTGATGGAGAGCTAGAATTCAAATCCAAGTCTTATTCCTTTCAAGCCTTCATTCATAAACAATTAACACTGACTTACCTAGCTATCTGATGAGACTTGAAGCTTCTCAAGGGTATGAATTATTCTATGTTCAGATTTTATAAAACATGAACTATGCCATATACAATTATATGGCATAGACATTTTCAAATTACTGATTAGAGGGATATTTTTTAAATGTTATATATATATATATGTGCTATGTATATACATGAATGTAAGTGCACTTGGGTTGTATTATGCACATGGAGGTCAAAAGAGGGAGTTGGAGTCCCTGGAACTGAAGTTAAGGACTATTGTTAGCTGCCATGCAGGTGCTGGGAATGGAACCCCGGTCCTTTGCAAGAGCAACCAGTACTCTTAACTACTGAGCCCTCTCTCTATCACCTACAGTGTAGCTATATGCTGTACAGAACAGCTACACATAAATAAAAAAGTAAAATAGGTAATGAAACAGAAACTGACTGCCAAGGGTTTTGAGTGTATGACTTTCAGCCTTTTATTTTAACCTAGTATCAAATAACAATCACTTTTTCATGCTTGCCAGTTTCTGAAATCTGAGATATTTTATAAAATTTTATATTTATTGTACCTTTTACACTATTTCATCAAAACTTGAAAATAATTTAGGATGTAATAAGACTTGAGAGAAGGTTGCATACTAAACACATTTCTACAATTGTGACTTCTCTGCATGAAAATATGGTAGAATAGTGGTTTTTGCTAAATGAACATATGCAGATACTAGCAGGTTTAGGAATATATAATTACAGGGAAACAAAAATAATTCAGAAATCATTTTTATTATTTTCCAATTAAAGTAATATGTTTATGATAGTGATATAAAAGTTTCAGTTGAATTTGATGACCAATTAAATAAGAAAAAAGTGATTTATAAAACCTTATTAAAAAGAGAAGTTCTGGGGCCTGGAGAGATGGCTCAGTGATTAAGAGCACTGACTGTTCTTGCAGAGGACCCGGGTTCAATTCCCAGCACCCACATGGTGACTACGAACCGTCCTTCACTCCAGTTCCAGGGGAATCTGAAGCTCTCTTCTGACCTCTGTGGCATTGCACGACATGGGTGCACTCACATACATGCAGGCAATACACTCATACACATAAAATAAAAATAATAAATAAAATTTTTAAAAAAGAAAGAAGTTATTTATTTGCTGAGGCTTCTTTTTCCTACATTGTATTTTCTGTAATACAGATAGTAAGTTTTTCCTCCCAGAGTCTGTGGAAGTATAGATTTCAAAAAGTAAAAAAGCAGCCACCTATAAATCAAGAACCTAGTTATGTTATTTCCTTTGGAGACATGGGTACAAACTGTTCAACTCAGCTTCTTTGTATGGTAAAGAAATGTATTTTATATTGTGTTGCATGTACACATATATACGTATATATTATGTATATATGTAATTTGTGTAAATACACACACTGGTTCCATTGTAGCTAGTTTATTTCTTTAAAATAAGGAGAAATCATAAAATACAGGGCAAAGGAAAAACTATGAATCGTGATAGAAAATATTGCAGTTGATACCTAAGAAGAAAGAAAGAGAAAACAGAAGAACCCAGTTGTCAGGAGTGATGGGCAGTCAAGTGCTGTGATGGGGAAGGAGAGAAAAGAGCAGAGGACAGAGGTGCAAGGTCGAAATGCAGGTCAAAAATTGAAGGGTAGAAAGAAAATAGTAGCCTGAGGAGATGAAGAAATGAGATGGTGGGAGGGAGGAGAGCGAGAGGGAGAGCGTCAGCATTCTCAGCTTATAATGACTATTCAGTGTTATTATTATCTCATCAAGGTTTTGATCTTATGTTAAATTTTAAGAAAAAAGTCTACAATTTTTAATCTGAGAACATAAATTATATGTATCTTCTTTAATATTTAACAGCACGAAAGCATATGACATAAACAATATCCTTTCTGCAAAAGGCATATCAGACTTATAGGAAACAGTCCAGGAATACTTTAGAGGGCAATTATTTCAAAGTGTGGCCTACAATCCTCTAAGAGCCCACCTGGCTAAGGGAACAGAAAATGGCTTATTCTCACTGATTTTTGTCCTATACAGATAGGATTCTCCAATATAGTGTGGGAACTTTGAAAAGGGAAATAGCTTACCTGTTTACCTTTATCACCCAGGGCAGTGTTAGTAAATTAAAAAAACATATTTAATGTGTGCTTCATTGAGTAAATGAGAACACTATGAATGAAAGGATGAAATCCTGAGCTATAACAGAGACTTTATAAGTGAGCATCAAGCACTTCCTTCCATACAATTATATCATGCAAGGGTTCCATTTTTTTCCTTCTATAAATAAGATCATTGTGAATCACGAATACTTTTGCCCCACATTTGTTTGTAGCCTACAGTTTCACAAGTCATTCTATGAAAAAATAAAGGACAGTCGTGTATCAAGCACATTCTGTGTGTGAATGGACAGGATGTGGAGTCACAGAGGCCTTCTCAATTGGCCAGCTCTTAGCCCCTCTGCTCCAGATAGTTACAGCTTTCATAGCAGTTCTGTGGAAGCAACTTGGTCTAACGCAAGCATCCCTCTCAGGGCAGCTGCATCCTAAGCATACAGTCCTCCCTCTGAGGTGTTCAGTAGGATTCCAAGTCAAGGCAGCATAATCCTATTTTCACTGTTTCTCATTAAATATTAGTTCTCCATGTTTCTCCCGTGGAAAGGCACAGAAAGGAATGGTAGATTTGAATGACTTGTCCCTAGACTCTAGCTCATTACTGACTTAGTTTAGTGTTCTGATCTAGGGGGATATGTTTTATGTACACGCTACATTCTGCTAATCCTGACTTAATGATACCTGATCTAAATTACTTTTAAGACTTACTAAATTGCCCACTAATTTAGTCAGTGTGATGACTGCTACTTTTTCCAAGTTCTGCAACTGGTTGAAAAATGACGTATACAAAGCCAAATAATTATTATGATTCATCTGAAGCTCCCAATTTTAATTTGTGAAAGGAGTGCTATTTTAATGAGAGTAAAATGTAGTTATTTTGACAGGTGAATTTACCTAATTCTATTATTATGAAACAGGCTGAAAAGTTTTGAGTTGGCTCATAAACCAATTCCATAATGTTCCTGGGAGTAATTCTATCTTGAATAACAAGGTTTTCCTGTTTCAGTTTTCATTGCTCTCACTTTGTGTTTCATCACTGTCTTTGGAAAGTGACTGAATGAGGCACAAAGCAATTGTTTCTCCTTTGAACCACGAAATTTATGCTGACTGTGAATAAGATAAAATTTTCTAGTATTAAGTCAGTTAGTCGGTATAGTTAAGAAAATATTTCTTCTTTTTAGTTACCAAATAATATTTTTTTGACCTGCTTGTGGAGAGGACTCATAAAAATTTTTTCATGTTCACAGGTGATGGAAATCAAAGGACAAATGATCCACGTCCCAGAATCAAACTCCATTTTGTTTCTGGGCTCCCCATGTGTTGACAAGTTGGATGAACTCATGGGACGAGGGCTGCATCTCTCAGACATCCCTATCCATGATGCTACTCGAGATGTTATTTTGGTTGGCGAACAAGCAAAGGCCCAAGATGGCTTGAAGAAGAGGATGGATAAATTAAAGGCCACTTTAGAAAGAACTCACCAGGCCCTGGAAGAAGAGAAGAAGAAGACAGTCGACCTTCTGTATTCCATTTTCCCTGGTGATGTAGCCCAGCAGTTGTGGCAAGGGCAGCAGGTGCAGGCCAGAAAGTTTGATGATGTAACCATGCTGTTTTCAGACATTGTGGGCTTCACAGCCATATGTGCCCAGTGCACTCCCATGCAAGTGATCAGCATGCTCAATGAGCTCTACACCAGATTCGACCACCAGTGTGGATTTTTGGACATTTACAAGGTAATAAAGTTGAGCTACTTATATATTGGTACTGTTTAATAGCAAATTCTCAATTTACAAGAGTACATTCTTTACTCAAACTTGATGGAACATGATCCATACCTCTTTGGAAATCTTAATACAGGATACAAGTTCTTATGCTTTCTGAGCAAACACTCATAATTTTATAAACTAATAGTGTTGACTTAGTTAACCGTGAACCATCATATTGCTTATGAAGAAAAAAAATTCTGTATAGTAGTCTTCTAAATTCATTGTTATTAACCAATTAAGCTACAATACTATACAAATTTGAATCACATTATTTTCTTTAGACAGTTAGACTCTAATATACACTAACAATATTATTTTGATGGATAAAAGGAAACAGCAAGTTATCTTAAAATATGGATTATATTATAAAATACTCACCAATCAGCATTTTTATAAAGTCAACTAGTGAGATCCATTCATTTCTAAAATAATATGGCTGCATATTCTGGCTCTTCCCAAGTGATACATAGTTCTTGGAATCAGCTTGATCTCAGCTTTGTAACAGAAAACCTTAAAAAATGGGCAACAATAACTGTTTTTGATTTGGCAAACTCCTTATTAGTTTCTTGCTACAATTGTAACCATGATTTGAGGACTTCAAACCTCTACCTGCTTAATGAAATACACATTTTACATGGATTGCACCATGTCAGAGTTCCTGGCTTTTTTTATATGTAAGGCATCAAAAGACATTTGGTTTAAAAGTAAACATGATTTTCAGTATTCCTCCTTACTAATTCATCTAGACTAGCTGCTTTGTTTCATAGTGTGAGAAGTATATTAAAAAAATTTGGAAAGAACTCATCTATTTCATTTTATAACCCAGAAGGTATTTTCATTAAGATGTGTGTCCTTGGAGGAAAGAGGCTCTTTATTCTCACCATACAGAATACACAGATAATATTCTGTCTTAAATTGGTAAACAGTGTGGAGGACGTACAAAAGATTTGCTTGTTTTATAAAATAAGCATTTTTAAGAAACACCTTAAACTTCTTTATAATTTATTACTACATAATTTTTGGTAGAGATAGCTCAAAGTCTGTTTCTAAGCTAGAGAGGCATCCCAAGCCTGTCTCTGTTATACACTGGCATTTTCAGAGAGAGAAGAAAGCTGCTTGAATTTGTGCTTTCCTTCCTCTAGACTTGGGTGTAACTGTATCAATATCTGCAGCTACCAATCCTGTTCTAAATCACCGACTTTCTAATCGCTTCTCCTGTCTTGCATTTTTCTATTTTAAGTTCATATCATTAAGTGAAAAAGATAGATAAATAAATTCATTTTTGAAAACACATGAGATTTCCTAGTTTAAAGCATCAGCTAGGCTCTGAATAAAGAAGAAATGTGATATCTTCTGAGGGTAACAAAACAATTTCAAAGCTCAAAATGTAATTGGATTTCACAGACACCCTGTTTTTCTTCCCTTGAGATAAGATAGGATACCTCAAAGGGAAAGAAAACCTGTGGAAATATCCTGTATGATCTTCAAATTTTCCTGTATGTTGTGAAACCATGAACACATTTATATAATCATAAGTAATTACCAGTATGTTTTAACTTGCAAAATG
>NW_008334957.1:1322690-1323732 GCF_000622305.1 Nannospalax galili | reverse complement strand
CAGATAGCTTCTCAGGTCTTACGGAGTGTAGAAGTGAACTGAAAGGAGAGCCAGTCATTTTCACATATTAAATCACTGTCTTACAGTGATGGAAATGGTCTTGGGCGAACAGGTGGTAAAGTAGGATTCTTCTCTTTGTGTGTTTGACTTTGGCAACAAACTCAGTGTGAGTGAAATAAGCAAGAAGCAAAGCGGAGGCTGGGTCCTCTGAGTGCACACTGAGCCATTTCAATCACTTAATTTCATTTTGCTCTAGTTCTATGCACTATGCAATACAGACAAGAGCTTATCTGTCTCAAAGTTGTATTAGAAGCATTTCAACAAGTTTATTTAGCAACATGCTTAGAACAGCATCTGGTACAGAGTATAAATGTAATGCTAGCTGCCGTTCTTTTTTTTTTTTTTTTCCTGACGTGTGTAACAGGATATATAGGGAGACTATGTGATTATGCTTGAAAAATGTGTGGGTATACCTATGAAGAAGTTATAATCAATCTCATTTAGTCCTTCATAACGAATGTGTTGAGTCATTACACCATCCGTATTACTGTAACAAAATCAAGTTTCGGTCAAGTCAGATCATTCAGATGCTTACGGTTACAAATCAGATTTCGAATACTCTGATTTTGAAAACTATACTTTTCCTATACTTTTAAGCTGTTATCTAGACAGGTTATATGATGAAACAGTGGAAACTGTTTCTAAGTAAAATTCCTGATCAAGAATTAAACATGATACATATCTGTATTTCTCTTGCTAAGTAGTAAGAAAAAATCTGTGGTTACTCTAACTAAATCTACCACCCTATGTCAGCTGCAGAGTTCATAGCCCCATGAAGCTGTTTCTTTCAGCATGAGTCTCTTCTGATCTAACATCGCCCTCTCCCTTCTTTCCTCCTATGCAGAACTACCCTACAGAGAAGGAAACAGTGAATGGGAGCAATGGTCCTGGGAACAGGGAACATAGAGTATACATTTAAAATACAAAAAGTAAAAAATGACAGTATTTAGGACTGTATTGACAAGGAAAGTCTACAAAATAC
>NW_008334957.1:1319738-1321179 GCF_000622305.1 Nannospalax galili | reverse complement strand
ATTTTTTTGGGGGGGGTGTGTGTGTGTGTGTGTGTGTGTGTGTGTGTGTGTGTGTGTGTGTGTTTGGTTGTCTACCAGTGCATATGAGGGGGGTACACAAACACATGGTCACTAGAAGTTGATATTGGGTGTCTCCCTGTATGGTACTCCATATTATTAATGTTATTAGTATTGTTCTGAGACAGGGTCTCTCACAGAGGTTGGAGCTCACCAATTAGGCTGGATTGGCTAGCCAGCCTGACTAGACCAGATCCCACATTCCCAGTGCTGGGATTATAGGCACGTATCACGGTACCCAGCTTTTCTCACATGGGTGAAAGGATCAAACTCAGATCCTCATGCTTACATGGCAAGTGCTTCATTCACTGAGAGACCTCTTCTGTCCAGCTATAGACTCGTACTAACTATAATTCCTAACTACGAGCAGGGGCAAGTGGCCGTACATTCTTAGTGTGTTGTATGCTGCTACAACAGAATACCTATTCTTGGGTACTTTATAAAGAAGAGAAATATATTCTCTATCTACCTTAAAGGCAAGGAAGTCGAACACTGAGATGCTAACATCTGGTATCTCTCTCCTTGCTGTGTGCTCACATGGCAGAAGACGGAAGGGAGTGAGAGCTGGTCTTCTCCCGCCCGGGTTTGCAGAGAGGTATTAACGCATTCATAGGAGTGACACCTCTTGAGTCACACACATACTTCCAGGTTGGCCCAAGCCTCCCAGTATTGTTGCCTTGAAAGTAAGATTTTTTTTTTTCAGAATTTGAATTTTGAGGGACTGAATGATAGCTCAGAGGTTAAGAGCACTGACTACTTTTATAGAGGATCCATTTGTGAATCCCAGCACCCACATGGCAGCTAACAACCATCCATAACTCCAGATCCAGGGGATCTGAAGTCCTTTTCTGTCTTCCCCAGATACTGCAGGACATGGGTGAACTTACATACATGCAGGCAGGACACCTATACATGTAAAATAAATAAAAATCAGTAAACAAAAATTCAAAATTTGAATTTTGAAGGGCATGTTCAAATCATAACACTGTCAACAAATAAACACATTGTTCAGAAGTAACTAGAAATAAATGCCCATATATAGAAATTGAGCTGTTCACTTTTTAATTACATCTATCTCTCTATCATCACCATCTCCCTGTCTATCATCCGTCTATCTATCATCACCATCTCTCTGTCTATCTCTCTATCTATCTATCTATCTATCTATCTATCTATCTATCATCTATCTATCTATCTATCTACCATCATCATCTATCATCTAGTACTTTATAAAGAAGAGAAATATATTCTCTATCTACCTTAAAGGCAAGGAAGTCGAACACTGAGATGCTAACGTCTGGTATCTCTCTTCTTGCTGTGTGCTCACATGGCAGGAGATGGAAGGGAGTGAGAGCCGGTCTTCTCCCGCCCGGGTTTGCAGAGT
>NW_008334957.1:1316901-1317733 GCF_000622305.1 Nannospalax galili | reverse complement strand
CATATGATAAATGTGTGTGTGTGTGTGTGTGTGTGTATGCATGTGTTTTGCTCATGTACATATATGTGACTGGAGTAAGTATATGGTCTTTTCTAGAAATAGGTGAAATAGTTTGGCTTCATTCTTTTATATTATGAGAATCATATTGTATGTCAGCAGTGAAGGAGAATACAGAGAGATAAAAGTGAGAGGGAACAAGATTGTCAGCTCTCAGAGGTGACTTACTTCCATTATCTGCACTAGGTCCATATATGTATAATTTTATGTGTATGAGTGTATTGCCTTCATATATGTAAATGTACCCATGTCTTGTAATGCCCAGAGAGGTCAGAAGAGATCGTCAGATTCTCCTGGAACTGGAATTACAGATGGTTGTTAACCACCATGTAGGTGCTGGAAATTGAACCCAGGTCCTCTGCAGTTGGATTCAGTGCTCTTAACCGCTGAGCCAACTCTCCAGCCTAGTCCTTAGATATCTTCCAGATATTTCACCTGCTTAGTTAAATTTATCCCAAGCATTTTATTCTTTTGTTCTTGATTGTAAACGGGATTTAAAATTTCTTTTTCAGATAGTTCCTTGTTAGTCTAAGAAGCGTTGATCCGGTATGCTCAGCTTGTGTTCTGCAGCCTCACTAAATTCACATACTAGTTCTAACAAGGCTTTTTGTCTGTTGTTTGTTTGTGAAGACTCTGGTGCTTTCTGCTCATCAGCCACCGCCCCACACACAGTGTGACTTCCACCTATCAGATTCACACACTTGCTCCTTTCCTTTCCAGTTTTGGTTTCCTTTGTCTTTTTGTTCTAATTGTTCTGGTTAGAATTTCTAGTACA
>NW_008334957.1:1314986-1316594 GCF_000622305.1 Nannospalax galili | reverse complement strand
TCTGGGGACATTTTCCTAGCCAATACATTATGTTCCCTCATTAAAAATTCAGAATTTTAGCCTCTTGTAGGATCAAGATACCTTTAGAGACTATTCCACCTGTCAAAAGAGCAGCATATTTAAATCAGTCCAGCTACTAGAGCGTGTACTTTAGCTGATGTGTTTCATTGTTGAGAATATTGATTATCATGAGAATCATTCAATGCAAAGAATTTATGCTTTTAAATTTTGTACAAAGATTAACCTCCTGGAGCTAAAGAGAATAAGGGCCATGATGTGTACCACATATTCAAAAAGTAGTGTAGATTTGTTGAACACCTTGACAAAGGAAACAGTTATATGCTTACCTCTAGGGTAAATGATATTTTCAAATTCAAAATTTTCCTCCAAATGTTACATTGAATTTTCTCATAATAAATTGTTATATTATCATTATATATCTATTAGATCTTTCAGCCTCAGTATAAATCTGTGACATACTATTCTCCTTTTAAAGACATTACATCAAGCTTGGCATGATGACACATACCTGTGATCCCAGTGCTCCGGAAGGAGAGACAGGGGAGTCAGGCTTTCAAGGTCAACATTATTACAAAGTGAGTTCAAGACCAGCCAGAGCTACATGAGACTATCTCAAAAATAAGTATACACACACACACACACATACACACACACACATACACACATGTGCATGTGCGCTTGTGTGTGTGCATGTGTTTACACATAAATAAAGAGATGAAATCTGACTGGTGATATAAACACTAGAGAGAGGATATAAATTTATAAATGTATGTGTGTGTGATTGTATTTATATAAATGCCACTGCAGTCATTGATATCAGTTTTATCTTATTTATTAGGAAAACTAGCTACACAATGCATAGGCAATTTAAACTTTTTATTTTTATTTTTTGGTCTTTTTGGGACAGAGTATCCCTGTAGCCCCAGCTGACCTGGAACTGGCTATGTAGACCAGGCTAACCTCAAACTCACAGAGATCCACCTGCCTCTGCCTCCCGAGCACTGGGATTAAAGGTATGTGCCAACATGCCCCGCAATTTTACCTTTTTAAAAATAAATTATGAATTAACTGGATCAGAACTAAATTTGCATATGTCTTATCCTTGCTAAATTCATTTTCAAGCAGGTGAAAATAGAACTCATACCACAGGATTGTTTCAGAAAATAAGTGATATATCACCATGGAAGAATTCAACAGTGTGACTAGAACAGCGGGTGCATTAGCTCCACTCTCTTTTAAAAGTTAGTAATTTAAAAAAAAATTTTTATCATTTTAATTTTATGTTATGAGTGCATTGCCTGCATGTATGTATGTGCACCCATCTTCTACGGATGCATGCGGATGTCAGAAGAGGGCGTTGGATATCCTGGAACTGGAGTTAGGATGGTTGTTAGCTGCCATGTGGTGCTGGGACTTGAACTGGGGTTCTCTGCAAGAGTAGGCAATGCTTTTAGCTGTCGAGGCACATTTCCAGCCCCAAAGTTAGTAAAGCTTTTAAAAAAATTTTTTTAATTTGAAAATTTTTTAATAACTACATGATTAGAAGAAGCATTTCATTACAGCTTTAACATATTCAGTAACACACTC
>NW_008334957.1:1311741-1314134 GCF_000622305.1 Nannospalax galili | reverse complement strand
TTTCCTTGGAAGCATGGAGGAAATGATTCCTCTGTTTTGACCCTCCTCTTTGTAGGCTGGACACTGGTTCAAGTCCATCTGGTAGGTTCTCCTCAGCCTCCTTGATTTAGAGGACAGGTGACCCACCACCATTATAGGACATTTTGAGATGCTCATAGTCCCCTGTAATTAGTCAACCTAGGAGGGCAAGGAGCAAAAACTGTCCTTTATGTCCCTCTGACAAAATTATTACAGGCTTCAAAGTATGTCTGTTAAACATCCAAGAGGGTTAGTTCCACCACTCTGGTACTTTTAATTACTGTGTGTCATGTAGATAAATCTTGGGCAAAGACCAATTGTTCTCAGATAAACCTTACCTAGACATATATTTCTTGATCTGCTATGTATAATTTGTCAGTAGGTTGTAGGAGTAATATGGTTCCCTCTGTTTTTTAAACTAGGAATTATTTATCTCTTGCATTGTCTCACCCTTCCATCATGGTTTTCCCACTTAAGGTGCCCCCATTTCCCCCCTTTCTCTCTTATTAATACCCTTCTCCTAAGGTCCTACCTCTCTTGAGCTCCTTCTTTTCCTTTATCCTCTAGGTTCCTTGTATACCCTTCCCCCCCTCCTCCCTTAAACTTACCCAATTTTTATCCATATCTCCCATATTAAGGCCTGTTTCCTACTGTTCTTCTATTTCGGGTTCTTTCTTTTCCTTTACCTGCTTGATTCCTTTCCATTATCCTGGTTCCTGTAGTTATGTATGGATACATACTCACTCATCAGGGTTTGGTCCTAGGTTCCACATATGAGGGAGAATATATGTTATTTATTTTTCTGAGTATGTGTTACTTCATTTAGTATAACAGTTTCTAGTTCCATCTATTTACCTGCAAATTTCATGATTTCATCTTTCTTTACTCCTGAGTAAAACTCATTCATATAAATGAACCATATTTCCATTATTCACTCATCAATAGAGTGACACTTAAGTTGCTTCCATCTCTTAGCTATTGTGAAAAGAGCAGCAACAAACGTGGATGTACAAGTGTCTCTGCAATAGGATGAGTTCTTTGGGTATATGCCAAGGAGTGGTCCAACTGGGTCAAATGGTAGGTTCATTTGTAATTTTTAAAAGTTCTCCATGCTGCTTTCCATAGGGGTTGAACAAGTTTGCAGCCCCACCAACAGGGGTTGAATGTTCCCCTTTCCCCATATCCTCTCCAACATTTGGTATAATTTGTTCTCTTGATCTTAGCCAGTCTGAGTGGGGTAAGATGAAATATTAAAGTGGTTTTAATTTGCATTTCCCTAATTATTAGTGATGTTGAACATCTTTTAAGATGCTTCATAGCCATCTTTACTTCTTCTTTTGAGAACTCTCTGTTCAGCTCCTTAGCCCATCTTTTAATTGGGTTACTTGTGTTGATTCTCTGTTTTTAAGTTCATTATATATTCTGGATATTAAACCTCTGTCAGATGTGTCACTGGTGAAGATTTTCTCCCATTCTATGGTTTCTCTATTTGTTTCCTTGGTTGTCTCCTTTGATGTACAGAAGCTTTTTAGTTTAATGAGGTCCTATTTTAATTCTTGCCTTTGTTTACTAAGCAATTGATGTCCAGTTTAGAAAATCCTTTCCTACACCTATATCTTGTAGGTTTTTCCCTTGTTTTCTTCTAACAGTTTCCGCATTTCAGGCTTTACATTGAGGTATTTGATCCATTTGGAATTAATTTTTGTGCAGGGTGAAAGATAGGGGTTTAGTTTCATTCTTCTACAGGTAGAGATCCAGTTTTGCGAGCACCATTTGCTGAATATGCTGTCTTTCTTCCAGTGAATATTCTTGGCCCCTTTGTCAAATATCAGGTGGCTGATATGGCATTTACTCATATTTGGGTCTTCAATTTTGTTCCATTGATATATGGGTCTATTTTTGTGCCAGTACCACATCATTTATATGACTATAGCTCTGTAATACAGCTTAAAATCTGTTATAGTAATCCCCTTGTCATTCAGGAGTGTGTTGTTTAATCTCCGTGTGTTCATGTTCACTATTGGGGCTTCTTCTGTTGTTGATTGTAAGCTTTATCGCATTGTGGTCTGATAGAATGCATGGAATTATTTCAATCTTTTTGTATTTGTTGACTTTTGTTTTGTTCCCCATTGTGTGGTCAATTTTGGAGAAGATTCCATGGGGTGCTGAATAGAAAGCATGTTCTTTGGTGCTTGGGTGGAATACTCGGTAGATGTCTGTTAAGTCCACTTGCTATATGGTGTTGTTTAATTCAGATGTCTCTCTGTTAACTCTCTGCCCTGTTGACCTATGCAATGGAGACAGTGGGGTATTGAAGTCACCTACTATTAATGAGTTGTGGTTAAGCTGGGTTTTAAAGTCCTTTAGTATTGTTT
>NW_008334957.1:1284199-1310762 GCF_000622305.1 Nannospalax galili | reverse complement strand
ATTTCAGCCTGAGTATTCTTCAATATTTCTAACTCTTTTCTGAATTCATTCAGAAGTTTATCCCTATCTTCCTTCAGTTCTTTGATTTCCATGTTTGTGTGTTCTTTAAATTCACTGAATTCTTTTATCATATTCATAATTGTTCTTTTGAGTTCCGTGTCCTGCATTACATCTAGGGGGTTCTCATTGTACTCCTCTAGAGGAGTTTGGTATTTGGTGGGGATATGTTATTTTGATTTTTCATGTTATTATTTTATCTCTGTGATTTTGACATGTGAATTTCTTTTGTAGTTTCTGATTCTTGTGTGAGAGTCGAGCCTTCAAGTTTAGGTCTGCTTCTTTTTGTAAACTTTACGCATCGTTGTGGTTTACTTTTGGGCATGAAAAGCTGGTTCCTCTAAGCTTCTGGTTCTCTCTTTTGATTTTATATTGGAGTGGCCAGATTGCTTTTGTCTTTAGGAGTTCCCCCAGAGGTCCAAGTCAGATGAAGATCGGATGCTCTCAGGCTTATTCTAAGGTCTGGATCCCTCCAGGGAAGATTTTGGCCTCAGGAATTTGGGGGTTGGACTGGCCTGGGAGCCGGGCCCAGGAAAGATGCTGGTCTGGGGCAGCTTGTGGCCATGCCACCCAGTGATGCAAAGGAAGATGGAGCGGGAAGCTGCCCCAAGGCCTCCTGGGGGCTGCGCTGAGGAGCTGGGTTGTTCTGGATGCAAAGGATCAGGAAGAGGAAAGGTCAGCCCCAGTGTCCAGGAAAGAGGCTGGCAGGTCTTGAAGGCCCAGGGAAGTAGAGGGAGGTGAGGGTGGGGCCAGGCCCAGAGTGCTCCTGGGGACCTAAGAAGGAATGGGGTTGGTTTGGATGCAAAGGATCAGGAAGCAGTGGTGGTTCCCCAGGTGTCTGGGGTGCCAAGACAAGGAATGGGACAGGACCCAGGCTAGGAGGAGAGAAGGTTGGGGGATATGGGAGGGTGAATGAGGCTGGGGGAGTCAAGGTGCGGAGGCATGATGGACTTAATCTCAGAGAGAGGCCTGCGGGTCTGAGAGAGGCCTGAGGGTCGTGCAGACCCAGGGAAGCAGAGCCAAAGTTAGTAAACTTTAAGTCACAGTTGTTAAGTAGCAACGAGGGAAATAATTATCTGTAGCCTTTCTACTATGTAGCAGAATTAACTAAAGGTTTAGAGGTTTTTGAAGGTGAAAATCAATAATATTTTCACATTTCATTGATGGTACACTGCCAGAGAAGTCAGAGACAGCTGCTTTATCTAGAAGGTTGATTTCAGTTGTAGGAAACTTACCAAGTACTCAGCTATTACCAGCCTTGATAGTAGAACAGTTAATATTTTCATATCCCAAAGCTTGCCTTAAATCTTGATCTAAATGTCTTTAGTGTCCAAAACAATTATTGAATGACAAAAATTCTTTTTAAGCAAATGTGATACTATTAAGTTAGCATTACTTCTTTAAAAAGTTTGTAGGATACACAAGGAAAAGTGTCAGTTTCTGTGCTTTTCTTTCCTGGGAAATTATTGATTACTAATTCTAATGTATTGGTCTGTTTGTATATGTTTCATGATTCATGCTTGGTAAGCTTTACACTTCTAGTAATTTAATCATTACTTCAGGTAATTTGTTATCATATTATTTTTCTTTTATGTGTATGTGTGTAATGCTTGCATGTTGGTAGGTGCACCTGTGTCATGCAATACCTACAGAGGTAAGAGGAGGGCATTGGATCCTTGAAACTGGAGTTACAGATCATTGTTAGCCACCATATGGCTGCTGGGAGCCAAACCTAGGTCCTCTGCAAGAGCAACCTGTGCTCTTAACCACTGAACCATCTACAGCTCCTGTTTTCATATATTTATGATACTCTCTTAAGATCTTTTGCCTTCCTGTGGTATCAACCATAATATGTTCACTTTTACCTACAGTTTTATATATTTTGAGTCTTCTCCATTCCTAGATGCTCATAATTGAACATTGGAAATAAACATTAAACAAATAATTGCATGACAAGTTAATGATTCACTAGTTAAAATTATGATCACCACTACAGATATATAAAGTTATTTTATTTAACCCTTTCAGCAAAGTTGTTGAAGATATATACCTTTCACAAAAAATAAAATGAGGCTCTAAAAGGTTTAACAACTTGTTTGTGGTAGATTTACTATTGTTCAGGCTTCTTCCATTGCAGAAACTTCTCAGGACATCTTGAGACTGCACAGCTGAATTTGAAGATTTTGCCTATTAAGATCTTACATAAAAGTTTCCTGAGAGCTTACACAGGGCAAGCTTCACACTAAGTGCTAAGCATAGCAGATATGACTCCAGGCTTCATGGAGTTTACAGTCTGGTGAGGACAAAATGCCATAGTCAACACTGATCAAAATAAACAAATATAAAATTCCATATTGATGACTAAGAAATATTATATTGTATTATGAGGGCATATATAGAAAGTCTTAGTCTGTGGGAGCCAAGATGGCAACACTGAGGATATTTTCTAGTTTCATTTCTTTTGCCATGACAAATCCCATGACCAAAAGCAACTTAGGGGGAAAGGCTTTATTTGGCTTGCATTACCATGTCACAGTCCACTACTAAGGGAAGTCAAGGAAGGACTCAAAGGCAGGACTACTTGCTGTTCCACATAGCATTACCTCTGACCAAAGAACTCACAGCCCTATAAATGAAACAGAAACCATGGAGGAATGCCGCTTGTCAGCTGACAGACCAGCTTATATTCCGCTAGCTTTCTCATACAGTTCAGTGGAAAAGATGGTGTTACACACAGTGGGCTGGGCCCTTCTATGCCATTTAAGAATACAATTCTAGGAAGTTCCTCAACTGAGGCTCTTTTCTGAGATGATTCCAGGTTTTGCCATGCTGACAATTAAAGCTAACTAGGACAGGAGGTAACCTATACAATGAGATTACATGTTCAGTAGACATTAACAAGGTCGAGGGAATACTGAGAACAGAGCATGCTAAGAAGCAGGATCAGGCTCTGAATCAGAAGAAAATCATGAGCAGACAAATAAAAATAAAGATCAGAGTGGCTGGAACTTAAAAGAATGGAGCTGAAGACCACATGCTACAGATTCAGAAATATTTGTGAGCCACAGCATGGGCGTGTTTAGGCTTCTCGAAATTTTTTATTTTAATCTTATAAGCAAAGGCAAGTCTTTGAAGAATTTTCAAGAGTCACAGTAGATTTGCTTGCAATCCAGAGGGGATCTATACGCAGGGTGCAGATGGTGGAGTGGCTCTAAATATGATTAAGATGTATGCAATGCACAAAAATTCAATAAAATATATAGTGTTAAAAATAAAATAGACACATGACAACTTTAAATGTAATGTAGGATGTAGATTTGAGAGTGGACAGCAGATAATGCTGGACCATATTGACTATATTGACATAATTCAGATGAGAGGTAGTGATGGTCTAACTTGAGCTGATGAGTCCTGCATAAGAAATCAATGCTGGAAGCCAGTTGAAAGTGGTCAGTTTTGTCTATTTAATAATCGAAGCATTTTTTATACCACCAGTCACCTCAGTATGTTGTTTAGACATGATTCATGGCAAATGTGAGTTGACTAGATGAGGCTTTTTAGAAGCATGTAACAAATTGTTTTTTAATTTATTTACACACTGCCTGTTACTTTGGACATTACTGGGTTAAAATACTTGACCAGAGCAATTTAAGAAGAAAGGGTTTCTTTTGGCTTAGGGTTCCAAGGGGAAATCGCCCATCATGGTACAGAAAGCAGGGTGGCAGGCACGTGAAGCCAGCTGGCCTCACTACTTGGGCAATCAGGAAGCAGAGAAAGGATAGAAAGTGGGGCCTCACTATAAAACCTCAAGGCCTGCCCCCAGTGGGTGGTGTCTTTCCTCCAGAGAGGCTCTGCTGCCTAAAGGTTCCACAACCTTCCCAAACAGCATCACCAGCCAGGAACCACGTGTTAAACCACGTGGTTCTATGGGGAACATTTCACAACACTATATTACCTTATCTCATGATTAAGATAAATCTAATATTTTATCATAACTCCGTCTACTAGATTAACATGAAGCTAGTCTTTGCAGGACTCAAAAGGATAACTAAGTAATTGTCTTTACCTATAAAAATGATTTATCAACCTAGACAGGAGGATAATAAAGTACAAGAAATGATTACAGTAAAAAAAGTAATAGAAAAATAAGCAAAGGGAATATCTTGCTAAAAGAGTGGATATAGTTGCAGAAAAATACTGTCTTAGAAGCACATGGCACATTTGACTCCTGCAAGGGCTAGGGTATTCTTATTTTCTAAGACTCTAATTAATATCCAGTGATAAAAGATAGCTATTTGCCATACCAAGAATGCTACAATTTGAGAGTACTCTATTACCTTCTTTTTAAAAAATATTCTATCATTTTTGTTTTATGTGTTTGAGTGTATTGCCTGCATATATGTGAGTGCACCCGTGTCATGCATTGCCCGCGGAAGTCAGAAGAGGGCTTCGGATTCCCCTGGAACTGGAGTTAAGGACAGTTCATGGCCACCATGTGGGTGCTGGCAATCCAACCTGGGTCCTCTGCAAGAGCAGTCAGTACTCTTAACCACTAAGCCATCTCTTCAGCCCCTCTATTACCTTCTTAAAAGACAAGTTCTTAATTAAACATTTTCACTTGATTTGCTAATTGGGCCACATTATTCCTTTTTGTGACACAATTAACATATTTAGCACTTTATGTGTTTATGGAAAATACAGCAGGCCTTCAGCCTTCTCTAAGGACATCTTTAAGTTCTAGCAAATCAGAAATCCCTAGAAAATTTTATAAAAATTATATCTTTTTCCAAAATTTTTTCTTTGTGCATGTGAGTGCAGGCATCCACATGCCATGATGTATTTGTGGAGGTCAGAAGACAACTTTTGAGAGTTGGCTATGGGATTGTCCTTGGGTCATCAGGTTCACGTGCAAGCACTTTTACCTACTGAGCATATCACTGGCCAAGAGACTCAGTATTTCCTTTGTAAACAGTGAGTGGGTAGACTGCAGATAGATCAATATTTTTGAGTATAAGCACATTGGCAGAACGCACAGAAAGTTTGCAAAGATCACTGAGTTTTTCATTTTGATCAAAAGATCTAGTAAATTTGAATGACTGTGGTAGATTAACCTGCAAAATTGGAGCCTATTTTCTGAAGATCTTATTGGACTATTGTATACCAGAAAAAACTGAATTGTCTGTATCTAACTTGAGAATGTAAAACAAATTTAGAGTGGATATTTAAATATACTTTCTTCATTGACATGGGTAAGTATTCAATAGCTATTATGCTAAGTGACACGAATCAATATTTTCTACGTGACTGAGATTCCTAAGCTGGATCTACTGAGTTTTTATCAGGAGAAGAGATTTCTTTGATAGGCAGTCTTTGGAATCCATTTTTCCTCACTTGGGAGTAGTTCCCAGGCCAAATCACTGCTCTATTTATATTTGTGACCTCCTTTCCAGTGCTGTGTCAGCTGAGCTACAGTGAGACATCCTTAAAAGCAGTATTTGGGTCAGGAACATCAACCAAAATGGGTGTAATTAGCTTTTTTTAAAACAGGGAAAGGATGCTTTGAGGAAGGCCTTTATCAGTCAATCCTCGGTTTCCTTTGAATTGCTGTCATTATGTGTACTTTACTTGGATGTATTTAATGGAATTCAAACTTTGTTTGGATTGTTGAATGTCTACTGTGCCATATCACTCTTAGCACCTGTGTGTGCATGCGTGCGTGCATGTGTATGTGTGTGTTGTGTAAGTGTGTGAATGCTTGTGAGTATATTTGATCTGGGATTTGTAATCCACAGTTCTCACAAACATAGGAAGTCTGGAAAATATTATTTACCATGTCAATAGACGAGGCAGAAGGAGACTATGGGGCAGAAGGAGTGTCCTTCCCATTTTAAAAACTCATTAGCTGTTAGGAAAAGGTGTATAGGAAGAATATTGTAATATTTTTAGCTCCCATCAGGTTTGAGAAATCATGAAAACATACCTGGTTTGTGAAAATGCAGAAAACTGGACCTTATTAAGCCTAAATGAGACGTGGGCACCTAATTTTAACAAATGCTTTCTGGGTGATTCTTAAAGAGGTGGTACTGAATTTTTCACTGGAAACACTTTTTTTTTGAGTGATTAGACATGATTGACTCCTAAGTGTAGGAACTGGATGCAATTTAAAGCATTTAGTAAAACTTTTATGCATCCTGATACTATAGTAGTGACTAGAGTTATAAAGTTAAGTCAATATCGAGCAGGAGAGAGAGAGGATAAACATGTACACTAATGCAATTTACTGTGTGAAAGTGTCAGAAAAATTTCCATCTCAAGTGGATCTAAGAAAGTTACAGATACCACCCTACTTCCCAAATTTACTAAGCACTAACTTGGGAAGGAGGGAGAAAACTATTAGTTGATGACTGTCAGTTAAGAGATAAACTCTTCTAACTGATCTGAAACTAAAATGAAGTATAAAGGAAGTAGATGCATAGCTCTGAGAAATGCATTTTTACCACCTTTATTTCTGCAGAAATGTCACTTTTTGTGATTGTAAAATGTTGAGGAAAGATACATGAAAACAAGTGAATTCTTTAAAGTTTGATCAAAGCAACTGTAGTAACCTGTGGGACAGTGGGGTAAGCACGCTTGTTCTTATTTGAACCTCCATCTTTATGCAGGGAAGGACATAAGGCTCTCAAGGCATTGGGTTAAGTGTGACTTTCTCCCTAGCTCGTTGCCTCTTTCAGACATCTCCTTTTTCTTATTTGATGTTATTCCAGAGCAGGCTGGAGATGCTGAAAATAAGATGCACTATTTCAAATGGTGTCTGTTGTATTTAAAATGAAGTAAAAAATACTGAGGCAATTAAAATGGAATCCAGACCACAGATTTCTAACAGTTTTTGTGTAGTCTATTTACAGTGCCCACTTGCATCACTGTGGAAATGGCCTCAAGCACATTTGACACGTTTACATCTCCTGTTTCTCATGAACCTGAGGCAGCTAGTTATTTTGAAGAGGATCCACAAAAATATTCATAATTATGAATATATACATGTATTTCTACTAAAATTATAGAAAGTTGTTTTCAATGAAGGAAGAGGAGGGAAGAATGGAAAGTTCCATTATTAGGGGATTAGTGCTTCATCATTTTAAGGTGAAGGTGCTGAATACATCTGGAAAGGAAAAAATGGCATTACACAGATATATCACTTCAATGTCAGTCCAGGCATTTGAAAATTTTTATGTAATCATTTGTTCGTGTTGACAGGAATGCAATTCACCAAATGTTTTTGTTTCTCCTGTGCAAAACGTGGCTTGAGTTTTCCCAGCCCCTTCACAAATGAGGTGTACCCCAATTCACTTGCTCTATTAGACATTACATATGTCATATCTGGGAGGAAGCTTTTAGAGATTCTGCACAGTTGGAACCCCTTTCCTGGAGACGGTCTGTTACATGGATGCTTTGTTAACCTCACTCCTGGAGGGAAGAGAAGCCGCACATGTCTTCTTCTCTAGGCTCAGTCCTCGAACCAGCATTAACATGTAACATAAATGAGAAATGAAGTTTTGTTACTTGAGGGCTCTAGGATTTTGAAGACAGAGTGTTACAGCAGCATAATTTAACCTAGTTTATGAAATCAACAGCTTTTAGGGCTTCTTTTGATTCTCTTGTGTGTTGGGTGTTTATAAAGAATTGTTAGCATTCCATGTCTTAAAACATGTGTTTGAAGTGTTTTTATGCCTAGCATCTTGATCTTGTCACTTCTGATAATTGTCCTGACTTCCAATATTTGAAAACTAAATGTTTTGAAATATTTACATGATATTATGTATAGATTTAATATTAACTTAGTGAAATTATTACATGTATTTGTACACATATTTATCTTTCCTTCATTTATTTTCTAACACATTTGTGTAGAATATCAACTGATAACATTGATCCAACTTCTCCATACTATTACATTTTACCCTCCTAAAGAGAAACTGCAATGTTCACATGTGTATGTGCATGTTTATGTGGGTGTGCATAGTGCAGATTTTTGTGTACACGTATGCATGAGAGGCCAAAGGTTGACCTCCGATATCATTCCTTGGGATCAATCAATCTGGTTTGTTTGAGATAAGGTTTCTCACTGGCCTAGATGCTGCAGAACAGATTAAGCTGATGGGCCAGCAAGACCCAGATTTGGCTATCCCCCCCCCTCCCCAGCACTGGGATCACAAGTGCACTTAGCCATACCTGGCTTTTTTATGTGGGTTCTGAGGGTCAAACAGGTTCTTGTGTTTTCAAGGCAAGCAGTTTACCAGCTAATCCCTCGTGCAGAACAGATTAAGCTGATGGGCCAGCAAGACCCAGATTTGGCTATCCCCTCCTCCCCAGCACTGGGATCACAAGTGCGCTTAGCCATACCTGGCTTTTTTATGTGGGTTCTGAGGGTCAAACAGGTTCTCGTGTTTTCAAGGCAAGCAGTTTACCAGCTAATCCCTCCACTCAGCCCTCTTTATGAAGCCTGTGGTACAAATTGTAGAAAAGCATGTTTAGAAAATCCCTTTGTTTATTGAAAAGATACTGGAGACGCTGATGAAGATGATGAATACAGAAACTCTAAGAGCCCATGAGCCAAGAACAGGCGTCTTCACACTGACTGCAAAGCAATATAATGTGCACCAGCAAATTACTGTCCGTGAGTTTCGACGTCTGAAAATCTCAGGTTAATTTCAAAGCACATAGCTAAAAAGCCCTCTAAACTTTAGGGTTGGTGCATGAACATAAGGAAACAGAGGCTTTCAGGCCTCTGGGAACTTGCAACAATGGTGATAGCATGCAAAAGACCCATGCTGACTCAATCAGACAAAAACCCAACATAGAATGGGGAAAATAGGCAGCAGGCCCCAACCCTAGCCAAGGAACTATTGGCAAATGATTATTGTAGGGTAAGGGAGAGTAGATATTCTTTAAGGGAATAAGTCTAGATAGACTGACTAGAATTTAGTGGATGAACTTGCACTGAGGGACACCTGGATACAAATGGTTTACTGGATAAGACTTAACATATAAGACAGAATACCTGGTGGGGGGGGGACTATAGGGACTGGGGAGGTGGGAAGGGGTCTAAATTTGCTTAAGATATATTATATGAAATACACAAAAACTCAATAAAAAATTTTAAATATGTAGAACTACAAAATGGTCAGGGCTTGGGGGGATGGCTCATTGGACAAAGTGCTTACTGTGCAAGCATGAGAACTGCTAAATTTGCTTAAGATATATTATATGAAATACACAAAAACTCAATAAAAATTTTTAAATATGTAGAACTACAAAATGGTCAGGGCTTGGGGGGGATGGCTCATTGGACAAAGTGCTTACTGTGCAAGCATGAGAACCGGAGATTGAATCTCCAGAAGTCATGTAAAGCTGGACACATAAATTCAGGTATGTAAGTCCAGTGTTCCTATGACAAGATGGGAGTCACAGACAAGACGGAAAGCTCATGGACCCCTCGAGGTTGTCTTCTGACTGCTCAGGTGCACCATGCATGGCATGCATGTGACCACACTCACGCCAAGTAATATGCAAAAACACACCATGCATCCACATCTTATACATATACACACAGTGAAAAAAATACAAAAGGATGTGACAGTGTGAAGGATGACTAGAGGGTACTGCATTATTAAGGGAGAAATGGCTTATGGTTACTCTTCAACATTTTTTATTTACTTGGTATTTCTTTTTGGAAGATTTTTGGGGAAGTAAATTTTAGCCTTTGAAATAAAACCTTTCTTTGCAAATTCATGCTATGTTGTCTTTCTAATCTTACAGAATAACATATTTTGCATTTTTCTGGCAAATTGAAATGTCCTCCTGAAATTTTTGAGTGACATGGTATAGGGGTATTTAATCATATTTGCACATATTTCTTTATACTCAAGTGGTGAGATGCTGATAATCAGAATGGTAAGTTTGGTCGTGAAGATTTCATAAGCTTTTTAAGCATTTTCATAATATTTCTAAGTCAGAGCTCAAGTAATTTAAGCAGTTCATCTTTTCATTACTATAGTGTTAGAATGCATTCATACGAAATTTAATTATTGATATTAGATCCTAATAGACTATTCAGTAACTCTTGGTATTTTCATGATAAAATATCATTGAGTCATTGAGGTCTTTTTCCCTGAAGAGGTCTAGATGATGCTTATGGAATGAATAGTGAAAAGAAGCCAATAATTAGAATAACGGATACTGTAATATGGTTAACAGATTGACAGCTTACTCACTGAGCATATCATTATTAACTATTATATTTACTATGCTAAGCACCATGAATACAAAAGTTACAAGGATATGGTACCATCCTTAAAGAGCTCACCTCTTAGGCAGGAATTCATATTGATTATACACAGATATGCACTGATCATAGCCCGTGATGAGGGCCATGATACAGATATATGGACAGTATCTTTGAAACTGATATGAGAAAAGGTGATTTTACTGAGAAATGATGAACGGACTATTGATGGACTCACTGAAAAGTTTTAGAAATTTGGAGGATTTCATCTTGTGTAAATGTATTAACTATTTAGCAACAGCAATTCCTAATTACAGTAGATGATTTTCTTTTTGACAGGGTCTCCGTAGTCCCTGCCCACCTGGAACTCACTGTGTAGACCAGGCTGCCCTTGATCTCACAGAGATCAGCCTACCTCAACCTCCTGAGTGCTGGGATTAAAGGTGTGTCTTCACCAAGCTGGGATAGAATAGATACTGACAATGGAATTAGACTAGGGGCAGGAAAGGCCTTAACAGGCTATGCTGGACAGCTTTAGTTGTCAACTTGACACACCTGGGTAGAGGGCGCCTCAGTTGGGGAATTTCCTCCATTGGACTGGCCTGTGGCTATGTCTGTCGGGTGATTTTTTATGTTTTTGAGTGATGGTGGAGGGCCCAGCCCATGGTCAGCTGTGCCACCTCTGGCAGGTTCTGTACTGTATAAGAAAGCAGGCTGAGCATGGGCCAGGGGAGCAAACCAATAAGCAGCATTCCTTGATGGCCTGTGCTTCAGCTCCTGCCTCCAGATTCTTGCCCTGAGTTCCTATCTTGGGCTCCCTGATGAACTATGAGCCAGGAGATGTAAGTCACATAAACTCTTTCCTTCCCAAGTTGGTAGTGGTCGGAGTGTTTGGTCACAGCAGTCTAAGGCAAACTAGACACAGGGGCTAATAACAATTTCATTTCACAGCTGTAGATGGGTTTTGCCCTCCAGTTTCACATTGTTCAAATATATTATCAGTTTCTTCCATTTAGGGTGTAAGATAATGTATTTAAACTGCTTAGCACATTTAATGGTATGGAGTGCAAATTTAATAATCTTTATCACTGCAATTTTTAACAATAAGTAAAACCAGACCTGACATGAAATTACAGATATGTGTAATGTAAAAGTGTCGAGCAATTAGGAAAGTGGGAAAATTGAAAATAAAAATGTAAAAGCTTTAAGACTGTTGAAAGTTCGAAGTAGATGAGAGGATAGCTCTTGAAAGGGTGATGATTTGAGAACCTTCTAGGTGAAATACTGAACATTCTATTTTTGTGGGGTAATTATATTCCAGTTGTTCCTAATTTCAATGATCATCTGTGGTGATAATGAACACCCCAAGAGGGAGATGTCAGTGTTTGTAGCTGTTTGCAAACTCTGCTGTGATTACACTCAGTTATCTAATTGCTTAATTCATTGATGTTTCCCTGACATGCTTTTCTCAACAACATTTATGATTGCAGATAACTAATGGTTTCTCTTCTGCCTTATTATCGTATGTTTGATTTGATTTGTTTGATTGCTGCAGGTGGAGACAATAGGAGACGCGTACTGCGTTGCAGCTGGGCTGCACAGGAAAAGCCTCTGTCATGCCAAACCCATTGCTCTGATGGCCTTGAAGATGATGGAGCTTTCAGAAGAGGTGCTGACTCCTGACGGAAGACCCATTCAGGTAAACTTCTCAACAAGTTTACATGAGGCAACAATGAAAATTCCCTGGAAGGTGTCCTTCAAAAATTCCCCACTGAACTGCACTCGCTGTAACTGATGAATCCAGAGGTGGGGAATGATTAGTGCTAACTCATAGATCCAAGACAAAGTCAAACTTGATCTAAAACATCAATGTATGTGGAAGGCAAATTGCCAAGAAGTAAGGACGGAATGGAAGGATTAGAAAGAGAGCCTGATACTAGGGCCTATCATTCTATCCATGCAAGGCTTGAAGGGAGAATCAGAATCTGAGATGTAACCCAAGGAGCAAATCATAAGGAAGCAAAGGAATAGTATGCTGGATGGTTTCTTGTAGGTAGTATCCAGTGCTCTCCATGAAGCTCTGGAATTCAGAGTTCTTACTCAGAGTCACTTACTGAGGAAACTGAAAACAGCTAAATACAACCTGGTGTGTTGCAGTTTCACTATTATTTTATGGCTCTCTGTCATCTAGGGTCTATCTGTGAATAATCAAGGTCATCTAGCTCGGGGGTGGGGGTGGCAAGCTGAAGAGATGGCTCAGCTGTTAACAGCACTGGCCCCTCTTACAGAAGAACTGGGTTTGAATCCCAGCACCCACATGGTGGCTAACAATGGTCTATAACTCCAGTTCCAGGGTATCCAACACCCTCTTCTGTTCTCTGCAGGCACTGCAGGACACAGGTGCACTTACATAAATACAGGCCTAACAGTCATATGCAAAATAAAAAAAATACATTTAAAAAAAATGAAAAAGCATCATCTAGCTACATTTATGACAAAATCCAGTGACTAATCCCAGAACTGCCATTACTTTGAATCCTTGTAAATAGACCTCTAATATTCAGAGGAAGGGCTTTGAATTCAAGGCAGATATTTTGTAACAGTTCACTAACTATGGGTTAGGGAAAAAAATGTAGTAGGAAAAAGGCCTCATGGTATGTGTACATTACCAGTTCTGGTATGATGTCAGGAAAACCAGGTACTTTGTTTAACCTTTGTATTCAAATCTATTAAAATGCTATTTAAGGACTATAAATATTTTCAGCCCATTTATGTACATCGCTGAACCTACAGGAAAAAGAGAGATGTGCCAATGTATACTGTGTATACACTGAAAAGATGAAAATTCAGCAATTGCTGAATTTAATGCAAATGCTCTGTCATTAGTAATAACAGTAAGAAACTAAAACAAATCGATTCCTTCCTATTGAAATTAGAAGATGTCAGCTTTAATCACCTTCTAAAGAATCTCTGCATGTAAAGTCTCAAAGAGTGAATGAGTAATACTAAAAATACAAGAGAAAATAAAACCACACATACACAGAGAAAGAGAGACAGACAGACAGAGACACAGAGAGAGATTAAGACCTACAGAAACCATATATTGGGCAAAAATGTTATCATTTATCCAAGTTATTGCACACACAATTAAACTGACATTGTTTAATATAATTAAAGAAATAAGAGAACTGGAGACTATGAGGAAGGGAAAAGACTCGTAAAAGACCTTGAAACCTTCTCAGTTAACACACAACTTTCACAAAGAGAGAACTCAGTGGGAGAATTTAGAAGCCAATTAAACACAAATTGTGCAAGAATTGGTGGACTGAAAGAACTGAAGAAAAGCATCAGTGATTGGGGATGGGGACTTAACACTGGGGAAATAAGAAGAGAATGTGAAGTAGAAAATATGTGACAGTCATGGGGAAGAGAATGGGAAAACGTAATCCATGCTCAGTAGGGTTTTGAATGAAGATACATAAGGAATGCAAAAATGAGAAATGTTTTCCTGGGACTATTAAAAGATATAAATCAGTTGTGAGACATGGTTAATTCTAAATGGTTTATGAAAGATAACCCAAAGGTATAAAAACGCTAAACACCTCCAGGTGAGGCAGCAGTGTGTCAGAAAAGATGAGCATCTGACAAATTACAAAAGGCCTTGATCAATGGGAGAAGAGAGGAGCTATTATGGGGATGATTGTGGGAAAAATGAAACTGAAACTAGATTTCCCTATAGATCCATTCCAGGTAGGTTAGATGTGAAGTGTCACAGTCTGAAGCATAAATACATAATTTGTAAATTCGGGAAGGATATTGTTAGGGTTCAGCTAGCTCTGCCCCTTCACCAAGAGGGCTTCAAGGTTCAGCAAGCCCCTGAGAAAAGCAGCTTGGTCTTTGAAGTCAAAAGCAGACTTTGCCACCGTTTGGCCAACACAGCAGGCTTCCCCTTTGGTCTGTAAAGGAGGCACGTTTTAACAGAGGACCTGGGTTCTGCTCCTAGCCCCATATTGTGGCTAACAACCATCTGTAACTCCAGTTTCAGAGGATCCAATGCCCTCTTCTGACCTCTATGGACATTGTACACACATGGTGTACTTACATACACACAGGCAAAATACTCATACACATACACTAAAAATAAAAATCAAAGATAATAAAAAGACAACCATAAATCAATGGAATATTTTTGCAGCACATATAATCAATGAAAACACCTTTAGTTAATCTTACAATAATTAGGTTCATACAAATGAACGACACTGGGACAGAGCTCAGCTTGGAGGCTTGGTTCACCTTCGAGCAACTGACAGTGCCACCGTTGAGAGGACATAGAACAGCAGGGTTCTCCTTCCCAGCCGCCAGCAGTATACCTGGTTCAATTCACTTGGCACTGGGAAAGTTTAGTTTGTGCATATCCTATGACTCAATCACCCCTCTCCTAGATGTTTGCCCTAGAAAGGTACTTTGTATACATAGCAGACATCACACAGAAGGTTATTCATTGCAATACGTTGCCTGTTTAAAACTGGAGATAATGCCAGTGTCCCTCAGCTGTTGATTGGATAAGCCATGATTTTTTTATATCTTCTTACACCAAACAGTTGGGAAATGTCCACTGGTGACTTTGATGTGGACAAATAGCAAAAAACATTGAGACATCATCAAAAAATTCTATAGTGTCATTCCACTCAGTTAAAGTTTAAAATTCTCAAATTGGAAAAGAAATACTCTTTAGAAATGTATGCATTGACGGAAAAAGTATAAATTAAGGAGTGATTGCCCTAAAATTGAAAAGGACGCTTACTCCGGAGAAAGGAGAGGGTGTGGTGGGACAGAATGTTGCAATAGGGAACGTGAACCCAGTACCAAATTCTTCACTTGAATAGTGTTTTTAGTGTGCATCTATGTTTATGAACAACAATTTAAGTAAATGCAAAGAGCTTTCTGAACACTCATTCAGAAATACTAGGCAGACATGGAGCTTTGAAAAGAAAACTATTTGTTCTCTCAGGGAATAGTTATGTACATGAATGGCATTTGTGATCACTAGTAGGAAAACAAACTACATGTATACTGTCTTGGGTCTCAGCAAACTGCAGAAAGCTGAAACCTTCAGCCCTACCAGGATGGCAATCTTACTGTCTGGGAATATTTTTTCTATGTTGAGTTATCTCTGATGCAGTGTAACATTTAAAATTGATTTCACCATCTTCCAAACAAACTGAAGTGACCACACTCTGAGAATTGTGCAGTACAGGGTGCTCATCAATATTTTCATTAATTCCGTCTCATGAATCAGGCAGTCTTTTTAAATCAGAAGAGAAAATGTCTGTAAAGATCTAATAAGAATGCAGAGAGAGAGAATCCAAAATATTAAAACTACCTTCATAATTCTTGCTTCATTAATAATGTATGTTGTTTTCATGGTTTGGGATTCTTTTTTGGCATATTAATTTGGTTTTGAAATGCATTCTAACTTGGTCCATGGGGACAACTCCAAACTCATTGAGAGAATCTTTCATTATGAAAGATTTGGGTGTTAAATCAGAGTTTATATGTGATCTGTTGATTTTTTTTTTACATCAAATTACGTGATTTTTTTTAATGCTAATGCTGTTTGGGTCATGGTAATTTTACATCAAATCACGTGATTTTTTTTTATGCTAATGCTGTTTGGGTCATAGTAATTGTACAAAAGTAGACTTTCCAAAACAGTTAAATCTTGAAAAACAAACTGATATTTTTTTTCACAGTTTTATAGACTTTTGAGGCCTCTTATAATGACGGTGGGAACCAGAATAGTCTACACTAATTGTTTGGAAGTGATTTGAAAATCTTCCAACTCATCAATTGTAAATGGCCTGTGTTTCTTTATGGTTTCTTATCTTTAAAATTAATCTGTGGTGCTAGTTAGTTTTAACTGTCAACTTGACACAAGCTAGAATCATCCTGTAATCTCAATTGAGAAAATATCTAGATGAAGCTGGCCTGTGGGATTGTCTGTGGGGGAGTGTCTTGATTGTTAATAGGTGTGGGAAGACCCACCCTGAGTGTGAGCAGCACCATTTCTTGGCCTAGGACCTGAATTGTTTAAGAGTGAAGAAAGCTAGCTGAGCAAGTGAGCAAGCCAGCAAGGACCATGTGTTAATTCTCTTTCTGATCTTGACTGTAGATGTGAAGCTTTAAGTTCTGCCTTGACTTCCCTGCAGTAATGGGCTGCAGGCTGGGACTGTCAGGCAAATCAACACATTCTTCCCTCAGTTGTTTTTTGTCAGGGTATTTGCCATAAAAATGAAACCAGAACACATGTAAGCATGTTGTTTTACCTATTCAGTCTGTAACTACTCAAGTAAATTGCTTAATGATTTCTCTAATGCACCCCAGAGACTGGTTCTAGTTGGTATCTATAAAGCATATATAATATGGCATATTTTGAAAAAATTAAGAAAAAGTAGTCCAGAGTGGTTTTAATTAAGGCTGATTTTTAAAAACAGTCATTACACTATTTTAAAATTTTTATTTATTTTTTGATTTAGAAGCTTTTTTTTTTTTTCAGTTTTAAAAATAAAGACCTCTAGCTGGGTGTGGTGGCGCTCACCTGTAGTCCCAGCACTTGGGAGGCAGAGGCAGGCAGATCTCTGTGAATTCAGGGCCAGCCTGGTCTACATAGTGAGTTCCAAGACCATGTCTCAAAAAGACTAAATAAATAAATAAATAAATAAATAAATAAATAAATACCTCTAGATAGGCTGATTAGATTCACCAGATAGACAAGTAGCGGGGAATGGCTGGGGGTGCCGACAACACAGCAGACAGTAACAGGGATAACAGAATTTATAAGGGCTCTAGTCGGGGGAGGGAGGATATGGGAGGGTGCCATCTGGGAGGTGGGTATATAGTTTTAAGATGGTTTGGGATGTCCTGTGTGATACACACGCGCGCGTGCGCACACACACACACACACACAATCAACAAATTAAAAAAATGAATTATATTTGAGGAGGAAACATAAAAATTTACATCATGTTAATTAGTAGAGGTGATAAACATTACCACTGAAATCTACCCGATGACTTCATAGACATACACAGGTGCCAAGGGTCTGAGTGCAACCAATTATGACTAGTAATAATCAGATACATAAAGTGTTATTAATAAAAGCAATGAGTGTTTCCGTAAGAAACAATGTCTCACCGAGCTTATACTGAATTCAATATTGTATAACTGTATTAATTCAACAATGAACCTAAAAACTTTTATAGCCACTTTTGAAAGAGATGTATCTTTGCTCTGGAAACTGTTATTGAGTATGTTAAAACTATAATGAAATGCTTCTTCTAAAAATAATAATAAATAAAATACTAAAAAGGAAAAAAGAAAAACAACAAAATATTTTATTGAGATTTTGTGCATTTCATATAATAGAGCTTAATTAAATTTAGACCCCGTCCCCATCCATGCCTCCCTTGTCCTCCCCACACCAGATTTCATGCATTCTATCATATTTGTTAAGTCCTACCCCAAGCGTTTGTACCCAGATGTCCCTCTGTGCAGGTTCATCCACTGGTCTACTCAGCCTATCTAGAGTCACTCCCTTAAAGATCTATTCTTCCTCACCCAGCAGTAATCAGTTGCCAATAGTTCCTCAGCTAGGATTGGGGCCTGCTGCCCATTTCCCCAGTTGATTTACATTGAATATTTTCTGCCATATGAAAATATGGTAATACTGCCATTATTACCATTCTTTTTTTATTCCTTTCTAGAGGGTATCTGATTTCCTTCTGTTAAAATCACAGACAATTGAAAAGTAAAATTAGATTTCTATCCTTTTTTGTTTGAACTAGCTATAACATGATTTCACTAGAAAATTGTATAATTTTGTTTTTCTTCATTATGAACTTAGTATTACAAAAACAATTTAGCTAAATTTTTATGGTTTAAAGATAAATTTATCCTTATATTCTAACTGCTCTGTTTAAAATAATCAAATATTTGTTAGTGACTGGTCTTTAGTCTTAAAAAATATTGTAATGAATTAGAAAATTGTTTGAGGATATATTAGAAAAACAAGCAAAATTTTATCTTTTTAAAAGACTTATAGAAAATTGAGTGTATCTAAATGTCAGTTTTAATTCTGGATTTTATTTAAAATATTTTCATTGAAATTTATCTCGTAGACGTATATATTAAAATTACCTCCATTAGTTCAGAGAACAACACATTTTATATAATGAGACAAAGAGAGATTGTGATATAGTTGAGGAAACAATACGTAATCATATTCTAATACTGATGTGTTCAGCATCTCAACTGCAAATCAGGGGACTGCCAAGCATTTTTCTAACTGCTTAGTCAGAGGCAGAAGTATTACCATACAATTTACATGTTTTGTAATACATTACAGTTCTTCAAACTTTAACTTCTGATGAATTTACAGGATTTTTTTGAGATTATAAAGTAATTAATCTCCAATTAATTTTAAATATATTTTATTGCTCTTTACAAAGAATCTGATATTATTTTGATATTTAGAGGGATTTTTTCTTTGTAAATACTGCACTATTTAATTAACCCCTTGGGATTGTATTTTGAGTCTGTATTTATCAAAAGAAAAACTAATTATTTGATAAGTTAATTTTCTATGACTAATAATCATTTGTTTCTAAAATATTCTAAGTGATACTTTTGCTTCTAAAGTATATACTTACTTGACATACTCTATTTCAAAATCTATTTAAGAAGAAAAACTTAAGCGTTCAGACAAAAGTACTTGGAAATATATGAATCATTATTACTATAATGATCCCAATTATTCTTACCATATCCATTCTTCTATTTCAATTTATATTTTTCTTTTTCCATTTTTCATGTGTGTGTAATGTGTACATGTGTGTATGCATGCTTTGTATGTGTACAGGTACACATGTTGGAGGTCTGAGGTTGATGTTTGGAATCATCCTTAATAGCTTTTCTATCTAATTTATAAAGACAGGGTCTCTCAATCAAACCCAGATCTCATTCATATGGCTAGGCTACTTCTTCAATATATCCTTGAGTCAGGCCCCACCTGACTCAATTTTACTCAGCTTCAATTGCGGAACTACGAACTTGAATCCACCCTTATGAGAAAATCTTGCCTTTTCATCCTTAGTTCCAGAATATACCATATGCATAATGGCAAGTGTCAGTTCTTAATGAAGATGTGTGCCGCCTTTCAGTGCTTTGATAATGTTCATTTTCAAGCATTCGTTCTTGATCTTGGAGTGGAGTTGCAAATTAGAAATCAAGGTCTAGTGCCCAGGTCACAAGAGAACATGTTAGTGAGATTGCCATGGTTAATTAAAAGTCATTAGTCTAGATTATGTCCATTCTATAAAAGTTATCCCTACAAAGCTGGATTTTAAGCTCTGTGAAGACTAGTCTAGTTAATATATACCCCAATTTTTTATATCCTTATACCTTTGAAAACATTTATTTATTATTTATTTATGATGTATATATGCATGTATGTATGTACATGTGTGTATGTGTGTGCCACAGTGCTTGTGTGGAGTTTAGAGGACATGCTTGGCAGTGGTAGGCACTGTCACCTCCTGAGCTGTCTTGCTGGTTCAGCTTGTACCTTTAGTGTGGCCTATTGAGTCTCATCTAAGAATTAGGGCTTTTACTGAGTTGTATTCTTGGCATTTCTGAGGCATTTTCCTAATTCTACAAGCCTGACAATAACACTGATCGTCTTATGTACTACTGAAGTGGGAAGATACCTTCCCCTCAGATATAGTGTTCAACTCTTTGTACAACTCACCTTTCCCCATATCTTAGTGCTAAATTAAAAAACATTCATCTTCACTTTTGAGAAATTCATACAGGTATACATTGAAATATGATCATATCTCGTCCCCTGTTTCCCTACTCCAACTTCCCCCAAATCCTCTCCCAACATGCATCCCTCTGAATTTCATGTCTTTTTTATTTATTTATTTTTTTATAACCTTCTAAGTCTAGTTAGTGCTGCCCATTTGTGTATAGCTCTAGGGTCACCCACTGGAGCATGGAAACCTACCTCTAGCTACACCCTATTAAAATAATGATTCTCCCTCTCTCAGTAAGTATCAGTTACCTGTAGTTCCTCAGTAGAGAATGGAGCCTAAAGAGCATATCTTCTTTATCTATGCTAAGATTTTGGCTAGCTTGAGCATGTGTAGGTCTTGTGTAATTATCCACAGCTACTGTGAGTTCATGAGTGTGACAGCCATGTCATGTCTGGATGACAGCAGTTCACAGCACTCCTCTGTGTCCTCTGGCTCTTACAGTCTTGCCACCTCCTTTTCCATGAGTAAAAATGTTGAGGCGCTTGTGGTGGTTTGATGAAAATATACCCCCATTGTCTCCAAGTGTTTGGACATTTTGCCCCCAGATGATGGCACTGTTTTGGGAGGTTTTAGAAGGTGTGACTGTCCTGGAGGAAGGACATCATTATGGGTGGGCTTAGAGAGTTCATAAGCCTTGACGGATCTCTAGATGCTTTTTTTTGCTCCCTGTACCTGTGTGATGATGTGAGAGCTTAGCTTCTGCTTCTCCTGCTCCAGGCACCTCTAGCCACCAAGCCTCCCTGCCATGGCGGACTGTAATTCCCCTGGAACCATAAGCACAAATAAACTCTTCCTTCTATAGATTGCTTTGGTCAGTGTTTCCATCACAGCAACAAAAAAGGGACTAATACAGGGCTTAATGCAGATACCTGGTTTAGGGCTGAGCTCTCAGTCTCCTACTCTCAGCACTTTGTTGGTGCCATACCTGTTTTATTGCCTTGTTGCTTTCCAGCAGAGGGTTATTCAAATGCAGGATCTGCTATTATTAGACACTAAACATCAGAGGGCCTCATAATCTTCATAAGAGTTTTAATAATAGCGATTCATTCTCACAAATGCACATTTATTTATACCTACCTGAATCCAAGTCACAGAAAATTACCTTTTAATAGAAATGAGAAAATGGTTATTTTTGTGAAAGCAGGAGGAAAATCCATGTATCAAAATATACATTAGCTTCCAAAGGTAGCTTTTACGAGCTTTCACGTAATAACTTAGTTACGTCTTGCAATAATTAATGAAGTATGTCTGTCATTTCCATTTTTCAAAGGAAGAAAAGAATCTTTAAAAGTTGCTCAGGACTTCCAATCACTATATATTACAGACATTAAGTAAAAGCATGCTAACATTCACACTGTTAAATTTTCCTACTGCCTTTACTATCCTATTATCTATCCTAACAGACTTTTCCTAGTTTTAATTTTAAAGAAACATATTAAATCCTAAAGGGGGGCAGAGTGTGCTGCAGAAATGACTCAGTGGTAAAGAGCACTGACTGCTCCTCTACAGGACCTGAGCTCCATTCCCAGCACCCACATCAGGTGTCTCACAGCCACTTGTAACTCCAGAGCCAGTGGATCCAATGCCTCTTCCGGCCTCTGTTCACACTGGCACATACATGGCATATACTCACAGAGACACACAAATACACATGAATAGAAAAAAAAAATCTTGCAAAAGATATTTATTTTGTATGTTCCTGTTAAGACAATGAAATGACATTTGTTTTTAAAAGTATTTCATCCAAATGATCAATTTTCAAATCAGATTTAGATATATGCAGGAAAACATGACGTTTCATCTTTATTTTGAGAATTTTGATTTCTGCTCAATTTGGTGAGGTGTCTATAAATCATTTTACTTTTTTTCTCTTTTTATTTTTTATTGTTTATTGTCATGGATTATAATGCAAAGGCTTCACATTTAAAAGTGTTGGCTTTACTTTGGTTGTAATTATCATGTCATATTCTGGTTGTTTGGAGATTTTGAGTAAAATAGTTTCAATCATAGACTTTCTTGTTTACTATGATGCTTCAGTGCTGAGTATACAGACAGAACGTCTTTCCTGCCTTATTTTTCTCTAAGAAGTTGGCATGATTTAACAGTGTATAACTTCTGCAAGGCATATGTCAGTGAGTGTGGTGGTTTAAACAGGTTTCCCCCAATGGGGTCAAATATTTGAACAATTTGTCCCTAGTTGGTGGAACTGTTTGAGGTATCTTAGACTCTTTAGGAGGTGTGGCCTTGCTGGAGGAAGCACATCCCTGCGGGGAGGGGGAAGGCAGATCTGAGAGCTCATAGCCTTGCCTTCCTCTCAGTTTGCTCTTTCTGCTTCCTGGGAGTGCTTGAAGATTTGAGCTCCTGCTCCTGCTCCCGCACCAGGCCCTGGCTCCGCCCACCATTATGATCTCTCCCTCTGGCACAAAAGCCAAAATAAACTCTTTCTCTTTTGAGCTGCTTGGTCATGGTAGTTCATCATAGCAACACAAAAGTAACTGATACAGAAGGGTTCCTTCAGAGAACTCTGACCACTACGGTGAGGTAGAATTCCACTCCTAGCTTCTTTTAGCATTTCTGTAACAATGAATAGCTCCAATATTTATCATACAATGTTCTATCAGTAAGTAAAATAGCATTTTCAGCAACATTTCTAACAACCCTGGTTTTGCTGAAGAGTTTTATTATGGTTTTTAAAAAATATTTTATTTTATTATTTTTATTTTGTGTGTATGAGTGTATTGCCTGCATGTATGTGAGTGCACCCATGTCGTGTAGCCGCTGCGGACGGAGGTCAGAGAAAGTTTCGGATTCCCCTGGAACTGGGGTGGAGAGATGGCTCAGCAGTTAAGAGCACTGTCTGCTCTTGCAGAGGACCCAGGTTTGATTCCCAGCATCCACATGGTGGCTATTATGGTGTTTTTTAAAATATTTCCTAGGCAGTCCTTTTGTGAAGGCGTCTTCATGTTTATAGTTCATGATAAAATGTAATAACGGTACATTGATGAAAGAGCAAAAAAAAGAAGTGATAGGGAAAGATGTAGCATGGAGCTCTGTGTTCATGGGCCAGGAACTCTGTGGTGTTCATGGGCTGGGAACTTGCAGGAATTGCTCCATTTTATTTTATGAAGTTTTTTTTTTTTTGTATTTCACATTTCCACAAGAGAAATACATTCTCTGGTGAAGACATGGTTTAAATAATTTATAAGGTTACTGTATTGAACATTTTCATCATGAGAGTAAATGCTTCTAAAGAAGTTATTTTATTTATCTTAACCTTTCTCCAGAAAGTGTCTGTCCCAGGAGTATTGGTACAATGTTCTAGGAAGAGGCTAAGAACTGTATTAGTGAAGGTATTTCTTTCTATTTGATTTTCATGTGCTATGCTTCTCTGTACTTGTTACAAAGCCTCTAAGCATTTAGGCAGCCCATACTTTTGCTCGGCTGAGGTTATGCAAAGCATAAGAATCTCCATTTGCCACTCATTCATTTAAGGCTGTGATTTCAACAGCCCATTTTGACAGGTTAGCCTGTCTTTAGAATATGGTCTTTTTCCTTAGCTCTTTGAACAAGAGACCTTTTATCTTTTATTGCCAACTTAAACTCTTTTAAAGTTATTATACAATATTCCAACATTAGTAACTTGAATTTTGTGATATAAAAATAGCAACCTACATTATTTTAGACTATATGCAATAAGCACTCTAACCACACCATTGTGTAGGTTTTTTAAATTCTCCCTTGAAAATTCCTATCTAGTCCCAAAGCTTAAAAATTATTTCACATACTAGTTTTCTGAAATACAAAATATAAAATGATCTCTGAACATTCAACATCAACTATAATTTACTAACCAATCATGTCCACATGTTGCATTTACAGGTATAACTTTAAGGTCTATGAATATACAAATAAATATAAATAGAAGCATAAACCTGAAGAATAGATTCCTTTGAAAGTTGAATTTATTTCATTCCATTCAGTAATACCATGAGACAGAGTGCCAAAGATGTTCGTGGGTCCTAAATAAGAGGAAAGCCATTGTTCAGTCCTAGAAAACATCTTCCATTGCTTTAATCTCACTTCAGTTTTATATTTTCCTGGTCCTACAATTGAGTTTTCAAGTAATTGAAAGGCAACACATTAATTACCTAGCTGCTAATGTGCTATTAGTAATTAGGCATCACAGGTACTTTCTAAATTGTTAAGCTTTGTGTTAATTTCATGTTGCACACTTATGTGATGGTCCTAATCACCACTACATTGTTCCTTATTTGGCATGTGGTTTCCTAGCAACCCTTGCTTCTTCCTAATGGTGGGATTGAGTCCCCCACATTTGTAATGCTTTTTACTGCATCAGAAATGGTCACCTTGTGTACATGTGTTACAAGATCAAATTTACGTGTAGATTCAATTCGAATAAATTATTTTGCTTTATCCCTTCCCTTTAATGTGTTTGCTCAAAGGTTAAACCAACCATAAAAAATGAATTTAGTATGAATGCATTAATTCAGACCTGACTCTTTGGGGGACATACGGTAATTTTGACAACAATGTCCACAATGCATGTAAATAGTTCCTACTGGGAAATCTACTGAAGTTGAAGAAACAGAGTAATTTTGATGGCCAAATGACTGTGCAATCAGGAAGTGCAGAGAAGGCAGGTTTGGAGTGGGCACTGGGCATCTGAGGGGAAAAAGGTTCATTTCGGAGGCAGCTTGCTGCTTTAACTTAAGTGAAGCCTGTTTCTGCGTGACTCTGGCTGGAGTCATGCTGAGAGTGACTTTTACTGCTCTGCTCAACAAACGTATTTTAAATGTTTACTATTTCTAAACAGTCGGTTAGACATTAGGGATATAAAGGTAAGCAAAGCAGATATATCATTAACCTGCCTAAGAATTACAACCTATAGAATCAACAACCACAAATAACTATTTGTGTAGGAAGTAGAAATGGGCAACTAATCTCAACACTATTTCTATCTTAAATTTGAGAAGCTTTTGTTAGGCTTTCAGGAATATTTGGCAAATACTTTTTTATTAATCTTCAGTTGTTAGTTCGTTGGCAATTTTGCACATGTATCAAGTGCATTCTGGGTACTCCCTCACTCTGTCCTCACTTCTTTCTCTTCACCCTCCCTCTCCCTTTCCCAGATTCATGACCTTTGTTTTGTTTTGTGATCCATTTAGCTTAACCAGAGCTATCTCTGTGATCACTGGATTGGAATGCTCCGTTGGAGCCTGGTGGAGGTCATCGGTGGGTAACAACTATAGGCAAAGACTCACCTTCTCCCTCAATCTACCAGTAGGAAATAGTTCAGCAGTGAGGGGGACAGCTAGCAAAGATTTTAAGTTCTTTATAGAAAAAAAATATTTATATGCTGTTTTTATATACCTGAACAATGAAGAAAGTGAGATGTCAGGGGTTAGAGACTATGTGCAAAATCCTGGAAAAATAATTCAGATGGGCTACAATCTATATGCTGAATGTATACTGCATTGTATACACTTCAGGTCCTCTAATCCCTTTCTCCAAAAACTCTGAAAAGCATGATTACATCTAATTTTACATTTTAAGCCTGCAATTCAGAAACTTTTTATAATTAGATAAAAACTATGTAGATAGTTAGCTAAAGACCTGAATTTGAATCCAGGTATGTCTTCTTTAAAGGAAAAGTCAAGGGACATTTGGGTACACAAACTTGATGTGGTAGGCCTTAACATGTATGACAGAAAGCATGAAATCCTGTGGGTGAGCTATGAGGAACTGAAGACAGAGAATGGGTCTAAAATGACTAAAATGTATAATATGAAATGCACAAAATTCCAATAAAATATAGATTGAAAAAATTAAAAAATAAATAAAGGAAAAGTCTTGGTCCTTCTATTAAACCAAGATTGCCAAACATAAGACTGTCCTAGTATGTTGTTATCTGAGTATTTAATAAAACATGTGTTACTCAGTGCCTACCATGAACTAGGCATGAGGCTTAGCTAGAATGTGCCCTTTCACCCTTCTTATTCTCTCTACATACAATACATGTATGTGTGCATTAGACATATGAGTATGATTTGTATGTTTCCATGTATGTATTAGGCCTACTTTCCTAGTAGTCAAATCTATATGTACATGCATAGTGTCATGTAATTCCTACAAGAATCATAGACAATGATTGTTACAGCTTTTTTAATTTATAACTGCGAAAACAAAGAATCATAGAGATCAAGGGACTTATTGACAAATAATAGTAAATATGTAAGTAAGAGCTGATTGAGAATTGGAATTTGTTACCTTGTGCTACCTGCTACAGTGTAATTAGAACATGTGATTCATAATCGTATGACTAAGCTAA
>NW_008334957.1:1269108-1284113 GCF_000622305.1 Nannospalax galili | reverse complement strand
TCCTTAAAAGAATTCTAATTTGAGGTAGACTTTTCTGACTACAGCTTTACATGAAGATTTTTAAATAAATGAGTGTAATTATGTCTTCACTTAATATAAGAAGTCAAAAATTGGTAGTTTTGGGGAACTTCAAAAAAATAGGTTGAGAATAATATTGAAATATAAACCTCAACAATTGTAACTCACTATGGCAATTAGAAGATACGATCTCCCTTATGGTAGTATAATAATACCAACCCAGGAAAGCAGAGATTTGGAGCCATAACAGAATGCAGATGGCATACTTTCTTGGAGCATATTCTTTGGATGGTATCAGTTGATATTTTTGTAGGTTAAGTGATCATTTTTTCTAAATGTTTTATTAGCATACATTAGTTATATGTAATAATGGGCTCTGATGTACTTTGAGCCTGTTCTCCATCCAGTCCCACCCTTTTGTACTCTTCCAGCTGATCGCGTCCTTGTGGCTTTTGATACATCCTTAATTTTCATTGACTTTGGTATTACAATAACCAAAATCCCTACTTGAAAATATAAACTGTAGTCAGAATCTTTGATCAGTCTAATCTAGCAAGCATTTACTGGATTTCACTCATGTGCAAAACTGCATAATTGAGTTGTAGACTAGACTGCGTGTGTGCCAAATACTAATCTGCTTTTCCTTTTCTTTTCCGTTTTTGGCTCATAAGTCAAAATTCTGTCTGTACAATACCAAAACATCTGGTCACTTAAATCCATTCAGTAAAAGAAAAAAAAAAAAAGAATCAGCCACACATTTTCCAACTTCAGTATTTCATTCAACTTCTTTCTATTAATTAATTTGCTGATCTAAAAGGTATGTCACATGGGCAATAACCTGTGTAGATTTGTTTTAGCAAGGCAGATACGGGAGAAAGAAAACACAAGCGCAGTTTCTTCCCCCTTAATCAATCAAGTGTTCTCAAAGACCCGCATGAGCTCTTCCCTCTTCTCTGTATTTGCCTTTCAATGAGTTTGCGACTCTCATGTCTGGTCCCACACTGGGCCTCATCAGGTATCTTCACTCTGTTTCCTCAAGTTCAGGAAAATACTGGTAGTTTTTTAATTAACTGACTAAAATCTACTTATAAAAATTATATTGTTATGAGTAATGGACATAAATTGCTCACAAGTACTAACTGAGAAGAGCATTTTAAAGAGAGTTAGAGAGATGGTTCAGTGGTTAAAAGCACTGGCTGCTCTGGCAGAGGACCAGGCTTGGGTTCCCAGCACCCACATGGCAGCTAATAGCTGCCCATAACTCCAGTTCTGGGAATCTGATGCCACCTTCTGGCCTCCGTGGGCATTGCTCAACATGAGTATACCTACATGCACGTAGGGAATACACTCATACACATAAAAGAAAAATTATAAAGAAATATTTCCACTTTTAAGTACATAGTTTTCTATTTGTTTGTGTTTTCCAAATATGTACATAAATTACTTTTAACTATGTACCTAGTTTGGTATCAGTAGAAATTGTATTAATGTTGTCAATGAATATCATGTTTTCTTTCCTTCTTTGTAGATTTCTAAAATTAAAATAATTCACAAATATCTTTTTAAAAATATTTTATTTCATTTTTATTTTATGTGTATGTATGTATTGCCTGCATGCATGCAAGTGTACCCGTGTTGTGCAATGTCTGTGAAGGACAGAAGTGTTCGTCAGATCATGTGGAACTGGAGTTACGGACAGTTGTTAGCTGCCATGTGGGTGCTGGGATTTGAACTCCAGTCTTTTGCAAGAACAGCCAGTGGTCTTAACCGCTGAGCCATCTCTCCAGCCCCTTCACAAATATCATTTTTAAATGAAGTGGGACATGCTATTATGGACTCAATTAACAAGAAGTAAACAGACAGTTCTCACAAGGCTACAATTTGGTAGAAATAGCAAACCTTTTTGACAAAATTTACTGTATGAATCATTTTAGGCACAAAAGTTAGAGTTAGTCTTGATAATAATGGCCATAAAACAAAACTGCAATGACAGATACTTATACAAGTAAAGTACTGATTGAGTCACAAGTTATCTCTGTGAAATTTCAATGGGAAATAATTGATGCCAGTTAGCTTCAGAGAAGAGCAAACGGAGATGTAAAAATCTCAAAGTCAGTTCATTGCAAATAGACAAAGGGAATGAGTTGACCCAAAGGTTTTTAGTCCAAAAACCAAATTCTTTTTTTTTTTTTTTACTAACCCAGCATTGGCAAATTTTTATATTTAATTTTTGACTATTTAGTGGGGTCATGATATCTCAAAGTATAACTTTTGTTAGCTGAATGAATTGTTTTATTCACAAGGTATACACCATGTTTTAAGCATGCATGCTCAATGCAATTGAATTAAATTTGCAGTTGGCTAGAGAAAGTAGCAAATTTCTCTAGTTGAGTTGTCACTGATGCCCACTGTATCTTTCTGTGTCTGTTTATAATCCCCTCTCTCTAATGCTTTTCTTTGCACATCAATAGTCTTTTATCTTTCTGTTTTCTGCAAGGCATTTACTTGATGATAAGTAAATATTTTGACTTAAGTATCTGTGCAAATTAATGATACACTAATTCTGTTTCTTTTATTTTCTCATATGCCTCTTTGTTTAAAGTTGCATACTTAGAATCATAACGTTTTGAAAATACTACATTTACCCTGTATTTGTTTTCACCTTTAGTACTTGAGACTGACAAACACAACTTTGGTCTAAAAAGTATTATGCTATAAAGAAGAACCCATTTTTTGTGTGAATATTGAGAATACATTTTATGGAATTACCATACAGTGTGACATCTGAATGCCTGCAGTAGAGGATATTATGCTAACACCACTTTGCTACTCATTTATATCACTCCAAATGTCATTGTCCACTGTCTTAATTACTTTTCTCTTTGCTGTGACCAAACAACTAACAAGAGGAAACTTAAAGCAGAGGAGTTTATTTTGGTTTATAGTTCAAGGGGCTACACTCCATCATGGTAGGGAAGGCATGATATTTGGAAGGTCAGGCAACTGGTCACATTGTAGCCACAGGCAAGAAGTACAAAAAGGTAAATGCTGGTGCTCAGTTCACTTTCTCCTTTTGATTTACCCCAGGGCCCCAGTCCAAGGGATGGTATATTAGTGTGTGTGTCATCTCTCTTCAATTAAACCCTTCTGGAAACAACCTCATAGAAGTGTATTTCCATGATGAGTCTAAATCCAGTCAGGTTGACAATGAAGATTTACTATTACATCAATGTTTTTGATTTTCCTTTTTAACTTATTAATAAAAATTCTCATCTTGTAGAGCAAAGGTCACATCATATTCTATCAGAAGATGAACATAATGTATCATCTAGTAAACAGTCCAGATGATGCTTGTCTTTTAGAGTTGTGACTTCAAGAACTGTTTATGCCTTCAAGCATTTGCTACAAAAGAATTAATTCCTATGTTAAGTTAGAACTTATTAGTATGTTCCAGTACATTGTTAACTGATTTGAAAAATTGCCTCACCAAATATATTTTTTCAACTCCATGGCTTTGTTCAGATGGCCAGTTTATGAGTTTATGTCATATTCTAGAGACAAATATATTTACCTAAATTCTCCATATGTTTTCTGCTTAGCTGCTATTGCCTGTAAAAACCGATGTCCACTATTATCATGAATTCAAGTTCCTAGCTGTACTGAACGGGGACCAAGATACCCCTTTTTTTCTTTTCTTATAGATTAATTTAGCCAGAACTGAACCAGAGATTATTTACAAAAGGACATTTATATACTAACTTAGCAAATTCCACTGGGAGGATAAGACTATCTGAAGTTGGAAAATTTGGGAGACAACTCCCTTATTACAGATGTAATATAAAGATATTTAAAGATAGTATTTTATTTTACTTAGGATACAGAACTTGGGGCTGGAGAGATGGCTCAGCAGGTCAGAGCACTGAATTCTCTTTCAGAGAACCTGAACATTCTTCACTTAGTGTAACAGTTTAGATTTCCATTTATTTACCTGAAAATTTCATTATTTCATTTTCTTTACTGCTGAGTAGAACTCCATTGTGTAAATGTACCACATTTCTGTTATCTACTTGTCAGCTGAGGGACACTTAGGTTGTTTCCATCTCTTAGCTTTTGTGAAAAAAGCAGCAACACACATGGTTGTACAAGTTTCTCTGCAGTAGGATCGATGAGCCCTTTGAGTATATGCCAAGGAGTGGTATAACCGGGTCATATGGTAGATTCATTTTTAGTTGTTCAAGAGTTCTCCACGCTGCTTTCCATAGGAGTTGCACAAGTTTGCAATCCCACCAGCAATGAGTGAGCATTCCCCTTTACCAACCTCCTAGCTGGCATTTGGTATCATTTGTTCTCTTGATCTCAGCCAGTCTGTGTATGATGAAATCTTAAAGTAGTTTTATTTGCTTTTCTGTAATTACTAACAATGTCGAACACTTTCTAAGATGTTTCTTAGCCATCTTTATTTCTTCTTTTGAGAACGCTCTGTTAAGATCCTTAGCCATTCTTTTAACTGGGTCATTTATTTTCTTGATTCTTTGATTTTTGCGCTCTTTATATATTCTGGATGTTAAACCTCTGTCAGATGCGGTCACTGGTAAAGATTTTCACCCACTTTGTGGGTTTTCTCTTCCCTTCCTTGGCTGTTTCTTCTACTTCTGTAAGAAGCTTTTTAGTTTAATGAGATTCTACTTGTTGCTTCTTGATCTTAAGTCCTGAGCAACTGATGTTCAATTTAGAAAGTCCTTTCCTACAACTATATCTTGAAGGTTACAGCCAATGTTTTCTTCTAGCAGTTTAAGAGTTGCAAGCTTCACGTTGGGGTCTTTGATTCATTTGGAGTTGACTTTTGTGCAAGGTGAAAGATAAGGGTCTAGTTTCATTCTCCAGGTGAAGATTGAGTTTTGCCAGAGCTATTTGTCGAAGATGCGGCCTTTCCTCCAATTGTGTGTTCTTGGCACATTTGTCAAATATCAGATGGCTGAAATTGTGTTTATTCATGTTTGAGTCTTCAATTATGCCTTATTGTTCTATGTGTCTATTTTAGTGCCAGTACCATGCTGTTTTTATGACTATAGCTCTCTAATACAGTTTTGAGATCTGGTTCAGTAATACCCCCAGCATTGTTCTTTGTGCTCAGGGTTGCTTTGGTTATCCAGGGTCTTTTGTGCTTCCATATTAGTTTTAGGATTTTTTTTCTAATTCTGTGAGGTATATAATGGGGATTTTACAGATTGCATTGAATCTATAAATGGCTTTTGGTAGGATGGTCATTTTCACAATATTAATTCATCCAATCCATGAGCATGGGAGGTCCTTCCATCTTCTGGTGTCTTCTTCAATCTCTTTCTTTAAAGATTTAAAATTTTCATTGTAGAAGTCTTTAATGTCTTTGGTTAGGTTTATTCTGAGATATAAGTTTAGTTATTAAAGTACTTTCTTTTTTTGTAAACTTTCCAGACTGTGATTTTTATCTCTAGAAGTTCAATTAGGTATTTTACATTTTCTATAGAACATGGGTGAAAGTTTTTTAATGTAATCATGTTATAAAAAAAACAAAAATTTCTGTAATAAAAATGATCTTATGAAAATGTAAGAGTTATTTTTTTAAAAAAGGAAGACATATCAATATGCACTGGTTTTAGAGAGAATTAACTAGGAATCAACTTTTCATTTAAAAACACTCCTATGATTAAATTGCAGAGTTAAAATGTCATCCTTTAGCAGATAGACAGATTTTATAGTCTAGCTGTCAACTTGATTGACAACTAGGACCCATGAAATATATTTCTATTATTATAATTCAAGGACACCTTGAAGATTTCTCAAGAGAAAAGAAATACATGGAGAAAAGAAGGTATTTCTGATTAAGAGCTTACTTAAAATGTAGAATGTTTTTCACATTCACTAGGGCACTAAACCCACCACAGGAAAAAAATGGCTTGGTTGTGGTGTTGCTGGTATAAATTAGATATTTAGCATTCCCCTGATTTTTATTCTTATTTAGCACCCGCTTACAATGTTGCATATTTCGTTTCCAGTGTGGTGACATCCTGTATTTTTATGAAATTTGCATTTATTCAACATTATCTTATTATAGTAAGGGTTTATCTTTAACATTTCAGTTTTATTAAAACTTAGGAAAACTGCTGGGCATGGTGGTACACACTTTTAATCCCAGCACTCAGGAGACAGAGGCAGGCAGATCTCTGTGAGATTGAGGACAACTTGATCTACAAAGCAAGTTCTAGGCCAACTTGGGTGAGAGGGAGACCCTGCCTCAAAAAAACAAAAAGCAAAATACGAATGAAACAAAAAATCCCCACAACCTTAGTTACGAATTTAGTATTTTGCCATGTTGTTACCTGAACATATACTGTGAGATGTTTATGTGCTGTAACTCTGTGAAGTATTTGAAGAATCTGTGATAAGTCTTGGAGGTAGCTACTTTATTTGGAAATTAAAACCACAGTCAGAGGAGAAAGTGAAGACTAAGATAGAGAAAGAGAAGCCACACATTGTCGAGGTGACCGTGAGCAGTGTAAGTGTCGTGCTCTTGGACTTTCTTCTAAACAAAACCATGGAGAATGGCTCTTAAATTTCATATCCTGAAAAAGTGAGGAGGCAGCATGTGTCTTCTGTTCATTCATAAGCACCAGAAGTCACTATCTGTCCCACTTCCAGGATATAGTAGCTGATGCCACTGGGCTCTGTGAAATATGTTGTAAAAGTAAGAAGAGACTGAGCACGGAAGCGAAGTCACATCTATAACAATGATTTCATTCCCATGAAGTATATATCTACAGTGTGGGCGGTGGATCATACAGTAGTAATAGTTTATGTTTTCTGAGGAACTTTCATAAATTTATCCAAAATGGCCGCACTAACTCACAATATGACCCACAGTGTGTAAATCGTCACTTTTTGCCACGGTGACTCATTGTGCTCTTGAGTTGAGTTTTTCTTGTCATTAAAGAGCTTAAACCTTTTTCATGCAATTGCTGATGATTTGTGTGAGTTCCTTGGAGAAATGTCTACTAAACTCTGTTTCACCCATTTCCTGTCACCGTGATGAGTTTCTGAGGAGGAACAGCCTGATGGAGGAAGGAGCTGTTTAGGCTCGTGGTTTCAGGGCCTCATTTCTTCCAGGTCTGTGATGAAGTAGACCATCTTATTAGAAGTGCGTGATGGAGCAGATTTGCTCACCTCGTGGTATCCAGGAATTAGAGATGCGCAAAAAAGCACCTGTGACAAGATGTATCCTCCAAGGACATTCCCCTAGTGGCCTTCTAATAATGTCATCAAATTATTAATCCATCAGTGGACTGGCCCATGATTAGGTCAGAGTCCTCATGATCCAATCATCTTTCAATTCCTGGGTCCATCAACTGGAGACTGAACAGACTTAATACATAAACTTTAGGGAGGACATTTCATACCCAAACCATAGCAAGTATTAAGCAATTGTTTTTTAGGTTTTAAATTTATTTTATTTTTATGTGTCTGAGTGTTTTGCTTGCATGTAAGTGCACCACATGTGCCTAATACCTGCAGAGGCCAGAAGAGGGAGAATGATCCTCTGGAACTGGAGTTGCAGAAACTGAACCCAGGTCCTCTGCAAGTACAGCCCAAGCTCTTCACTGCTGAGTCATCTCTCCGGCCCCTTGACAATTCTCAGTGGTGCTATTTGTTTTCTTATTACTGAAGAGCTCGTGATTTCCTTGGATAATTTTGATATTACCTCCTTATCTACTGCACAATTTGCAAATACTTTAGCCTGATATTTGGCTTGCCTCTTTATTGAATTATTTCTTTTGCTATTGCAAGTTGTTTAGTTTCATGCAACCTCATTTGTTCATTTATACTATTTATACTGCTGTTTGTTCTTTTGGAGTCAGGCCATGAAATTACTGAAATAAAAAAAATTGTCAAGTGCCTATTTTTGTGGGAGTCTTACACGCTTATGTTTTGTGTTTAAATTTTAAATCTACATTAGCAGATTCTTACAGAAAGAGTAAGGTAAAGAGCCACTTGGATTCTTCTTTAAAATTTCCTACCACAATTTATTAATTTTCCTCAATGTAAATTTTTATTGAATTTTTATGCATTTCATACAATACTTCTTAATGCTATTTAGACTGCCTCCCCCTTCTGCACCCCTCCATAGCCCTCCCACCAGAGTTTATGCATTCTGTCATATAAGTTAAGGCCTAGAGAGTCAAGTTTGTGCCCCCAGATGTCCCTCAGGGTGAGTTAATCCATTGGAGTCTAGTCAACTGTTTCTCTAGCATCCCTCCCTTAAAAATTACCTCACCCTCACCCAGCAGTAATCAGCTGCCAACAGTTTCTTGGCTAAGGTTGGGGCCACCACAATTTATTAAAAAGACTGTCCTTTCTTCGTGGTGCGTTTTAGAACCTTTGTCAAACAGGTAAAAGGCTAAGACCTCAGATATCAGTGGATGAATGGATTACAAGAATGTGGTAGCTACACACACACACACACACACACACACACACACGCATACACACACACACGCACACATGCTCATGTACTTGCCCGTGCAAAGCATACACAGACACTCATACATACAGTTGCACACACACACACACTCACACAGTCACACACACACATTCACACTCTCCCACACTCACACATACTTCACACACAGACACTCATTTATACACAAAAACACACACTCACATACATTCATACTCTCCTACATATTCACTCCCCCACATACATACTGGAATATTATTTCACTCTTAACAAACAGGAAATTCTGTCATTTGTGACACATAAGTGAACCTTGAAGACATTATATTAGGTGATAGAAGCCAGTCACAGAGAACCAAATTGTAGACAATTTCACTCATGTACAAGAAATTGACAGTCTAATTCTAAGACAGTGAGTAGAATGGTGGTTGTCAGGGACTGATGAATAGAGTCAGACAGGAGAAGAGATGGTCAATGGAACATAATTTTGATTAGATTAGAAAAAATGTCAGTGCTCCATTGCAGACCAATGACTGTAGTTAGGTGATGGGAATACTGATTAGCCTGCTTTGGCAATTCCAATATATATATATGTTTTGAAACATATATTGTAACACAATTAATATGTAAGATATAATTATTTTTGTCAATAAAAATAAAATAAAACTTGAAAAAGGGCATAGACAGGGCAAAAGGTTTTAAGTGCAAAGCAAGTGTAAGAGCATCTAGAACTGTCCAAGAACTCTCCTGAACTCAGAGGAGAGGAGGGAGCAGGCAGCAGAAAGACTGAATACTTAGGATATGAAGCATGAAACAAGGTAAGAAAATGTGATGCCAGAATGTCACCTAAAGCAATGTATTTCAGATATTTTACAATTAGGCCAGGCATGGTGCTGATGCCTTTACTCCCAGCACTGGGGAGGCAGAGGCAGGTGGATCTCTCTGAGTTTGAGTCCGCTCTAGTCTACATAATGAGTTCCAGACCTGCTTGGGCTGTCACAAAACAAAACAAAACAAAACAAAACAAAACAAAACAAAACAAAAATTAGTATTGAGGGCAACATTAACAGTAGAAATTGCATGTGATTCTACTAGGAATACAGAGACAATGCTCATGAGAAGATAACCTTACTCCAATCAGTGCGATCAGATGTTTCCTATTCCATACTATGCTGTGTCATTCTGTTCCTTTCTGTTCTGTTCTATTTAATTAAATGATGCAGTTCATAACTCCCTAAAGTAATTTAAAAACCTGTGGCTTGGAAAACACTGGCTGAAACATAATGGAATTAATTTGCCTAAGAAGGTAAGTGATGGCATATTAATATAATTAAAATCATATGATGTGGATCCACAAACTGAAATTTTGAGAAATAAAGGTCACACAATCTGTGTGAGTTCAGAAAGATGATAGTGAATTCTTCAGGAATTAGCAATGAAGTTTGCTTGGGTTCATCTTCTGTGATTTGGGTTCATCTGTCAGTATTTTGGGATCTTTAAATTAGGAAAGAACATGTTCTCCCTGAGAGAACGAACAGGGTGGAAATGCAGAAGGGGCTGAATAATGAGGTGCTGTGTCTCCTGAATTCACCTCCGAAGCTTGCTTTCTTGCTGTCCCGATTTGGGAGTTGACTCTGTGTGTGTGTGTGCATCTCACAGGTGTGAGCGCATCCCTACAGCCAGCCAGCTGTGTCTCTCTTAGAGAGCATGGATGTACTACCTCAAGATGCTTCTGCATTTGATATTTGTTTCATGTTTATTGTTTTGACACTTGCCATTTTTAAGCTTCTTTGCTCTTTTCACAAAGAGCTTTCAGTCTCCTAAGAGCAGAGCTCTATTATCATAATCACCTTTTAGAAAGGAGAAAATTACCTGTAATTTTTATGCTCTGAAGGTGTATCATAATAATTCAACCACCCACCTTACCCTCAAAATCAAGTGATTTTTTTTTTTCAAAAGAGAATCTACTTTATTCTTTCCTATCTCTTCATTTTCTTCAGAGGAAATGAGAGTTTATTTGGGAAATCCCAGCAAGCCTCCATCAGCCTCGGCTGCCTCTTCCTCCTGTCAGTTGTTATGTGGAAGGGTGTCTAGGCCAGGAATTCATCAGCTCTTCTGTGGTGACCCCGGCTCATTAAGGACACTGTTAAAGGATGTAAGGACAACGATGGGGGAGTAACCCTCATACTAGCTAATCATTTCCACAAGGCCTTTCACGTTGAGGAAGTATATTTCACTGGTATTACAGCCCCTCCCATGAGCCTCCACTGCTGACTATACCCCAACAGAATTGCACTGCAACTCATGGGAAGGATAACAGGTGTGTCAGGTTGTGTGCGTACAGGAAACTGGACACCCTCAAATTCTCACGAAATCCAAACCGTATTTGATTATCTTTCAATTACTAAAGGAAGAAAGCTACAGGAACGGGTAGATGGGAAACTAATGCAAAAACCTAGAAAATCATAATCTCTTGATATCTGCTGCAAGATGTGCTCTACAGTTAGTTTAAAACTCTTTGTAATAAACACTCTTAGAGTGACTCTTTAGGCAGTTGCTACTTTTTCTCTGTAAAGCAATGCCAAGACTGCCCTGTGCGTGTTTATGGTCTTGTAAAATGACGGAGCTGAAGTAACTCTAAAGTCCTCCATTCTGTGAAGCTCGTTAGTGCTTAAAATTTTCTGAAAAGCCTAAAGGTTAAGAAATGAAACTCATCATTTAACCCTTCCATAGAACGTTGTTGCTGTTTCAGCTCAGGGTGGAAGGCTGGGCCTTATAAATGAGCAGTTTATCTACCCTAGAGCTGCATACATAACCCTCATAGAACATCTTTGATGCTTGAAAGGCTGTGATTTCCACTGCTCGATACGAGGAAGCGTTGTGACCAGAATTCTGCTTGTTCCTTCCTTGGTGCCTGGCATTCCTCCCTGCGTGATGCTTTATCTGAGTTACCCTGGAAAAATTTTCCCATCTCTTGAAACAGACCCTTCTCTCTCACACGATTTCTGTAGTATGCTACCAGTTTCAACCTGATTCATATTGACCATAAACCATAAAATCATGGCTATTTGAATATGTAAATCAAAATAGTTGCAGTATAAAATTTGATCCTCCTCCTTTGATTCAGTTGGTGTGTTCATGTGACTTAAAGATCCAACAAATCACTCTTGCTCTGTCATGTTTCCATCCAGCTGGTTTGGACCTGTATGAAAGCTGAATAGAACTGGCTTCTAGAAGGCTCAGCAGCTTCATGTACTGAGTGAAGGAAACTGGAAAATGTAGATATTGGTGGTTACCTTCTTCTTGATTGTACTCTGCATATGTTTATTCAAATATTATCATTATCATTTTATTATTCCTAGTATTACTAGTTTGTTTGGAGTTAACTTTGTCCCAAGCATTGCATAGTTCTTTTTATAATGCATACTTTGCTTTCTTTGGTTTATAAATGAAATAGGCTTAGGAAAATGAGGTGGCTTGCCTCAGTCCCATGGTGATATATGACCGGAGGAGAACTCACACAGACCATGTAAGTGCAAAGGCCTTAATTCCCTTCTCCACTCTGACCTGGCCTCATACTATTGATCATCTCAGGTTCCATACACTGAACTGGTCTCCAGATTCCTGTGGCTTTTCCTCTGGCTTCTACTTTACCAGGCAGTGCCTGAATTTAAACCAAAGAGAAAACGTGTTATTTCTTGCCCAGCTTGTTTGTTGTGATGATGAATCTGAAGATGGGAATTAAGTGCTTTTTCCTCTAGCAGACACTGATGATGACTAGCAAAATAATTTAAAATAGACAAGATTGAATGCAAAGGATTAAACAAAAGGGTATAAACTGAAGCTATCTTTGAAAATAAATATATTTATGAGACTCCTCAGGTGCAGATCTACAGTAGAATTTAAGAAATGCTTGAAGAACTCCACACAATGTTTGTGTTAAGATAAGCTGCCCCAGTGATCCCAGGAGGCCCTGCTTGCAAATGCAGTTTATTCAGCAAGCAGCATGGTTAGGGCTATAGCTGCATCCTAGGACAGCTGTTACTACTACCTACTGGTTCTCAGGGATTAGTAGATAAAAAGCACACATTCCTCAGCTTCTCTTTCTATGGAGTAAACATTGAGCAATGTTTATGTTGTTCCAGAGGAAACCACTGAGGTATTAAAAGCTCAGGCCACTAAACTATGGATATGAGCCAACAAATATTTCATGATATTTTATTGTTTAAAAATGGAGTAGAATTTAACAAAGGGTGTAATACCAACTGATATAGCATAATGGCTAGTAAATTGCCCTGCTTTTTAAGAATGTGAGATTTGACAAAATACTTCTCATTAATTTTTTTTTTTTTTTTTCTAAACAAGGTCTCTTTTTAGCCCCAGCTGACTTGGAACTGCCTATTTAGACCAGGCTAACCTTGATCTCACAGAGATCTGTCTGCCTCTACCTCCCAAGTGCTGGGATGCAAGGTGTGTGCCACCAAACCTGGGCTTTCATTTATTTCTTTTTAAGAGTAATATGTTGATGTGTATACACATATCATTGTAAAGTTCCCCCAAATCATTGTTGACTTTAGTAAGACCTTCGTGAATTTAGATATCATTAAATAAAGACAAAGGAGCTACATAACTCTCAATGTAAATATTATAATCTAGTCACACTTAATATTAACTATTTAAATGGTTAAAATCTCTACCAAACACCTCAGTCTTTTTCCGTATACAATTCTCTGTCAACTACAATGACTTTGGCTTGTTTTCAGTCCAACTAAAACTAGTTTAAACTAAACTAAATTAGTTTTTGTTTAACTAATTTTTATTTTTGCTTATAATTAACCATGCCTTGACACTTTAAAATGCTATATAAACCAGTTTATACTTAGGAACCTTGAAAACCAAGGTAGACAGTACTCAAGGAATAACATCCAAGCTTGACTCTGGCTTCTATGTGCACATCCACACAGAAAAATACATACAGATGCATCTTTATACACACAGATATATACATGCAGATGTATCTTCAAACACACACACACACACACACACACACACACACACACAGAGAAAACCCAAAATATTTAGAAAATCTTTGTGAACTGCTCAAATGGAAACATAAACAGTAGGTTAAGAATGATGAAAAGTCAATTATTATCCATTCTGACAGTAGAAATATACACCAGAATATGATTTTTTGATGGAGTATATAATCAGCTGCTTAACAGAGTCCATAAAGTTAATTCTGCCTCTATCCCAATGCCATCATTCTATAATGACAAATTGCTAATTTCAGATATAAAGAAAATCCTTCCAATCCCTATTTTCACTAATTAAGATGAATTCCATATTGTTATTTAAATAGCTCCAAAACAAGCTCATTATAACTCACAGCAAGGAATCTTGCTCATTACTTTTCATAAGCATATTGTGATGGTTCAAATGAAAATGTCCCCCATAGGCTCTAAGTATTTGGACATTTTTTCCCCACATGGTGGTGCTGTTTTGGGTTGTTTTAGAAGGTATGGCTATCCTGGAGGAAGCACGTCACTGGGGGTGGGCTTAGAGAGTTCTTAAGCCTTGCCAGATCTCCAGCTGCTCTCTTGCTTCCTGTGCCTGTGTGATGATGTGAGAGCTAACCTCTGCTGCTCCTGCTCCAGCCACCTCCAGCCACCATGCCTCCCTGCCATGACAGATTGTAATTCCCCTGGAACCGTAAGCTCAAATAAACTCTTCTATAAATTGCTTTGGTCAGTGTTTCTATCACAGCAACAGAAAAGTGACTAATACATATATCTTCCAAAAATATCTAAGTGGATAGGTCTGGAAAGATGGGTCAGCATCTAAAGGCACTTGCTTCTCAGCCTAATGACTTGACTTTAATCCCTGGGACCCACATGGTAGAAGGAAAGAACCAACTCCAGAAAGCTGTCCTCTGAACTATACACTTTCATCACAGTTCTCAACTTTCCTTCCTCATTTTAAAAGTAATTTAAGAAATTAAATATCTATGAAAGTATAATGCCCAAATGACATAGACAAGGAAAATGTGTACAAGATGAAGTTGCCTTCCTCAAAAAGGCAAGCATTCTGGTAATTTATTAAACACCCAAAACAAGATAGAAAGATAATTGCTACACTAGATGTTTCCGGAGGCTCCATGTACTCAGCTTCTGTATTCTCAGCGCCCTCTGAAGTTTTGACTGGCAGAAAATTATTTCTTTTCTTAATTCAGTAATAAATGGTGGATAGGGATGTCCATATATATATATGGTATCCACAATCTTCTTTAGTACCTCAGTTCTGACATAGTTTGTAAATTAGAATATGATTTATCTAATCTTGGGGTAGATTCTCATGCTAATGATTTATAAAAAATAAGTTTACTGATTATTTCATAAACTGGCATTTTATTTTTAAATATATAGTATTTTATTTTTTAAAACGATAATAGCAAAATAAACTTGTAATGATTTAAAGGACACTAACTTGGCAACATAGGCCT
>NW_008334957.1:1233517-1268954 GCF_000622305.1 Nannospalax galili | reverse complement strand
AGAAATAAATAAATATATAATATGGAAAAGCTGTAAGGAATTGGGTTTTTTATGTAGAAAGATGCCTCTGATACATTTAAAAGTAGAAATTTAGTGGTTTTTTAATCTTGATTGCATTTTTAGAGAATCCGTCTCAAAATATACAAATACATGTTAATAAACTATATACAATGAGTCAAAATATATAGAAATAAACTCTGGCATTTTATATCTAATCCTGGATCAGTTCATAAATTTAAAAGTTTTATTTATTTTTTAGTTTATATTAGTGTTTTACCTGCATGTGTGTATGCCACAGGCATGGCTAGTGCCTACAAAAGGCATCAGATCCCCTGGAATTAGTTACAGATAGTTGCTAGCCACAATGTGGGTGCTGGTAACTGAACTCAGATCCTCTGCAAGAGCAGCAAGTGCTCTTAATCCCCAAACCATTTCTCCATATTCATAAACGCAACTCAATTGAGTGTGGTTTAGGTAAGAAAACTACCTATAGAATCAAATTTGTGTCCCCAAATGCTCTTTGGTGTGGGCCCATCCACCTATTATTTGAAAATCTGAATGTATTTTGGTAACAATGTAAACTATGATAAAAGCAAATGGCATTTGTTTGAAGGGTGATAAGTGCTGGGTAAGCAATATTAGGAAGGTGCAGTAGCATCATTTCTTCTCATCAAATGATAGATCCATTAGTCTGAGAGAAGAAAAATGAGTAGCCTTTTTACATATTACATCAAGTAGGAATGAATATTAGTCAAAATTATGAAGCATTTATCTAGATTAGGAGTTATAAGAATGTAATGCATTTGATTGTGACATTTTATTTAATAATGAAATCTGTCACATTCATGGTAATTGCCTATGTCTGCAGAATGAGGAAAGGTTATATCTATTTGTCCTTTCATCATTAACACCATTGCAAATGTCTTTCTATATTCTTATGAGTACAATCTCCCACTCTTCTTAAAAGCATTGCATTTGTATCTTCCATAACAATTATGACAATGCTATAAAACATATTACTTTTTCTTGATCCTTCTAATTTTCCTGTTTTCAAAAATTCCTCGGTTTTGGTTTGTGGGTTACCAGAACTAGTTCTCCAAAGTTCCATTTCTACTTTTCTTCATTTTCCCACAATAGGCAATGGTGTCTCACCCTGATGAGATTTCTAGTGTAATCCAACTTTCATTCACAAGATCCGTTTATGTTAGCTTAAGTGGGATACTGCCCAATACAGTAGTCCAGCAAGACAAATCATGCTTCAGATATGGCTAACTCTAAATTAAACAGTCTATAAATGAGAGATACGCCAGAAGCATATTTTAGAAGCCATTAAAATATTTTTTTACAGAAATGACAATATTTGTACGGGTTATGTAAAATAAATATTCTTAAATTAGTTTCAGCTGCATAGTGCTCTCCAAAGCTATGAGAGACAGCCTTTAGGGGAAGTGGCTTCCAGGTCTGTTCCAACTCCGTTGCTCCAAATCCTGTGTACAAAGTATGTCCTGTCTTCAGTAACGGGGTCTTACCATCAAGTTCTGGGAGGCCATCAAGGACTGTTGCAATAACCTATGTAATTCTGGGAGTCTTTTGGACTACCCTGGCCAAGAACTCATGGAATTTTTCTCCTGTTTGGCACTTTTTTATTATACTTTTTAAATTTTTTAATAGATACATGATTAGAAGTTTTTCACTACAGCTTTAACACATTCAGTAACACACTCCAAAATTTGTTATGTAGGCTTCAGCTATATACATGGTGTCATGTAGGGATATTATATATGTGATTTGTCAGTGGGTTTTTAGATTAATATGATTCCATTTTTTAAAATCTTAGCTAGCCATTATTTATCTCTCCCTTCTCTCTCTCCCTGTCTAAGCCTCCCTCCAGGCCCTCCCCCTTTAAAGTATCCCCATTTCCTTCATTTCTCCCTTGATAATACCAGTCTCCTATGGTCCCACCTCTCTTGAGCTCCTTCTTCCCCTCCATCTCCATAATTTCTTATATAACCCTCCCTTACCCTCCCATTTAAATGCCCCCATTTTGCCCATTTCTCTCTTAGAAACACCTGTTTTCTAGTGTTCTCTCTCATGTTCTGCCTTTCCTGTTACCTCCCTAGTTGCCTTCCATTTTCCTGGTTCCTGCAGTTACATCAGGATATATACTCATCTATAAGGTGGTGCCATGTACCACAAATGAAGGAGAACATATGTCATTTGTTTTTCTGAGTCTGTATAACTTGACTTAGTATAACGGTTTCTAGTTCCATCCATTTACCTGCAAATTGCATGATTTCATCTTTCTTTACAACTGAGTAGATTCCATTATATAAACGGACCTAAAAGATATATACAGAAAATACCAGGCAACCAACAAAGAATACACTTTCTACTCAGCAGCTCATGCAAGTTATTCTAAAATTGACCACATTCTAGTACACAAAACAAATCTCAATAAAAACAAAAACAAAAACAACCAACCAAACAAATAATTTCATACCTTCTATCAGATCACATTCCAATAAAGCTTATAATCAACAGCGAAGGAAGCTCTAGTAAATACACAAACTCATGGAGATTAAACAGCACAATCCTGAATCATGAATGGGTCAAAGAATAAATTAAGATAGAAATAAAAGTATTCCTAGGGTTGTCATTTTTAAAAGGAAAGTAAAAGGACAATACAGTGAGAATATGTTTTCATCAATTCTAAAATACATGTTTCTCCCTCACATTAATATTTCTAAGCCCAGGATATTTCTTCTAGTTGATGATATCTTTCGAGAGCCAGTGAGGTTGAGGTCTTCATCATTGTATCACATGACATGAACGCATGAGAGCAACACTTCAAGGATTATTTAAAGAAAGACTATGGGTCCTCATGATTGCAAACATTGCTCTATTCATCATCTGGTAAAAACTGGAAATGTCAACCTTCCAAGTTTTCTGAGGGTGGAGGCTCTTAAGAAACACTCTCATCATCAGAATGTGCAAGGCAAAATGATAGCCACATGTACAAGAAGAAAACTAGATCCTTACTTCCAATCTGTACATAGTTCAAAGTAGACCAAAGACCTTATGATAAGACCTGAAACTTTGTAATTGCCCTAGGAAAACAATAGAGAAAAGACTCCAAGATGTAGAAATAGGCACAGACTTCCCAAATAGGACTCCAATTCTCAAGAATCAAGATTCTAAAAACGGGGCTTTAGAGAGATGGCTCAGCAGTTAAGAGCACCAGCTGCTCTTGCAGAGGACATGAGTTCAGCTTCCAGCACCCTCAGGATGGTTAAAAACCATGCATAATCAGTTCCAGTGGATCTGACACCCCCTTCTGGCATCCACAGGCATTGAATGACATTGGTATGCTTACATACATGTAGACAAAATACTCCTATATATAAAATAAAAACAAATAAATAATTTTTGAAATAATTAACAAATGAGATTGCATGAAAATAACAGCTTCTACAGAATCAAGAATGCAAACAGCAAGGTGAGGAAATGGACTACTGAATGGGAGAAAATCTTGGCCAACTAGTCATGTAATAGGAGATTAATATCTGGAATCTATAAAGAATTCAAAAAATATCACGCACACACACACACACACACACACACACACAAACCCACCCGAATCATCTAAGCATCTACTTATAAGGAAGTAGAAGGGGTTGCTGTGGGACTGGAAGGAAGGTGTCTAAAGGGAGGGAAAAGAAACACAAATAATGCATGCTTTCTCTCCAAGTCTATCAATACAATTTAAAGAGATCATGAACACAATACTCACATAGCTGAACTTCCAACAAAGTTATCAAAACAAGTCAATTTGTAAAACAAAATCTTTTCAACTTATGAAGCTGGTTCTGGAACATCTGAGTATCTGCATGAGGTATGGGGGAGTGATCTTGATTTTTGCCTCACAGCATAAGAGAAAAATATTTTTATATCAATCTTGTATCTTAATAAATAAGCTACCAATTACAGAAAAGCATATGGAAAAATATCTTTGCAATTCAGGAATATATAAAACATTTTTAGATAAAATACATCAGGGACTGGAGAGATGGCTCAGCGTTTAAGAGCACTGGCTGCTCTTAGAGGACACAGGTTCTAATCCCAGCACCCACGTGACAGCTAACAACTGTCCGTAACTCCAGTTCCAGGGGATCCGACAGCCTCTTCTGTCCTCCGTGGGCATTGCACAGCACGGGTGCACTTACCTACATGCAGGCAATACATGCATACACATAAAATAAAAATAGTAAATAAAATATTTTTAATTATGTAGTTAAAAGATCTTCTATGATATACAAAAACATTATGTGAAGTCATGAACTGATTATATATTTTCTGCTAGTAATGCAGGAAATACAATGCATAGAATCTTACAGTCTATGAAATACAGTATTTTTCAACCTATTGTGAAAGAAGGTGTGTAAACACAGGATGGTCATAGTAATCTTTATAGGCTGTTTCTAACGTATCTTAAGAACAAGGCTGGCCAAGTACAAAGCTGTGAGATTAATAGTGTAACTTTAATTTTGTATCCTGCTGTTTTCTCTCAAGGGTAAAAGCAGGTCAGTGTAATCAAAGGTTAAAGGATTTAGAGTGCAAAGGCTCCCGAGATAGGTCTTGTCCAGTAATTGCTGGGTTTGTGAACTTGGGTGGGTCATCAGCCTCTATTTTCTCTGGGTAAAATGCTCTGTCTGCTTTATGTTCTTCAGAAGGCAGAGTATTTAAGAGCACATTTGAAAAGTACCGTATGATATTAGTCACGGTTAAGTAGTCCTTTTTCTTTTCTCCATTTTTATGGGAAAAAATGGACCTCAGATTTCTTTGTCTAGGTGTCTGGTAGAAGGTCCCTGCATAGTAAATATATTGTTCCCTTGTTGTATCCACAATCATATGCTATGTCTAACCTGTTAGTCTACAGTTTGCATATTGCTAACAGTCTCCAGAAGAGAGGGGAATGTTTTCTTAGGAGGTGTGGGTGGGTTCATTTTCAAGTTGATATGGTATTTTCAAGACAGGGTCTATGATTATGACTTACAGTGATGCTTAAGTGTCCCATGGTCGAGTCCATCTCTTCTTTGGTCCTGCACCCTCTTTCCTCCTCGTCAAGGGGTGGGGAGTTCCCTGTACCATTTCTTCTTCTTTCTCAACCAGTGTCCCTTACCTGTCCCTTCAGCTCAGTGTTCTCACACATTGCAGAAGAAATTGTAGTATATACTTTGTCTCTTACTCCCTCAGAGCCAGTCTGTTGTGTTTTCCATCTATGAGAAAGCTACTATCATACTAAACTCAAAAATTCATCTCAGAGTCAATTACGGTGACCACACCTTTATTGCTTGCACTCAGGAGGCAGAAGCAGGCAGATGAGATTGAGTTCAGCCTGATCTACGTAGCGAGTTCTAGGACAGCCAAGGCTACAGGGAGACCCTGTATCAAAAAATAAAAAAAATAAAAAAAAAAAAAAAAAAAAAAAAAAAAAAATTTAACCCCCAAAGTGTCCTCTCATTTTGATAGAAAACAGGACTTTTAAAATGACCTGTATTCAGACTTTATAATCCACTAAAGATTTGAGTTTAAAGGTTTAAAAAAATACTAATTTATAAAATATGTAATTCCTTTTGGAAAACTTTATGAAAACTATGTTTGGTAGCCTATAAGCTACTTTGTCAGGAACAATTATGACAGAAAGTATTTCAGAATTGAATAAAATGTGACAATTGCCTGTGATTGTCCCATGTCTGTGATTTAGATTCCTCTTTTACTTTTCTCTCAGGAGCTAAATTTCTACATGTAATTTTGTAGCACATGAATTAGTCAGAAATAATTTTTTTTTGTAAAATCTATAGCTTCTTCCAATGTGTGTGTGGTTTCCTAATTCTGTGTTCAGCTTACTTATTATTTGACTTTGGTTAAGAAAACTCATGAGGGCTAGAGAGATGGCTCAGCAGCTAAGAACACTGGTTGTTCTTGCAGAAGACCCAGGTTCAAATCCCAGCACTCATGTGGAAGCTAACAACTGTCCATAACTCCAGTCCCAGGGGATCTGACAGCCTCTTCTGACCTCCATGGGCATTGCACAACACAGGTGCAATACAGGGCTCGGAGGGAGATCAAAGCAAGGAGAAGGGAAAGAGTAATCAAATATACTATACACATATATGAAATTGTCAAATAAAAACAATAAAAATTTAAAAATAAGTGATCTGTGGGCCAGTGCAACAGCTCAGAGGGAAAGGGTACCTGCCACCAATCTGACGACCTGCTTTCCTTCCCCAGAACTTAATGTGGATGAAAGAGAGAACTGAGTCCCACACATTGCCTTCTGACTTCCACAAATGTGCTGGGACACATGTGCTCACGCACACATACTTACACCCAGTAGATAAATGAACCAAATGTAATTAAAAAATAACTTCTGCAATCATTTGCCTTGTTAATGGAAGTTCACAAATAAGTCAGTCGCCCCCCCCCCTTGGTTGTACCAGTGAGATCAATTTTCTGCCCTAAAGATGGTATGACCAATTTTCTTCTCCCATTTTGGTTTTGTACTGAGTCTAACCGTGTTAAATATTTCACCTGTTAGAAATGACTTTTGTTTTGATTGTTTTCTTTCAAGAAAATGCTTTTTCATCATCACCACCAACTAAATGTGTCAATGACACCAGAGAAAGCAACAGCAGAACTTAAGATGTAAGTCATTCTAGTAGAAAGGCATTAAGTATTCCATTTTGTCAGAGCAAACAAATTCAATACCTGTGCATCCATCTTAAAAAGGTAATTTTGGTTATGTAAAAGCTAAAAAAATATGAGTATTAAATGTATTAATTAAAACAAGCTGTTTTGCCATTTAGGGAGTAACTATTTTTCTTTATCTCTTGAAAATACTTTGCTTGCTTCTACAAGCAAAGAATAGAAATCTTTATTCAGCCTATCCATAAAGTAATTTTTAGAAATTAAATGTGTATAGACACGAGAAGATTACAACCAGAATGGAAAACCTGTTCCTTAAATTCTCCATCACAGTTCTTGAATGGCTTGTAGTATGCTTCTAGAACAGAGTGGTACTGAGGAAGGAAAGGCTGTCTTGAAAGGATGGAAGGGCATCAAGAAGGGGAACTTATTGCAAATACAATGATTGAATAGATGTGAGAAACTATCAAGATGACTTCACACTTCCTAGCCTGGCGTAATTGCTTGTGACTATTCTGACAGGTCCCTAAATTTACATCTCCCTAAATTTACAAGAGCTGTTTTTTCTCATTTTTTGTTTTTTTGTTTTGTTTTGTTTCTCTAAAGAAATCCTACCCCCCCCCCACCTCCAGTGATTTTTCAAAAACAAGGCTGGCTGGTATTGTGGTAGAAAATGGTTTCTAATTAAATTTCTCTGAAATTCTAAAAAGTCTTTCTCAAGAAATGACTACATATTCTTACCATTTCCCTTCAGTTTTCTTAGCTAAGACACATTCCTTTTGACAAAAGTACCATCTTTTAAATATACCTCCCTGTTTCCTGGTGAAATTGCTCATTTTTAGAGTCACACACTCAGCCCACAAGCATTTAAATAAAATTGACTCATCCAGTTGGCAATGCATTTTTACATAAACAAGTTGGGAACACTGCAAGAATTGGGAAAATCTTCAAAATTGGAAGTTGTATAGCTCAGTTTGTTTGTTTTTCATAGTGACAGCAATAAACAGCAGACCACACAAGATCTTCCGTCAGGTTCAACGCGCCACTCTCCCCTAACTCTGCCTTGGGTCTTAAGAAAAGCATGTCTTCTCTTAAACAAACATGAATTTATGGTAATATGGGATTTCACTTATTTGCTAGTCATGCTTCTATTGTTTGAAACATTGTAAAAACAGAGACCTCATCGGTGTTTATTCCTTTTCACCAACACCAAGACTAATTTGAAGCATACATTAGGACTTGCCAAATATTTCGTGAATGAATAAATAGGTCAATATTGAATAGAAATCATTCCAGGAGATGGAATGAACACTGTATGGTTTAAACTTTGTAGCTGAACATCAAGCATCTGGTTTTTTCATTCATTTTTCACTCACTGAACATCTATTTGTTTCACAGAAATAACTTCAGAGTCCCTTCTTTTGGTGAATGTATAATTCGATGGATTTTTTTAAATGTATAAATAAATTCAATAATATATATCCTTAGTAATTATAAAATTTATAGCCTCAGTTTTAACTATTACGAAGTGAGCTTGGAGTGGTTATATATAGTAAATGTATTTTCACCTAGGCACATATTTAAGTTGCCTGAGCTGCAAGGCTTGGGTTGGGAGCTTGTAAGTGAGCTTAGATTACTGTTCACCATCTGCATACCCACATGGCTGTGTTCTGTCTCATTCTTAGATAAACATTCCTTGGGGGAAATTATCTCATGCTGTGGCATTGCAGATTTAGGAATCTACAAGGACTTGTTTGGATTTCCAAAGAGATGGCTTCCCTGTATTTTTTTCAGCAGAATTTCAGAGTCTACCATAATTTATATTTCTCATGAAAGAAAAATGAACAGGAAGTTCATAATATAATAATAACATAATAATAACAGAAAGGATGAGATGGTAAACTATGACAGGTCAGTGCAGGAGAAGAGAAACAAAGTCAGGGAAGCCTTTACTGAAAGAAAGGGGCTTCATATTGAAGATTAATAAATTGGGTAAAATAAATTGTGAGATTTCTTTAAGACAAAGAGGACAGTACAAGCAATAGTAATAACATATGCAAGGGTGCAGGAATGCAAAATCACTCAGTATGTTTAGAAAACAAGGCGCCTGGTATTCTTAGAGCACCAATTATGAAAGCAAGAAGAGTGTCAGATGAGCCAGGACATGTGTAAAGATTTGGGCCACTAAGAACTGACTTCCTTGCAAAAGCATCTGAATGTTTATTTGGTGGAAGTTAGGAGCCTTCAGGAGATTCTAACTGAGCAGAAACCTATCAGATGCATATTTTAGAAAGACCATCTGGAGCTGTGTACCACAGGTTTGAAGGAGAAGCAGGCTAGAGATGGGTAAGGTAGGAGAACACCGTGATAATCTAGGAAGGAGAAGATCCTCAAGCTAAGGTAGGAGTTGTAGGGTTAGGGAAGGAAAGTTAATTTACGGAAGACTTAGGGGACAATTGCAAGAGCACATCCTACATGACTTCAGTGAACAAATCCACCTTTTTGAAACTGTTTATTTTTCCTTTTATTTTTAAGAAATGTATCATTTTTTTTCCAAAAATGAATATGCGTTTTCCTTCTTGGTGAATTCTTTGTGACTGAGGCAAAAGAACAATAAAAAATGTGACTTCAAGGGCTGGAGAGATGGCTCAGTGGTGGAGCTGCAGGTTCGCATCCCAGCACCCACATGGCAGCTAACAACTGTATGTAACTTCAGTTCCAGGGGATCCGACAGCCTCTTCTGTCCTCCGTGGGCATTGCATGGCACGGGTACACTTTACCCACATGCAGGCACGCATACACATAAAATATATTTAAAAAAAAAAAAGTGACTTCAGTGTAGTGTGTAATAAATTGAAGATTCTTCAGAGGCTTAAGACATTAAGAATGTCTATGGTTTTCCTTCCAAGATCAAGAGGCTAAGGCTATTAACTGAGAAACTCATGTCATCATTGCATGTTATTATCTTGTCATTGTGAGAAAATGCTAAAGACTGGATTCTGGTTGACAATCAGTGAGACTGATTTAGAGACAAAGCAGAAGCTACCAAAATTGCTTGCAAATGGATCTCTTGAATTAGGTCTACCCCCATGGAATGTTCTAGCTGCCTTGCTACCTTATTGAGGTGTCTTGCTTGCCGCATACTTTGTCTTTTGTCATATCACTTCCTTCCTATTCACAAAATTCCTTCCTTCCTCTGACCTAAAATCCCAACTGGTTTGTGTTAAAATTTCAATCTCTTGATCCATTGTTAGGCCCACCTATTTTTTTTTTAATTTGATTATGAATTTCTTAAATATGGATGCTCTAAAGTTATCCATTCAGAATCACCTTTTCACTTTATGCTACATACTATTTGGTAGATCTACCAGAGTCAAGGCTTGTAGAACCATTCAAGCTCTTCCTAGTTCAGTGTAACTCTCTCATTCAAGATTAATTCACTCACAATGCTAATCCCTTTCAAGGAGAACTTGTTCTTTCTCCATTTAGCTCTCTTCTTTCAATTGATGACACACAACATACTTAGAAGAGAACTAAGGGCATCTTCCTTTATACCGCCCCTTCTCTTGTTCTTGCTCAAGTCAGTCTGCTCTCAGTCTATTTCTGCATAATTCTCTAATCTGTCTCCTCCTTCCTGTCATGATTACCACTCAAATGTCACTAAAATTCTTTTAGCCTGTAGTCTTTCTTGCTTAACCCCAAGTTTCAAATCTTTTTCCACCCCGTAGATGATTTAATATTTCTAAGACAAAAATATGATTTGTCAATGTAACACTTAAATTCATCATGCATTCTTAGTACACATATGCTTATTAATCAGCTTTTTATATTCCAGGCATTATGAGAGCATGCAGGTTATCAAAAGAGACAAGATAGGGGCTGGAAAGATGGCTCAGCAGTTAAGAGCACTGACTACTCTTGCAGAGGACCTGGGTTTGATTCCCAGCACCCACACGGCGGCCACTAACCATCCTTAACTCTAGTTCCAGGGGAATCGGAAGCCCTCTTCTAACCTCTGTGGCATTGCATGACCTGGGTGCACTCACATACATGCAGGCAATAAACTAGTACACACGAAATAAAAATAACAAATAAGGGGCTGGAGAGATGGTTCAGAGGTTAAGAACACTGACTGTTCTTGCAGAAGACCCAGGTTGGAATCCCAACACCCACATGACAGCTAACAATTGTCTGTAACTCCAGTTCCAGGGGACCCGACAGCCTCTTCTGTCCTCATGGGCATTGCATGACACGGGTGCACAATAAGATGAAGGGTTGGGCATGGTGCTACACACCTTTAATCCCAGCACTTGGGAAGCCAGATGGTACATTAGGGAGACCCTGTCTCAAAACATGAAAATGAAACAAAACAAAAGCATTTAGAATGCTTGAAATCTGTGGTCTACTACTACCTATGTATTGAAAGCAAAAGAACTCATGCTGCATAAGACCTAGAAAAGAATACCAAGGTCCATTGCTGCTGGTACAATGGTCACTAAAGATTCAGACATTTAATGAAACATACAAAAGTCTGTTACTGGCTAACTTTTTATATAAGGTAGATTTTATCAGGTCTATTTCATTACACATACATGAGACATTACTAACCCCTATTGATGGAAACATTTTCTTTATTAGTATTATGAAAAAGCATAATTACATGCCTGATGATATAAAGTAATATTCTTTCATAGCTTGATTTTTGTTTTGGTGATAACCTGTTAATTAAAATAAGATTTAACAACATATTTTTAAATCAAACTATGTATGTACTTATACTTTTGAGACATATGTTTCCCTATACACATAACATTAAGGTGCCATTAGAATTTCATGAGTAATGTTAGCCAGAAGGTAAGTAAATGTTGGCAATATGAAGAGCTCTCTATAAAAACAATGGAGTTAATTACAATCCCTGTATGGTAGAAATTATGAATGCAATTAACTTTCCATTGTGAAAATTACTATTCATAAAAGTAATAATATCAATAGTTGGAGGCCTCATTTAATGAACATAATTGCTCTAAGTCATCTGTATACTTGAAAGTAGTATATCTAAGCAAGGAGGAGAGCAACCTTTGGTGCTTAATAACTTATTGAGTAAGATAATAAACATTAAATGAGATCGTATATATTGGGGAATTACCAAGGTATAGGCACATTATAATAACTGTATAGACTGCTAGGTACAATGAAGAGAATACTCAGCCTTCCTTACAAGTATCCAGTGAGGTGGCATATGATCCCTAGCTTATATTTTGGGAAATGAAAGCCCCAAAAGTGCCAGGTAGAATATATTGTGTTTCTATATGTATATGTGTATATATAACATATATAGACTATGACTAGACTATTTTTTTAAAGAGCTTAAGTTCAAAATTCTTTTTTTAAATTTGTTTTTATTGAATTTTTGTGTATTTCATATAAAATATTTCATTCAATCTTAATCATCTTTCTACCTCTGTCCACACTGGCACCCTCCCATAGCCTCCCCCATTGGAATTCATACATTCTGTCATTTATGTTAAGGCTTATTGTGTCAAGTTAGTGTTCCCAGATGTTCCTCAAGTGCACCTACTGAGGTCTAGTCAGCCTATCTACAATCTTCTGCTTTAGAAAGATCAGTTCTTCCTCACCTAGCAATAAACAGTTGCTGGTATTTCTTTAGCCAAGATTGGGGTCTGCTGTCCATTTCTCCACCCCCAGTTGTATTCTGGGTTTTTGTCTGCTTGAGTTTACATAGGACTTGTATATGCTGACACTATTGCTGTTCGTTCATATAAGCAGAGTCCCAGTACCTTGGAGTACTCCTGTCCTCTTCTATGGTCCTGTATCTCCTCCCTGGCTCTTACAAATTTTCCATCCCCCTCTTCCATAATGGTCTCTGAGACCTGGATGGATGATGTTTAATATAGGAGTCCTATCCAAGAACCAGAATTCTGCAGGCTCTTAATCTCTATGCTTTGGCCATTTGTGACCTTTTGTGCTCCTGGTCCTCTGTTGCATAAAGGATCTTCATTAATGAGAGTTGAGAGATTCAATAGTGACTTCTTTGCCCCTGTTTTATGTTCCATGAGCCTTAGGTGTAGAGCTTGCATTGTAGATGTATCACTTAGGCCTGAGCACTTCTAGACAATGTCTGTGTGTCACCAGTTGTGGTACATGGTAATAGTCTCCATCTGTTTTAGAAACAGCTTTGATGAGTGGTGACTTTGATATTTGTCTATAAATACAAGAATATGTATTTTCACTTAGTAAGAAATTACATTAGTCTAGGGATGTGACAGTCTTGGGGTTTTCTCTAAGATCTATGACCTCTCCAGCCATTTAGCAAGGACTCATCAGAATGTGGAGAATATATATAGACTTCTGGTTGACTAGAAGTAGATATGGCCCAAGAGAGTCACTTCTTCCTCCAGCAGGATTAAGACACTGAGGACAGTGACTAGAGAGAGGGCTGGACAAGAGAATGAGATTAGGAGAGAAGAACAGAGTGATTAGATTAGAAGACAGGAGTTGATTTTTATAGGTATGGTTATGTGGCTCTATGAAAAAAGAACTCAAAATCTCCATATCCAGCTCTTATTCCTTTTGACCTGGTGGATGGAAGGAAGGGTTTGATCCCTTGAACATAAGGAATAGATTTTTATGAAGATCAATAGTACCTTCCATGTTCCCCAAGCCATATCAAGACTGTTTGAGGGACTGAGGTCCACTAGCCATTCTGACTTCATTCTGCTGTTTCTGAACCACAGTGTCCAGCTCTGAAAGAGGCACAGGCAACTTGTATGGATAATTCCATGGGGAAGCACCGTGGCCTGCATACCTCACTAAATCTGAGTTAGCATGCTTCGTTTTTTCGTGTCTTTTATTGTGACTATTGTTGCTGCTGATTTAGCTTTTTTAAATTTTTTTTTTTTTTTGAGACAGGGCCTCTCTGTAGCCCCAGCTGGTCTAGAACTCACTATGTAGATCAGGCTAGCCTTGATCTCACAAAGATCAGTTTGCCTCTAGGATGCTGGGAGTAAAGGTGTGTGTCACTATGCCTGGCCTGCTGCTGTTGTTTTTAACTTGGTAGAGTTAGTAGAGTGGTAAGGAATGGAAGAAGACTTTAGGTAAGTTTCTGAAAGATTATTCTTTATTTAATTGTATTGCTCCGAAAACTCCCTTTTTAATGAGAATACAAAAAGTTTTCAAATTGCTTACTCAAAAATTATCTTCAAAGATTAAAAAAATGGTTTAAAAGCATATTTCACACACATATTGGGCAGTATTGTATGCCAGAAGAGTTTGATAGTTTCTCGTTTGGAACACGTGAGTACAACAGATGATGTTCTTGTTTTCCCCAGAGCTGACAGCCAAGCAGTGGAGACATAAAATGTAAATGTTACAGAGAAAAATGGTGACTACAATTTGTTCCAGAGAAGCTTAAATTCCCAGTGAAATGTTTCTCAAAGAAACTAGCTTCTGAGATGTGGCCTGACAGGTGATACTCCAGGTAGAGGAGTCAGGGAAGCAGAGGGAATAACAGGTACAGGCATCGGGCAGAAAAGACGGTTATGAAGATGAAGAGGGGTGAGGCAGAGGAGCTGTGGTAATAAGGACTCGGAGAGTAGGGCTGGGGAGAGAACTCAACTGGTAGAGCACTTGTCCACCATGTATGAAACCTTGGACTGAGTTACAGCATTACATAAGCCAGGTGGGATAGTACATGCCTATAAAGATGGAGGCAGCAAGATTAGGAGTTCAAGGTCACCCTTAGCTACACAGCTAAGTTTAAGGCCAGCCTTGGATAATAAGATGCTGACTCAGACAAAAAAAAATTGTTTAGGGGAGAAAAACTCATGTTTGTTTGGGGGATCTACAAATGACTTGATGCCACAATAAAAATCTATCACCGGGCTGGAGCGATGGCTCAGCGGTTAAGAACATTGACTGTTCTTACAGAGGACCTGGGTTCGAATCCCAGCACCCACATGACAGCTAACAACTGTCTGTAACTACAGTCCCAGGGGATCTGACAGCCTCTCTGACCTCCACAGGCATTGCACGACATGGGCGCACTTACTTACATGCAGGCAATGCACTCATACACATAAAAATAAAAATAACAAATAAAATATTTTAATAAAAATTAAAAATCTATCATAATAGTTACATACTTAATACTCCTATAAACTCATACAATCTAAAATAATATGGAGAAATTCATTTATTAATAAATATTTTATATTCTGAGTTTTGTGTTGCAGAATGGAGTCAACGCAAAGCAACTCAGTCTTAACTGTTTTGAGAGCTCTATATAAAGGAATTCCTTAAAACTGACTTTTTATGCAACACATATATACACGCCCAGACACTCAGACTTGGTCTTTTATGACTACTTTATGCAAGTTCTTTATTTAGCAAATCTCCTTTGGAAGAAAAAATTTCCCATTATTTTTGTTTTATTTTGTACTCTTAAGTGAAGTTAGTGACTTGTTAATCACAAATACCACTAAGTCATTTCAAATTTCAGAGCATTTTTACAAACCCCTGGTTAAAAGGAAAGCCCTAGTAAGCCCATATAACAGGTTTTGGTCCAGTGGGGATGGTGGTCCATAAGAATCTACACTAAAAGCATCATCATGTACTTTTTAGTCAGAGCTTGGTTGCTCAAGAACTAAAAGAACAATTTTGAATTCTGAGTCATTCTTAGCCTCTCTTGCCAAGCTTTTTGTTTTCTTTCTGTAGCCATTAGCTAGCATATTTTTCTAAAATTTACCAGATTTGAGAGAACCAAAACATAATTTTATAAGATACAGGGTGAAGTCGTTTATCAAATGGAACAACTAGGCAAATGCAATAGGATTTAGTATAATATATTGGGTCAAGTTACCTTGTTAAAAGTGCTTCTCAGTTTTAGTTTACAAACATTAATGAGTGATGCAAAGATGAATGGATGTATAATGCTTAAAGTGCTGAAAATCTAATGTTACTATTTAGAGGAAGGAGGTGGGGGCATTTCTAGTCAGTATAGAAATTCATTCATTCTTCTGCTCTTCATTTATTTCATTCGAATCAATGAACATTTTAAGATTGTCTACTGAATGTAAAGCCCGTTGCTAAGTATTGATACAAAATAATTTGCAACTTAAAAGGTTAAAGTAAGAGCTCTCAGAATTTGGGGAGTGGATGCGATTCTCTTATAAAGAGTAGGTTGTTGGACTAATATGTTTCCCTCTGATTTTAAAAAAATCTCTCTCTCTCTCTCTCTCTCTCTCTCTCTCTCTCTCTCTCTCTAACTGAGCATGTCTTGAAGCCCAGGATTGGACCCTCTGAACTTGTAAATTTTGTTTAGTGATTTATTTATTTTCAGGTTTGTTAATGGTTTGAGTTTTGCTATCAAACTCACTGTATTTTAGCTTTTTATAGCTGAATTTTTCTCATATTTTAATCCTAGAAATATTATTGGGTCAAATATTTCAGACATGTATCAGGTTGAGAGACTTACCGGCACAAAGGAGCCAGCCTGCTTGGTAAAATGACCATGAGCGCCACCTAATGGCCAAGCGGAGGAAATGTTGGTAAAAACAGAATTTGGGATGTGTACCAAATGTGTGAGGTAGTTATTGCCATTTGGTAGTTCCTTTCATTTGGTTGGGTGATAGATTTCTCTTCTTGGTAAGTTGTTACATTTATTATCATGTTCAATCCTGTTTAAACATTGCAGTCCTCCAAGTGAGCTCTCGCTATCTAAAGCTCACTACGAGAAACATTTTTTTTTTTTTTTTATGATAAGAAACATTTTACAGCTGCGAATAGGTGTGGTGGTGCATCCCTGTAATCCCAGAATTTGGGATGTGGAAGTAAGAAAATCAAGCGTTGATGATCATCCTTGGCTACAACAGCAAGTTTGAGGTTATCCTGGGCTAAATGAGAGCCTGTCCTAAGAACAGAAAAGAAAAACAAAATATTGTACAATATTTTCTTCACATTATTGGAGGACATGATTTGCATTTCCAAACCTTTTATTTTGACACAGTTTCCTTAAACATTGTGAATACATCCTACAGCCAGTTTCACATGAAATTGTAGTGTGGTGAAGTTGTTATAATTAATGAGCAATATTGATACATTATTATTGAAAAGTATGATTTATCCTAATTTCCTTATTTTTGGTCTCCACTTTGCTCCTGTTCCAAGATCTCATCTTGGACTAGATCCCGTATTAGCAGAGCTGGCATGCCCACTTGGGATTGGCTATCACAGTTTGACTTATGTTTGATGTTGTGTGTCTTTGGATTCTATTATACCTTTCTGGTACTATGCAAAAAAAAAAATCTTAAAAGAATTCACCTATTCAGAAAACATTTCCCTTGCCTTGTTTCCTTGATTACTCTAATTATTTAAGCAGTTTCAGCAGTTTTATGGGAGACTGTAGAAACAAAATTATCCTTATTCATTTTTCATTTTAATAATGAAAAATGGATTAAGAAAAGAGAATTACAAAGATGTTATGGAAATATGCATTCAGGAAAAGCCATAAGAATTATGTTTCCATTTTGGCTCTATTCTTTGTTGACCGTGTGTCCTTTAGCAAACTAGTGATTTACCCTTTGTAACGCAGTTTCCTTATCCTGGAATTAGGTACAGGAGCCAGAAGCCTTCCTACCCTTAAACCAGGAGAAAGTGAATACAACTCAACACTATTTTGTGGTTGAAAGTTGTTTGCGTGGCTTGGTGGACTGACTGACTTCTCTGTTTATAAATTACTATTTTGGTTGTCACATCCAGTCCTTTTTCCATGGTACAGTCATCCAAGTCAACTGTTACTGTCTCAACTTGAAAATGGGACATAAGTTTTAATGATAAGAAGAACTTTATAGCTGGCCATAGCCATGGTAGTGCATGCCTGTGATCCAAGCATTTGGGAGGAGGAACAAACATTAAGTATCATCCTTGATTATTCATCTCATTTCAGATTGAATATGAATGAATGCTAGTTATGTTCCAGTCTAAGCTAATACACATTATCACTTCCATATCATAGATAGAATTTTACGGAAAGAATTAGTCCAGAATCATACAACAAATAAGTGGTGGGTCAATCTCTATAGATGGTAAATATCCCTCAGCTGTCATATTGTTGTTAGCGGTCCTGTGACAGCCAATACCCCAAGATAAAGAACAGTCCCTTTATCGACCCATTGCTTCCAGACAAGATATAAAATGCTACATAACTGAGGCAAGTTGTCGCTGGTTTGAAAAAAAAAAAGGTGTTTTGAAATCTCCAGGTGTAAGTCAAATTCACTGCTGGGAGGTGCACGTGGCATCCAGTCCCCTCCTCCCAAGGTCCTTGCGACAGTCTGAGGAAAAAAATTCTCCAAACCCTGGTTTGAAAAATCTTTAGGAGTTTATTGGACTTGCTAACTGAGCTTGGGGTGCAGGTTTACTTACAGACAAGCAGGTGTCCCCCGCTTCACAGATGATGCTGAAAGTCCACACCCAGACATAAATCCTGACAGCCTTACAAAATGGTGGGGGGCCAGCCTCCTGGTTTTCCCAGCTTTTATACCATTAGCCCCTCCCCTGCAAATGGCTATAGTCAACCGATTGGCTGGGAGAGAGAAGGGGAGCAAAGGGTTTCTTTGCAGAGCTTGGGAAGGAGGTGGGTCCCTGGCTTGTCATCACAGGGCCAGAGGAACATCCTCTGGGTCACACTCCCCATCCCTTCCTCTGGCTCTCACAAAGCTTTCTACATACCTCTTCCATGAATATCCCTGAGCCTCAGAGGGGGTTGGGGCGACCTTTCTCCCATTGTAGTAGGGCACCAGATCATCTTCAAGTCTCTGCATCCTCTGCTTGTCATGGGCTGATGGCTCGATTTAGTGGCATTCCACCTAGTATAAAAACACAAACAGCAAGAAGTAAGAACATGTAAACAGTAACTGCAATAATAGTTCATGGACATAAACACAAGTGCTTGGATGGTACTTCAGTAGGTACATCACATCCATCTAACAATACAATTGCAGTGGTTTCTCCACTGGGGCCTATAACCTCTCCCGTCACAGGGGGTTGGCCTGGTCTACAATACCAGATGTGTGTTCCATCCCTAGGACGCAGGCATTAGGTCCAATCGATAATTAGCTGGTTGTACATACACTAGACGAGCCACTATTGCACCAGCAGAAACATCTTGCTTTGCATGTTGATAGTGCAGCATGCGGGGTCCTTTGTTGAACAGGGTAATGGGGGACAATTCTCCCCCAGCCATCTGCATAGCACTTTCTGGCACTATGAAAGCCAGTGGCAGAGAGTTTCCAGCTTAGTCCAAGCTAGATTTCTCCCTCTCCTGTGCTCACATCATGCAGCGTCTTCAGCAATAGGGTCTTACCGTCCACTTCAGGTGTGCAACCAACATTACTGGCAATCGCCTTTATAGTTTTGGGGACCTCTGGGGTCCCTTTGGCCAACTGCTCATAGGGAGGCACCCCACTCCTGGTACGTAGATTTTCGTTTAACAACCTATGGCTTCTGGAAGGGCCTTTTTCCACCCCAACAGCATTCCTTCTGGGCTTAAAGATTTCAACTGTTCCTTTAGCAACCCATTTTTTTCTTTCAATTAATCCTGCTCCTGTAGGATTGAATGGAAGGTGGAAATACCATTGAACCTGATTATCCTCAGCCCAAGCTTGCATATCTGTACCTGTGAAATGAGTGCCTCTGTCGCTATCAATTTGCCTCAGGGACCCATACATGACACTGAGTTCAGTAAACCCCTTAATAGTAGCCTTGCCCATCACGTTCTTGCAAGGAAAGGCCTATGTAAGGCCTGCGTCAGTGTCCACACAAGTGAGAACATATTTACACCCCTCACTGACTGGCACGGGCCGTATATAATCTACTTGCCAGTCTCTCACAGGAGAAGCTGCCTTGTGAACGTGTCCCATCATGGCATCCATCCTCCAGGGCTATAATGGGGAACATGCCTCACAGGCCTGGGCAGCCTGTTGGATGTCAGATGTTTTACCAGAGTGCCAGCTGCTTTGGCCATTCTCCATCCTATGTTGGCTCCTCTGTGGCCCGACTTGATAGGAATCCAGTGAGCTGCTTCTAAGGAACCTGAGGGCAGATAGCACTACCTCACCTTGGTGAGGGCATCAGCTTCCTCATTCCTGGTGGGGGGACTCACCAGGCAGTGGCAGCCACATAGTAAACTACCAGGGGCACTAGCTCCTCCTGCATTTTATTATATATGTCCTTCCATACTTGTCCCCATAGGGGCCATCCCATCACCTGCCAGCTTTCTTTCTCCCACTGAGCCATCCATAAGGTTAAACGCTTGAACACAGCCCAACTTTCAGGACAAATTATAACTGGCTGTGCTGGATAGCTTTAGTGTCAACTTGACACACCGGGGTTGAGGGAGCCTCAATTGGGGAATTTCCTCTATTGGACTGGCCTGTGGCCATGTCTGAGTGGCATCTTCTTGATGAGTGATGTGGGAGGGCCCAGCCCACTGTGGGTGGTGCCACCCCTGGGCAGGTGGGCCTGTGTTGCATAAGAAAGCAGGCTGAGCAGGGGCCAGGTGAGCAAGCCAGTAAGCAGCTTTCCTCCATGGCCTGTGCTCCAGCTCCTGCCTCCAGGTTCCTGCCCTGGGTTCCTACCTTGGGCTCCCTAATGAACTGCAACCTGGGAGATGTAAGACAAATAAACCCTTTCCTCCCCAAGTTGGTATTGGTCAGAGTATTTGTCACAGCAGTGAAGAACAAACTAGAACATTGGCCAAGGCTCCCTCATTATTACTATCCATACAGCTCTCAGTTCAGCCCATTGACTGCTTTCTCCTTCTCCCCTCTCTAACCATATAGTGTCAGTGTTCAGCCACTGTTACTCATTCTTGTCTGGTGCCCCTGCTAGTGCCATCAGTGTACCAGGCATCAGCTGGAACATTTGGTCAGGTCTTGCTGGAGGGTCAACTATAGGAGGTGGAGGGAGAGGCTCTGTGCCTTGAAATGACACCGGTCCTAGTACTGCTTGCATGGCATTGGTGGTCGGGCTTGCTGACACCACCCCTCGCTGTTGCAAATATGCATGCCATCTTTGCAGTGTTTGGTTTTGGGCTACCCCTGACAAGGGCTTGGCTAACAGCCCCTCCACCCATCCTTTTATGGGCTATGTGGTTTTTACAGTAATGAGGGTGGGTACTGTAATGGACTCCACCTGGTGCAATGCTTTGTACAGAACCAGCAGTTGCTGTTCTAGCGCTGTGTACCAGGACTCCTCCCATTTCCATGATTGGGACCAGAACCCAATTGGGACCATTGGGACTGTCTGTTCGGGTTGTTGTTGCCACAAGCCCCACCCATAATCTTCAGGGCTCCTGGTGACTTCTAAGAGGAAGGGACACCAAGGTATTGGGGCACACAGCTACTTAGCTTGCCGAACCAGTATCTTGGCCTGCTCAAAAGCCTCTTGGGCCTTTACATCCCAATCCATGTAGCACCTCTTTATTAGATTATACAGGGGGCAGATAACCTGAGCAAGGTGAGGTATAAAAACTTCCCAATACCTGAGAAGTCCCCAAAATACCTGTAACTGCTTAGCATTAATTGGTACAGGTTGTTTTAAGATTTTCTCAACTGCCTCACTGTATCATGCGAGTTCTGCCTGACCATAAAACTCTAAGAATTTTACCACTGTACCAGGCCCTTGTACCTTCTGTGGGTTGATTTCCCACCCTCGCTCCTTCAGGTGCACTTGCATGTTCCCCAGATGAGCTTCCAAATCTGTGAAGCATTCAGAAGTTAGCATTATGTCATTTATGTACTCGAACCTCCTTACAGAAGGAGGCAGGGTAACAGGGCCAGGTCCTGGGCCACCATCCCATGACAAACAGTGGGGCTGTGGAGGTAACCATCGGGAAGTACTCTGAAAGTCCATTGTCGTCCATTCCACATGAATGCAAATTGATCTTGGGATTCAGCAGCTGGGGAATGGTAAAGAATGCATTAGCAAGGTCAACTGCAGCATGGAAGGACCTCATTTCCTGCACCAGCTGATCAGTTAGCAGTGCAATGTTGGGCCCTGTTGCATGAATGAGAGGTACCACCTTATTTAACTCCTGGTAATCTACAGTCATTCTCCAGGAGCCATCTGGCTTCCTGATAGGCCAAATGGGGCTATTGAAAGTGCTCTGGGCTTGGCAGATAACTTCTACTTGCTCAAGCTCCTGGATGGTTTCAGTAATTTCATCTCGACCCCCAGGCAGCCGATATTGTTTGATATTCACCACCCTCCATGGGGTAGGCAGTTTGACTGGCTCCCATCTTGCCCACCCCCAAGTAATTTCCTTTACTGTTCTCACCCTCAGCTGAAACTCTCCCACAGTAGTATGTAGGGTGTGACCCAGAAGGGCATCCACCCCTAAAATATTCTCTTGAAGGAGAGAGATGCACACCTTGTACTCTTGGCGGGGATAATTGTCCACTCCCAGAATGAGTCTAGTCTGCTTTACTTGTATGGTTTTATCCTTATACCCATCCACTGCTATCCATTGGCCCTGATGATTTTCGGGATCGCCGTGAATTAGTGTACACTCTGCCCCAGTATCCACTAGGGCCCAAGTGTTCTGTATATTAGTGGGGGACCAATAAGTCCTCAGTTTGACATGTGGCCTCCGGTCACCCAGTATGGCCCTCACTTGTGTGTAACCTTGGTCACCCCTTCAAGGCAGCAGTTGTGGGGGGGTCCCATCCAATGAGGCTGCCTTCCTCTGGAGCAGGGGTGTAGTTGGGGTTACCCACACCTCCTGGTCCCCAGTTTCTCTTACTTCTGTGGTCAATTGATGGTCAGGTCTTAAAGCCCTCCATAGGTTCACCAGCACAGTGTTTGGCCACCTGTCTTTCTTGTCACTAGTAACTCCTGCTCTGTGCAGATCCACCCACATCTGTGCTCGGGAGACACAGAGGGGGCCCATTTGCTGATTTCTGGCTCTTTTCCCTTGTGTCTACTTGCTTCAGCACCTTTCAAACCCTTTTTACATGTTGGTCTAAATCATTTAAATCTGCCAGAGCCTCGCCAGCCTCATACTGGTCATGCCTGACCATGGGGCTTAACACTGCTACCAAAGCTCCATACCAGTCTCATGGGCCTTGCTGAATCAGTTTCTTTCTTAAGTCTCCTATAAACATAGTCCTGTCTGGGCCTGTGAACTGGGCATCAAATATAGCTTCCCCCATGCCCAGTTCCCTCAACAGAGCCTGTCCTTACTCAATGGTTTTCCAATCTCTAATATTCATGGGTATCTCAGCAGGAGATACCCACATATCCTGAATGGCTCGTATGAGCCAATCCATCATGGACTGGTTTCCCTCATGTTGTCTTAAGTTGTGAAGTCTTTGTCTCAAAGAGGGATGAGTGGTTATGTTGCTTAACTTCTCTGCTTCTGTAGAACTTAAAATGATTCCATCTGCCCCCATATCCCATAGCCTCACAAGCCAGGTGGCCACAGGCTCCTTCATAGCTTGTTTAAATGTCTTTCCCAGTTCTAATAGTTCTGGTGCTGAATAGTCTCTGATTACCATGGTCTCCTGCACTGGGCTATTGTTAAAACCTCCATCTGCTTATTGGACCATGGATTTTCCCTTTCTTTGAATTAAAGAAAGGGAACCAGTGGAGCATCTCCCACTATCTCTAGGTCACTTCTTTCTTCCTCACTGCCCAACTCTTCCCAGGGGTTCCATGTTTTAGGATCCCAGGATGGGTCTTTTATTATCATTCTGATCTGGGCTTTTTTTTTCCCTTTTGACCTCCTAGCTGTAAAAAAACGGCATGCCAACACCTCCATCCCCTTTTCTCTCTTATCTAATTTACTGGCAAGGTCAGAGGCCAGTACCGAAGAGGCCAGCCTCAGATCCCTCTCCCATTCTAATTCCTCTCTGAGACCTTCAGTTTCCCTTCTGGCTAAGGCCTCCGCCTGGCACAGATTTCTTATTATCAATAGCAGCGGCCAAGCAACAACTGCCGCAGCTTTTTGGCATTTCTGTCCTTGGTGTGCTACTCCCAGAGACTGTAGAATCTGTTCCAGACCTTCTGCTGTTTTCAGGGCCTCTCCATACTCACATGGCAGTCCTCACTGGTCAAGCAGGCGTGCCACCCCATACCATCTACAAGACGGCTGCCACCCTGGGATCTTTCCCATCGCCCTCGACTGTTTAGAAGGCCTCACCCTAGTTACATATCTCACTGTCCACTGCATTAACCATGCCACTGCAGCCACCCCCACCAAGCCTATGGGAATGGCCCACCAGGTTAACATTTCCTCAGCCCACACTCTCCCCTCACCCACTTTGCTTCGGTTGTTGGTCTCTTTCCCCATATCAGGGACATCGTCAATGATCTTCCAAAACTCATTCTCAGCTTCATCATATTCTGCTGGGCTATGCCAATTGTAAGTCAAATTCACCGCCAGGAGGTGCACATGGCATCCAATTCCCTCCTCCCAAGGTCCTTGAGACAGCCTGAGGAAAAAATTCCCCAAACCCCAGTTTGAAGAATCTTTACAGTTTATTGGACTTGCTAACTGAGCTTGGGGTATGGGTTTACTTATAGACAAGTGGGCACCGCCCCCATTCATAGTTGATGCCAAAAGTCCACACCTAGACATAAATCCTGTGCGACTTGCTAACTGAGCTTGGGGTATGGGTTTACTTATAGACAAGTGGGCACCCCCCCATTCATAGTTGATGCCAAAAGTCCACACCTAGACATAAATCCTGTGGTTCCGGACAGCCTTACAGCCTTATACCCTTAACCCCTCCCCTGCAAGTGGCTGTAGTCAACCAATTGGCTGGAAGAGAGAAAGGGAGTGGCTTCTCTCCAGAGCATGGGAAGGAGGCAGGTCCATGGCTTGTCATCACCGGGTCAGAGGAACAACTTCCGGGTCACACCAGGGAACTTCTTCCTCACCAGCTGAAGTGCCCTGCTTTAGAAGATTCATTGTACTTCCCCATTTGCTAATAAATAAGTTAATGAAACTCATTTTTTGTTGCTTTTTAAAATCTCCACTAGATATACAGGTATGACTTTCTGGAAACTTTAATTTCTTGGGAACATTGGAATACTGTGTTTCTCAAAACTGCAAAGGTTGTACATATGTGTGTCCTTGTGGGAAAATTTGCTCAAGGCTGGCTGCAATGTTTTGTTGAGCAAAGGGTACAGCTGTGTAGTCTATTTTACTGTTAAAATTTTGTATAAGTAGATAGATGATAGACATATACACACAATCTCTCACCTCAAAGAAGATAAGAGATAGCTTATTCTGAAGCCAAATATGAATGACTATGGCCTGGGAACACAGAGTTAGGTTACCACAAGTTCCATGTTCCAACGTAGTTACAGTTTGATACAGTTTTTATAGTAACAAAATAAAGAAAGCCATGAATCAAAACAGTTTTTCAAATAAATTAATGAAAATATTAAGTAGACGACGTTACAGCAAATTGGGAAAATCTCTGTTTTGGCCACAGATACTATCTGATGACACTGTGAACCTTTTGGTTGGTGGAAATGAGGGTTTGTTAAGTTAATACAATCCAAGAGGTTTTATCTGTTAGTCACAGAATATTAGGTAGATGTAGAGGCCAGCAAGGGATGGCTATTGAGGGGGCTGAGGATAACCCAAGATAATTGTAATTAGGCTCTGGTCCTGCAGCCTTCCAACCTCTTTACCATTATTATATATATTATTTTCATCAGTTAACCTGCCTTGTAGAATGTTCATTGGAATGTTCAGCCTCTCTAGGCACTTTCATTCATAGACAGGTAGGTAGATAATAGACTCACAGATAAATAGGAAAATAGAAAAATGGAAATAGAGGTAGAGATGGTAGAGATATATGTGTGATTTGCCACATTTTTGCTATACCTGCATGAATTTCAACCTCAGATGCACATTAGAAACCTTAGAGGGGCCTTCAAATCCCAATGCCCAAACCTCATTCCAGATCCACTAAATTACAGCCTCTGGAGTTGAGTCCAAAACAGCATTTCTAAAGCTCCCAAGTTGATTGTGTAGCCAACAGTGCTACATTCCTTATAACGCAGGGGTGTAAATGCTGGGCCTGTACTTTTATTCTGGAAAGTAGCATCAACTGTGCAACTTTTCTTCTAGTGTAAGAACAGGAAACATGGTTACAAAAGATGATAATTATTTTTAAGAATGAAATTTGTTAATTTTTAAATACTTTTATTGTCTGTTCTTTGGCAACGTCAAACACGCTCATAATATCTTCTGATTATTCCTTCATTTTCATTCGTCTCTCTCTCCATTCCTATAAACTTTCCTTCTTCCCTGCCAGCACCTTTCCCAGAGTCACAACTTTTGGTTTCATTTTGTTACCCAAATAGTTTGATCAGTGTGTGACCACTAGATTGAAGTTATCCATTGGATCTTACTGGTGTCACCAGTAGGCACACAGCAAAAGGCAATGACTCCTCTTCCTGAATCTACCAGTTACAAATAGTTCAGTCATGAGGGGCGGGGCCCCCTGAACCCAGTTTCACCTATGCCTGACTGTTGTCATCAGGCTCATTTTTGTGTAGACCCTCTGCAGGCATCTGCAGCTGTTGTGAGTTCATGGTTGCAATGGCCGTGTCTTCCCCAGAATATGCCATTTTACAGCCCTTCTCCCTATCTTCTGGCTCTGACATTCTTTCTGTCCCCTTTTCTGCAATGTGCCCCGAGCCTTTTAGGTAATGGTAAAATGTTTCCTTCAGGGCCAAACCCTCTTCCATCACTTATTCTCAACACCTTGTGCAGCCTTGTTTCTTGACATATACCACCAGTTACTGGAAAGAGAAGCTTCTTAGATTATTGTTGAAAGCACCACTTGTCTATGGGTATAAACGTAAACATTTCAAGGGAAGTTTGACACTGTCTTCATTGCTGTGACAAAACATCTGACCACTACCAACTTGGGAAGGAAAGGGTTTATTTGTCTTACATCTCTCAGGTCACAGTTCATCAGGGAACCCAAAGTAGGAACTCAGGGCAGGAACCTGGAGGCTGGAGCTGGAGCACAGGCCATGGAGGATCAGAGAATCACTACTTACTGACTTGCTATGCTGGCCCCTGCTCAGATTGCTTTCTTATGCAACCCAGGCCTACCTACCTAGGAGTGGCACCACCCACAATGGGCTGGGCCCTCCCACATCACTCAACAATCAAGAAGATACCCCACAGACATGGCCACAGGCCAGTCCTATGGAGGCAATTCCCCAATTGAGGCTCCCTCAACCCAGGTGTGTCAAGTTGACACTAAAGCTATCCAGCACAGACACTATATCAACTTAGCTAAACAACAGAATTCAGTTCTGCACTGGGGTTTTACAGTTTCAAGCATGGATCCCCTCCTGTGGAGTGGGCCTCAAATGCAAACAGAGAGCAATTGGTTGTCCCCATAACAGTAGTATCATTATTGCAAAGGAGGACACATCTCTGCGTAAGACCATTGATGCCTTTTCTCCCACAGTGGACTGTATGACACCTCCCAGGGCCATGAAAGCTAGCGGGCAGGGAAAAAGCTTCCGGTTCAGTTCCAGTCTGATTTCTCTATCTCATGCCACCAAGGCGTGTGGTGCCTTAAGCAATCGGGTCTTATAATCTAGTTCTGGTGGGACACCAGGAGGAATGGCAAGGAGTTGTTTGGGGGCCCTCTGGCCACTTGACCTATACTTATAGGAAGGTATGCCAGCCTTGGTACTGGGCTCTGTTCAATGGATGTATTTTCTAGAAACATCTTTTTCCTGCCCTTCAGAGCATCCCTTTTCAAGTTACTTTATATAAAAATTATACAGTTTTTAAGATCTATTTATTTTATTTATGTGTATGTGTGTTTGCCTGTGGAACTTTATGCACAACTCTTCTAGTTTCCTGGCTTCTACAGGAACTTCAGGTTGAATACAAAAGCTTAAACATTAAAAGCTAGGATCCATGTATAAGAACATGCAATGTTTATTTTTCTGTGCCTGAGTTACCTATCTTGATATGATTTTTCTAGTTCCATCCATTTACTTCCAAATACCATAATTTAATTTTATTGCAGCTGAATGAAATTCCATAGCATATATTTATCCTATTTTCATTATCCATTATTCTGCTGATAGATGTCTAGGCTGATTCTACTTCTTAGTTATTGTGAATAGAGCAGAAATGAACTAGATGAGCAAGTTCCTCTGCAGTAGGATTTAGAGTCCTGTGGGTGGATGCCCAGGAGTGGGATAAGTTCTACAGTTGTAGCACCCCAACATGCCCAATCTCATACCAGTATTAATTTTGTTTTTTCTTAAGTATCTATCACATACATTGTTTTCTCATGATAAACAGAACTTCAGGGAAAGACAAATGAAATACATTTTCCCTGAAGAAATTCAGTTACCTAAAGTGATCCTGGTATATTATTAGAATATGTCATTTTTTTTCTTACTTTCAATTTTACTAAGTATTCTCTGAGTGGAAAATCCTATTTTTGAAATTTTCACTTTCTATTTGGGTAGTATTATACAAAAATAACCAATTTCAATCTAATATTTGAAGGAGTATGATGCCCACTTTCTCATTATATTAAGTGATGACATTTGTATCTTTCTTCAGCTTGGTGAGTTTTCAAGTTTCTTGAAGGATGACCTAAAGTCTTGCATTTGAGATTGAATTTTTCCCAAGTGGACTTTCAAAGAAAGACAGAAATATAAAAGGAAAGGAAGGGAAAGATAAATGGTAACACCTCACTACATTGTGTAGTTTATTTTTTCTTTGAGATGAAAGAACCAAGGTTATTTCCTTGTCTTTGAAAGAGTGCATTTCCCAGATTACTATTAAAGTAGCTCAAAGGAATAGTTTCGTGCAAAGAAAAGTCATTCTGCAGGTTGACTTTGACTCTTGGGCTTGTGAACAAGTAATATTTATTTCCTTTTCCTCCCTTACTCTTTCTCTCTGTCTCTTTCCTTACAAACTCATATACATATATATACATATATGTAGATAGATAGATATAGATATTCCTAGGTAATTTACATTTAATAATTTATATGACTAAATTATTAAATACTTATTGCTACTTTATTCCTAAATGCTTTTATTCCTTTACAAAATATATAGAAATTTCATCTCTGCATATTCAAAATTTTAAATTTTTTGGACCCATGATGCTATAAAATTTCTTTTTACTAGACATCTTGTTTCAAATAATTTCTTGTTAAAATCTTCATTTTGGCAGAAAACTATTCTTCTCAGTAACAGTGAATGCGTGAGTAGCAGTATTTTTCAGTGGTAGTCTCAAAATAGACACTTGTATGAGCTTTGAAGTCTGAACAATTAACAGACTGTGTCTGTTGAAAACAAAGCCATTAATAAGGAATGCCTTTATGACATTAGGAAGAGGTGGGTTTTAATCTGGAAAATTATGCAATAAAGATGCTTTTAATAAACAAAATAAAATATCAAAGAACGATTTATGTTATGCATGCAATTAGTAAAGTGTTTCCTGAGTGCTATTAGAATGCTATTGTTGTATATTGCATTGTAAAGTGCCATTAAATAGCCAAATGTTGGATATCATGGGAGATTCTAAATATTACAATGGAAATAAAATATTGATACAAACTTATGACAATAATTTTTTAATTCCTTACATGACTTTACTAACTTTAACTTGTTATTCTAATCAGTTAATAAATGTTTAAAATATAGTGTTAATGTTTAATAATTAACCACCTATATTTATAGCATACTTAAAATATGTTACTATGTTTTTAAATGATATAGTAACTACATATTTTTTGCATAAGGCGATAATTTTGTTGACTGTTAAATTATATGCTGGTTGTTTCTAAATGCATACATATTTAATCTATGTATTGTAGTTGCTTTAACCCAATTTCTTACTTTTAAAGAATATTAACTCTTGCTGGACATGGTAGCACATGCCTTTAATCCCAACATTTGGTAGGCAGAGGCAGAGGCAGGGGGATCTCTGTGAGAACAGTGCCAGACTGGTTTACATAGTGAGTTCTAGACCAGCTGTGGCCGTTGAGACCCTGTATCAAGAAAGAGAAAGAAAGAAAGAGAGAGAAATAAAGAAAAAGAAAGAAAAAATGAAAAAAGGAAAGAAAAAAGAGAGGGTGAGAATATTAACTCCTTTTCCTACACAAAGGTAAATTCAGAATTCTGATTATAGGACTAAATAACACACTACAGGATGAACTATATTTAAATCTCTTGCTTGGTACCAAGTACATCTAAATAGCATACACATCACTGAATGCCCCAGAAGAAGACAGCCATGAAATGGAGCCATAGTGTTCTGTCACCGTAATAATCTCTGGTATTTTATTCAGTGCCTTCAGCTGTAACATTCCATCAGGTATGCTTCCTAATGAGCATTTTGTAGAATTCTGTCTTTCGCCATCAAAAAATTCAAACAATACACCAAACCCGCTCTCTTCCCCCAACTTCAAAGTACTTATGTAAAATTTCACCTCATATGATTTTACAAGTTCACTAAGCAGTAATTCTTCCTCTGCATTTTAAATTGTATGTTATCATGCTATTGATGAAAATAATTATTTGGGCAAATACTTTCTGTAAAGTGAACTTTATCTTCTGTAATGCTCAGAGTAAACACGTTAAGATATTTTTCCCTAAGTGCTATTTTTCCATGCAAATTACCTGAGAATGTGACATTTTGACACCATCAGACTGTAGACTCAGTCTCCCAATTAAGAAGGAAAATGCCACATAGTCACAGAGATGATTAAATGCCAAAGTCTGTAGAGGATGTGTGAGCTGATTGTAGTCTTCCTACAGATCTGGAGCTTTTGAGGTTGGAACCTGAAACACTGACTATTTCTTATCAGGAAAATAGTGAATGAGGGAACAAGACAAAAGTGTGAAAAGGAATTTCATTCATTTTAATTTGTTGGTGAAAGGAATATTTTATAATGAAAATACATAAAGTAATGTGGGTAAAAATGAAAATTTCACTACTGTAAGAATGAGATTCTTCATTTCTTCACTCTTACCTGATAATGTAGAGAATGGTTTAAAGCCCCTTTGCAATAAAACAGTTAAAATATTTTCAAAAGCTTGAAATCTTTTATTTTATTTGGTAGTGGTATGGGGATTGAATGCTGGGCCTCCTAACTCTAAGCAAAAACTTAAAATTTTTATTACAAAAGCCATAATATTTAAATGCACACACCACATAAATATACATTTAAATGACTTTTTTGTTACCTGAAGACTTTTTGGCCCATCTCCTTAAAGTTTGACACATTTTGTCTGAAATAAGACTAATTCAACAGAAATTGGTAATCTTTAACCTGCTAGCTCAGAATATTAATCATAGTTTCAATTTGACTGGAATATTCCAGAATTATTAGGCTTATTCACTGAGACGCAAGCATTTGCTTGACATTGTCCTTGACACCTGAAGGAATGGATGCCAGGATATGGGGATGGAACGAAGATGTTTTCTGAATGTTTGCTCCAGCTCTATCTCAGTTGATTTTTTCTTTCTCACCAAAAGGACTACCATTGTTTTATGAAGGAAAATCTCACAGGGCTGAGTTTGTCTGCCTAAATTCATACAGCTTTTCTATTACTTACAAAGACTTTCTAGGAGGCTGGGTATGGTGGCACATGCCTTTAATCCCAGGACTCAGGAGGCTTAGAGGCAGACAGATCTCTGTGAGTTCAAGACTAGCCTGGTCTACATAGTCAGTTCCAGGCCAGGTGGGGATAAGGGAAAACCCTGTCACACACACACACACAAGAAAAAAAAAAAGAGAAAAAAAACCAAAAGGCTTTCTTGGGCCTGGGAGATGGCCCAGCAGTAAAGAGCAAGGCTGCTCTAGAAGAGGATCAGGTTTAGTTCCCAGCCCCGACATGGCAGCTAATAACCATTTGTAACTCTAGTTCTAGGGGATCTGACACCCTCTTCTGGCCTCCATGGGCATTGTACTCAAGGATACATTTACATACATGCAGGCAAAACACTCCTACACATAAGATAAAAATTTAAAGATAAATAAATGTTAAAAAATTAAAAAGACATTCTTTACAAATTGTAGCATGAACAAGCTTTCTTAATTAAAGGAATGTATTGACTCAAATAACCAAAGCTCAGAGACAAGGCTAGCTTTACATGAGTCTAGACAGAGCTGTTACATTGACATTACCATGAGCCTGGATTTTCTCACGTTCCCTTGTGAGCTTCCAACTCTTTCCTTATCCTAAAGCTCACAGGTGGTCTCCTGAAGTTCCAGTCTTGCAACTCTCCAATGGTTGAATCAAACGGGCTCTAGCTCTTCACTCTTCACTGTTTATAGACGTACTACGTTATTTGGGAGGAAAAGAGGATTTCTTCTTATAACTCTAGAGAATCACTCTCTCCCTGGCTGACCTGAGGTTACTTAAATTAATTGCTTACTTTGGCAGTTTGGACCTAGTTTTACATCTGCAGGGAAAGTGAAGTCCACAAAATCCTCTGGACTGAGAATACGAAAAACAGTAAATTGTCTAAGGAAAAACAGAGTGCTACTGTCTGCAGAATGTCTCTTCCATTCAATAGATAGTAGAGCTAGGCTTCAGTAGAAAGTCTGCACCTTTTCAGGTATGCCACAGAATTGGTAGGACATAATGTGCCTTCTGCCTATAATTTAAATCTAATGAGTAGAGATGAAGGACACCCATCATCCTACTCTAACAATAGCCTCCTCAGAAGGAAACCATCTCTTCTAGCTTCCTTTCTGTTACTATGATAAACAACTCTGATCAAAAGCAACTTAGGATAAGAAATGATTTATTTCACCTTACACTTCTGGGTTATAATCCATCATTGACAGAAGTCAGAGAAGGAACTCAAGGCAGGAACCTGAAGGCACGATTGCTTGCTGACCAGAGATCCTACTCTCAGCTAAGGGAGGACAGATTGAGCTAAGGAGGATGCCACTTGCTAACTGACTAGTTCACAGTTCATCCTTAACTAGCTTTCTTATACAGCCCAGTATCTACCTGCCTAGAGTTGGTGCCACCCACCACAGACAGGACCCTCCTGCATAGACAGTCCCTTACAGATATGCCTACAGGCCAATCTGGTATAGGAAATTCCTCAATCCAGGCTTTCCTCTCAGATGACTCTAGGCTGTGTCAAGTTAACAATTAAAGCTAACTAGGACACCCTACAACCTTGATGTCTGTCAAGCCAAACTGAAAAGCCTTGTTCTATATGATCTGTTGGGCCCAGACCCCAGCCTATTCCCTGCTTCCATCCTCTTTACTTTAATGACCTTCCTGGCCTTCTTTCAGTCTTTCCATATTGTGCTTTCTACCTGGATGTTCTCCTTACTCACTTCTGAATGTAGTTCTATCATTCTTACTGACCTGCAAAGGCCACTCCTCTTCCATTACTGGGTTCTAAGGGGATTTCTCAAGGGGCACTCCCTCTTCCCCAACTCAGCTTCTTATTCTTGTGTCTTATTCTAGTTTATGCTTTTACTTTTGTCATGTATAATGATTTCAATTAGATTTATATTATTATTATTATTTTGAGACAGGAGCTTGCTATGTAGTCCGGGCTGGTCTCCAAATCAGTATCCTTCTGATTGTGACTTCTTAGTGCTGAGATTACACTGTGTGCCAATACACCTATATTTTATTATGCTATTATATTTTTTACATCAAACTGAAACTCTTGTACAACAAATAAACCTTTTCTTTTTTCTTTTCATGTGCTGAGCACTTAGCATAGAGTCTGTGATTAAGATTGGGTTACCAGCAATAAAATGTCACTGTATTTGTGACTGTTGCTGTGATAAAAGACCATGACCAAGGCACCTTATAGACAGAAGGGTTTATTTGAGCTTACAGTTCCAGAGGGTTAAAGTCCATAACAGGTTTGAATTTAGCATGTTTAAGAACTCTCAAAGCCTATCCCAGTGATGCGCTTCCTCCAGCAACCACATCTACTAAAACCTTCCAAAGTAATTCCACCCGTGGGGGATAAAATGTCCAAATACTTGAAGTCTATGGGAGACATTCTCATTCAAACAATCACACTTGCACAGGTCTGACTGCATATGAGGGGTATGCATATGCCTTTTAGGGGGGCATGTGGTAAAGGGAAAAGTCAGGAAAGATTTAGTGTGGAAAAGGATGAGGAATAAGATAGCAGTGTGGTGAGAGGTTTGTGGGGTTGGATTGAACTAAAGACTATTTTCTCCTGCTTTTCCATTGGAAAGTGCTAGTGTTTGTGTGGCTACACTAAGCAAATAAGATTGGACATTTGTTTTAAAAATTATCATCTGAGTTCATTTGATGGGCTGTGTAGACAGTCAGGTGTATCATTTTAATTTGCATATTCTTTATAGTGCATTGAGCTTAGAGCCAGGTAACTTAGGGTACCTATCCCTAACACCAATTTGATCTTTTCTTTTTGCTGTTCTGGGCTTCAATTACTTATAAATGAGGAGCCTGCACTAATGGATTTGTTCTGCCCTTTGAGCCGTAGCATTCCTCCCTCACTAAACTCAAGAGAGGCTAAGGTTGAATAAAGTTGCACAATATAACTCTTCCACCCAAGAAAGTGGTGGGAGGAATGTTTCTAAAACTGTAGTTGTTTATGAGTCCCAGTTGATAAGTAGGAATACTGTGTGAAGAAAATTGATCATTTAACTCAGAATGCTGGGTACTAGCTGTCCAGACCTCAGCTATCAATCCTGGTTACTGTATTTTTCCCTAAATTTCTAGGACAGACATTTTTATAAAGTTTTTCTTCAAAGTGAAGTCTGCCATGCTTTATCAAAGCTTTAGTCTGATTAAACTATTTATATTTTTGTTTATACTAATTGCTGAGGATTTGCATGTATGTTTAATGTAGACTCTTTTACTCTTGGCATTCTCAATGTCAAGGTCAGAAAAGTCATTATTGGAAGCAGGAAGCTGTCCAGTGAGTATCTGGTACTAAGGTAGTGCAGTTGCAGCATCTTCTCCCAGCCATAAAAACGGAAACTCTCTCCAGACATTGCCAAATGTTGGCTGAGGGATGCTGATTGCCCCAGGTGAATACCACTGGCTTAGTTCAAAGAAACCTTCTTAGGGCAGATGGGCTGGGTGGATGCAAATGGTACTACTTGCCTACCCAATTTAAACACAGTTAAAAGTCCAGTGAGTATCTGGTACTAAGGTAGTGCAGTTGCAGCATCTTCTCCCAGCCATAAAAATGGAAACTCTCTCCAGACATTGCCAAATGTTGGCTGAGGGAGGCTGATTGCCCCAGGTGAACACCACTGGCTTAGTTCAAAGAAACCTTCTTAGGGCAGATGGGCTGGGTGGATGCAAATGGTACTACTTGCCTACCCAATTTAAACACAGTTAAAAGCTGCCAGAATGAATCTAACCCCCTCATTGGTAGTTAAAAGTATCCCTCCACTTGGTTTCCCTGCTGGATGCTCTTGGCACATTCTGAATGGGGCAATCAGTGCCTTCCTTATATAGGCCACAATTCCTGGGAAATCTCAGTAAGTCCTCAAAAGACATGCAAAGAAATGGGGTATGATGACTCAGCTTCTAAGTTCCCAGTGCTGTCTTCTAACTTCCCAGACTAAAATTTCTGAATCATTGTCTGTTATAGGGCAAAGAGAGGTCTATGCAATTTGTAGTGTGTGTGTGTGTGTGTGTGTGTGTGTG
>NW_008334957.1:1207155-1226791 GCF_000622305.1 Nannospalax galili | reverse complement strand
GTTTTGGTTCCCCAGGTGTCTGGGGCCCCAAGACTAGGAATGGCGCAGGGCCCAAACTAGGAGTATAGAACGGTGAGGCGGGGGGTGGAAGGGTGAATGAGGCTTAGGGAGTCCCGGAGCGGAGAGCTGCGCTATAGACTTACCCCAAGAGGCCTGAGGATAGTAGTCCCAAGAATGTTTTTTACCATTGTTTTATTCAGGTTATAATAATTCTTCTGATAACTGAAGTAAGAAGCCTTCAGCTTTTTGAGGGGGTGCTGAGGTGACTCTTCATTGACGTTGGGTTGGGGTGCTTTTCTCAAACAGATGACGTGGCATAACAAAGCTATGACATTTGGTAACATTAGCTGCATCCCTCCCATTTCTCCTGTTTAAAACAATCACAGTAGTGATCATTGGTCCAAACAGACAATCTTACTCTGTAAGAACTGGCTGTCATTTGAAGACTGCATCACACAATGTGACAATGTAAATAGGCTTTATGAAAGTAAGCAGAGGGAGGGAGGGAGAGAGAGAGAGGAAGAAGAGATGGAAGGAGAGGAAGGAGAAGGAGAATGATAGCAACAATGTTGCAGAATATATTGCTAATTTAGAAAAATATTTTCCACACTTATCTTGTCTATGGGAATAGATGTCATCCACATTTCCCCCTTCAAATACAGATAGACACCTATCATCAGAAGTAGGTTTATATTTCTCAGATATTTTGGTTTCCTTTTTGTTGTTCTTGTTATGATTTTTATGCTGTGAGAATGCTAGTACTTTTATAAAATAAACATTTATAAAATAAAAATCCTGGATGTGGTAAAAGAATAGTTTTCTCAACACTAGATACTAAACAATGGAAGATGGTGAGCTTTGTCAGGACTAGGGAACAGTGAGATGGGTGTTATGCTTGTCCTGGACTTTCTGATGGGATAAACTTCCAGCCTTTGGTTCAGGGAGTGGTAAATCAGGAACCACCCAGTATAGTCTTAGGATTGAAGGCATGAAGCTGAGCTTCTGTCAAGCAGACTAGAGATGATATACAGAATGCCAGAGAGACCACCAGAGATCTTCCAAGTGTCCTCCTCATGTTTTCAGTAGACTGACTAGTGATTGTGAATAAACAACCTGTGCCCAGGGGAGAGGGGCAGAGAGAATTCAAAGAAGGATGAAGAAAAAATACCTGGGTTTTAAAAAGGACATAGGGGGGAAATAAGCCTCTATAGGCCAGGCAAGTAAGGTCTTAAGCCCCTGCACTGGGTAGATGACTAGGAAATTCTTGTCTTAGCAATTGGGGGGCCGGGGGGGGAGGTTAACGAGGACTTCAGGAAACACTGATTCAGACTTTCCTGGTAAATCTTAAAAGTAAGACTAAAAGGAAACAGTTTTGAAGCCATTTAACTGCATTCCAGAACAAAGTTAAGAATATTTATGAGAATATAAAAATATCCAGCACTCTTCAAGGTCAAATTTATGATGTCTGGCAACTAATCAAAAATTTCTAGGCATGAAGAAAGACTGAAAAATAAGGCTCATAATGAAGAGAAAAATCAATCCATCAAAACTGTGGATACAAACTGAAACGGATGTTAGAATTACCAGGTCAGAACATTCAAAATCATTTTAACAGCATTCCATATGTTCCAAACTAAAATTGACACGTGGAAGAGGAAAACACCCAAACCCAGCTCCTAGAGAGAAAAATTATAATATCTGAGATTAAGTACACATTGGATTAAGAGGGGATTGGACCACAAAAAAAGTAAGATAAGTCACTTCGAAGACCTAGCAGTAGAAATCTAAAATAAAGAGAAAACTATTTCAACAGTCATTAGGGATCTTTGGAAAAACTTCAAGCATTGTAACATTCATGTAAGTAGAGCCTCAAACATGGAGAAATGGACAGAAACATTATCTCTGAAGAAGCTCTAACTTTAATGAGATTATAAACCTAAAGACCACGGGGAACAAACCCACAGCACCTAAAGCAGAGAAACCCACAGAGGGAAAGCATAACTAAACGATTTAAAGTCAGCAGTGGAAGAAGTACTTAGAAGCAGCCGGAAGAGAACACGTGCGTTATATACAGAGGAATTTACCTAAATATGACAGAAGATTTTTTTTCTCAGAAACAAAGCAAGGGGTTGGCAAAATGACTCAGCAGGTGAAGGCAGTTGTTGCCAAGCCTTGTGACCTGAGTTCAATCCCTGGGACTGAAATGGGGGAAGGAAAGAATTGATTCCAGCAAATTGTCCTCTGACTTCCACAGGCATGACCACTTCCAAAACTAAATGTAACGATTTGTTTTTAAAGAAACAGTGCAAGGAAGGAGTTAGCAAAGGAGCACCTTAAAATACCTAAAAGAGGAAAAAACACTCAACCTAAAATCCATCCTTCCTGCTCTCCCCTCCGCTCCTGTCCCTCCCTCTCTCCCCTCCTCCATTCCTGTTTAGTTTAGTGTTAGAGATGGAACTCTGGCCTTGCTCCTGCTGAGCACTCTGCTGAGCACCACTGAACTGCATTCCCAGCCCTCAGCCTAGAAGGCTACAGTCAGTGAAAACGTTTTTTCAGTAGCAAAGGTAAAATGTGGACTCTTTTAAACATATAAAAGCTGAGTGAATATATTATCAGAATGGTTGAAGATAAAAATAGTAAAAAAAAAAAAAAGAAAGAAAGAAAGAAAAATTGAAGTAAAATGGTACCAGATAGGCTTGGACCCATACTATTAATCTTCCCACATCTTGTGAATTGGATCATGAGAGTGCTTCTAATTGAACCAAAAATAGAGGGGAAGCACAGCACAAGGACCTGAGTGAAGGGAATGGAGTTACCTGACAATCTAGATGATTAACTTGGGAAATCATGTAGAGAGATAAAAGTCATTTATATTAAATTGTGTGTGTGTGTGTGTGTGTGTGTGTGTGTGTGTGTGTACATCTGTGGGCACGCCATGGTGTGAGTGTAGAGGTTGGAGAACAATTTGTAGAAGTCTGTTCTTTCCTTGTACTGTGAGACAGAGTTAATCCAGAGCATTCTAATGGAAAGATGATCTTCTCACTAATCTGAAACCCATGCTCACAGCTTTCACCTTTCTAGCACGTGCATATGTGGTGAACTTTTCTGGGTGATCTGTTCTCTTTGCCATTTCTCCCTAGAAAAATACCCACCCACCAATTAGATATGCCTGAATTACAACTTCATAGCTGGTAGGACAGATCCTCAATGTTTTTCTGCTCTCTTAGATCTTGATTCTTGTATCTTGATTCCTCCTATCATATTGAATTTCTAAGTAGAGATTAAAGTCAAGTTTTTTTCACTGTATGTGGTATGGTTTGGGGCTGTCTTATGATGAACAGAGATCTCTAGTGCCATAGCAAGCCCTTGGTCTAAAGTGACTTTTTTAATCTTCATAATGATAGTGGTTAAGAGGGGTGTAGTAGTAAGGGATGACATATACCCCCCTAGTGTGTATGTAGAATCATATTGCCCCCCTTCTCTGTATTTCCATGTATTCCATTATAATTAAAAATACTGTCTCCCATTTTGTCTGCATTAGTTTTGGTTGTAGTATACTGAAGGCTCCTTCAAGACTTGACCAGAACAATCTTTATCAAATTCTCAGAGAATTATACAGTGTTTAATTTATTGCTTACAATTTAATCAAATTCTTGACTCATTCAAGGGTTGAGTTCTTGGGATTGATAAAATATTGATATTCATAATGGTATCATTTTAATAATATGTTGAGAATTAGGCGATTTGCTTGACATTCATGACTTAGTTGTGGAGGTTTTTCTCTGCTTTAGAGATTATGCTGCCTGCTGAATATTCAGCAGTAACAAAATAAGTGCATTCTTTTCTCGTATGGGAAAATCCAAAGTTTAAACAAAATAAGCATAAACATTTAATTTACAAGTGTATTTAATGCTCTTTCAGAGTAAGTGTGTAGGAATAACTGGAGGGAGAAGAGAGAGAACAACACGTCTTCCACTTATTAGAGCATACCAAATGGAGCACAGTCTGCAAATGGAAACAAAATTTAACCTGAGACACAGGCAGATTTATGCAGCAAGTTCAATATAGATCCTGGGGCTGAAGTCAGTGACTAAGAGAAAGTACTGCTCAGACAGAGGTCCTGAGTTCAGTTCCCAACACCCACATCAGGCAGCTCACAGCCACCCAAAATTCCAGCAAGGGCACCTGATGGCCTCTTCTGGCCTTCACAGGCCCTGAACTCTTGTGCACATACTCATACACAGGCTCACACAAATACACAATAATCAAAAACGAAATAAATCTTTAAAAATAGATCTTGTTCTTATAATTAATCCATTCATTTTTTTATTCCACAGTATCTACATTCATTGAGAACTAGAATAAACTAGATATTGGCTCACAAACAGGATTTCAACTCAGTTTCTGCCTTTGGGATTATCCTGGTATATTTAATAATTAGTAACACCTTAAATTAAGATAATTGCATGCAAAATAAAAGCAGTATGATTTTTTACCATTTCCTTTCCCTTTTTCAGATGAGAATAGGCATTCACTCGGGCTCCGTGCTGGCTGGTGTGGTTGGGGTAAGAATGCCACGGTATTGTCTATTTGGAAATAATGTCACTCTGGCAAGCAAATTTGAATCAGGAAGTCACCCTCGGCGCATCAACGTCAGTCCAACCACTTACCAGTAAGTGTTCCCTGGCCTCCCCCCTTACTTCCTTGGCACTGACTTGATCTAATAGCCTGTCAGCTGTGACCCCACGTTCTTTTCCTTCATCTTGCCACTTTTCAAGATGTCATGAGTAGATCTTCCCAGTGTGAAATATAGTAATTGTGAGATAAACTTATTTTCACCTTGATAAAGTGTGTGGGAAATTTGACTTGACTGAGAGATAGTTTTGTCATTTCCATGATCTCGGTCTTTCTGATACCTGCTTAACATAGAGGAGAGAAAACATTAATGGTTTGGAGTCTGCATTACACTATAAATCCTGATATTGCAAAATATTCTTCATGCATTTTAAAAATGAAAGGAATAAGAAAACAGGAATTATTTCCCATTTTTGTATAACAAGTATAAGCAAGAATTTCAGTAAAGTATATGCACCAGAAGTTTGAGCTTTGCTTATCTTAAGGTTATTTTTTAGAATACTATGCATTTTGCCTTCTGAACCCATCCTTATTTTGTGTCTGGTAGATGTCACTTCCGTATTAGACAATAAACTATGCAAGCAGAGACAGTTTCTAGATTGGCTCAACATTATACTCCCAAGATTTAGAAAAAAAAAAACCAAAGTGTTTAGCACATACTAAGCACTCTCCAAACATTCACTGAGTTAATGAATAAATATTTGCTAAAATGGACCTCTTCAGAATGAGTATCAAAGATCACTTTGAAAACTCTCTCACCGTCTAAGACTTTGACTTTATGCTAGGCATTGGCAGACAAACTATTAAATTAGCACCATAATTCTGATGGTTTAGCAATCATATGGAAAAGTTAACTAGAAAAAGAGCGACCATTAAAAATTCTAATTGATGTGATTATTTTTAAAAATTAGAATATTGCTGGATGAGGTGGTACATGCCTTAATCTCAGCACTTGGAAACAGAGACAGGTGATCTCTGTGAGATTGAGGCCAGCCTGGTCTACATAGTGAGTTCCAGGCCAGCTGTGACTACAGAGAGACCTGTCTCAAAAAGAAGGAAAAAAAAACCCAGAAAATTTAAAACTTAAGCTAATAAAATTTATATGAAAGACACAAACTTCTACATACTCAAAGAACAAATGAGAAAGTGAACTGAAATTATAAATATAAAATCAAGGGGAAATTGAAATCAAAAGCATATTCTTAAAGCTCTTGCTAAGCTTATTAAAGTAGTGGGGTTCATATTACTATTTTTGAAGACACACCTCTTACTAATCAAAGGAGACCAAGAGATTTGGTGCACCTGACTGACATCTGGAGCAGCCTCCCAGTGAGCTGTTTTCATTTAACTAAAAAACATTTACCATTGGGGGTATTTTTAAAAGGGGTTTTCCCTTTAAATTTCTTCCAGTTTTCCTATCACAATTCCCTGTATCTCAGAATACTTGACACAATAATGTAAATATTTGAATTTTATTTAGTAGAGATTAGTGAATCTGATTTTTAAAAAAATCTAGACCACACAGAGTGAGGAAAATTTACTGAAATTCAACTGTTTACTTTTTCCATGGTCATCATTTTCCAAATTTGGGCAACTTACTATATGTCTACATCTTCTGTGGAGATCTCATTTAATAATAATGATGTATAAAGAACAGACCACCTGGGTGAGTTCACGTGTGAGCTTAGATGCTGTAATCACAGCTGGCTTTGTTTTCGTGTAACCAGTAATGTAACCTTTGCACATCACTTAACATCTATACATTTGGTGGTGATTCTGAGTTTTCATAATCTTCACATTAAGTTCATCACAATGCTTAGAGGTGAATAAGGTCTGAAGAACTCAGTAATTTCAACCATTCTAACCATGAAAGCAGTTTATTCCATTATTATTCTCAAATCTCTGTCCTTCAGAATCAACTGACTTCATAGATAGACACATTTGCCTGCCTTGTGGGTCATTCGTAGGAGATATTTGCACTGTCCCTAGATCATTTAATCCTGTTTTGTTTATCAAACTTTTTTATTGAGCTTTTAAAATTTCATACACTATTTCCCACTCACATCCAGAACCCCTCCCCCATCCATGCTTCACCCCACCACCACCAAACCCTGTGCACTCTGCAATGCACGCTGAGTCCTCTTCATTCAGGTGCTTGTACTCAGATTCCTTCAGTGTAAATGTGTCCTCTGGAGTCTAGTCAGATCATCCAGCAGTCATACACTCCCCGACCCAGCAGCAATCAGTCTCAAATAGTTCTCAATCTAGTGCTAACCCACCACCTATTGCTCATCTCCCCTTTGGGCCCTTGTTTAATTGAGCTGATCTGGGTCCCACATTGGAGCCACTGCTACTGCAGGCACACATGAGCAAACCTCCATTGGCCTGGAAGCCTCCACCATTTAATATGTTCACGAAACAGCCCTGGTTCTTACAATCTTTCTGCCTCCTCTTCTGCAATGGTCCCTGAGCCTTGGGTGGGTGATGTTCCATATAGGAGCCCATCCTACACTCTACAGTATCTTATTCTCCAAAACTTAGCCAGTTGAGGCCTTCTGTGTGTAATGCACTCTGATGTACATGGAAGCCTCACTGGTGAGAGTTGAGGGGTGCATTAGCCCTCTCTCTACCCTTATTCTGCTATGTTCCATGAACCGTGGTTGTAGGAATATGATTGCAGATGTATATTCTAACTTCACAATACCCCCCCACCCTGCACTCACTACCTCAATCCCTATGTCCTACCTTTCTTCCAAATCAGTACAGATAAATCAACTGCTTAGACCAGCATGATTAGGTAAGTTTATTAAAAGGTTTATATATAATACTAAGAGCAATTAAAAAGAAGTTTCAGGCAGAGAAGAGATGTGACAAAACTCATACTTTAAAAATATAATCAGGTTCACAGGAGGGAACCACAACTCTGACTCATAGAAGGGGACCACAGCTCCAGGCTCAGGAGTGGGGACTCAGCTCTGGCTCATGGGAGGGGATCACAGATCCAGTTCACAGGAGGGGACGCCCACAGCCTCCTCCCCTGAGGTCCCAGATTGTACATGACAGAGACTTTGCCTTCTTATGCTGGAGACAGAGGAGACTTCTATTATTTGCAGAGTCTGGTCTTGGGAGGACTGATTCTCTGGAATGTACCTCCCACCTCCTCTGAGGCACAGCTGTGGTCCTCATGAAGCACGTGGTCCTCATGAAGCACGCGGTCCTGGGTAGCTGTGGTCCTCACTCCATACATGGTCCTGGGTATCCAGGCCTTGATGTTGGACCTCTCCCATAACCAGACACCAAGAGATTTTCCATTGCTTTTCTATTACTCTTCTACAGGCCTGGTATGCCTTCACCTGTGCCCTAATTGAACTACCAGAGCTAAAAATCACAGTCTGGAAACTAAAATAAGAAAAAAAAAAGTGCTGTAGTAACTAAACTGATAATTCTCAAACTAAAATATGTAATTATATCTTAGAATAGAAACTTGAAATTCTATATGCCTATTATAATTTTTGAGTACTGTTTCCTGACAAAACTGAATTACCAAGATTCAACAATAATGTGAAATTTGTCACTGTTCCTATAATGTGAGTTTGCCATTTATTCCCTTTCCAAATTCTATGACCTATACAAAGTCTTTCAATGTAGTCATGTTACTTTTTAAAGAAAATGATTCTAATAAAGTATCTTTAAATATATATATATATGACACCAATGTATGTAAAAACAATAATAGTTGGGATTGCACTCAGTGTGGGGAAAAACTCTAATGAAGGAGAGCAGGTGTACTTAACCCAGTGTCAGAAGAATGCTCAGCTGATTATTGAGCCCTTGTTTGTGCTTTAGTGCTTACCCTTGGTTTCCTCTACCCTAATATCTGTAGTTCAGACATGTACAGTTCTGCTGTTCAACACCACACAGGTGATTTACCATAGATTTACAGTTTACTTCTCATTCTGAAGACTCCCAAGGGGAAATGCCAGGAATGACCTTGTAGTGGCTTTCTCTGTAAGGAAAATTGCTCTTAGAGCAAATAAGAGTCTGTGAACTAAAACTGAATATTAAGCTAATGAGGGTTGAAATTTGTAGTTTCTGTCAGATAGAATGTTCGATATTGCTTGGATATCTTGAAATTTTAGAGTTTTCTGTATTTTTTATTTTCTATAAAACTATATGGCTATCATAAACTGTGAGAGTGGATTAATTTGATATGATGGTCAACTGAGATATTTTAACAGTTCATCCCAATTATATTTTACTTGAAATGGTAAAATAATTGATAAAAAATTAAAAATGTATAAATCAATTATGGAGTACTGAAAACTTAAAGATAATCTGTGATCCATCTCTACATTAATACTATATTTGCTTCAATTATTATTTTAATAAAATGAATAAAACATTTAATTTGTAATTAGCCTTCCCTTTTCTTGTTAGGAACATCCAAAGAAGTCTGATCTGACTCAGAATTCAGTGTTCTTTTTATTAGCCTTCTATATAGACAGTCATAAACAATAACTTTTTATTTTACATTGTTTAATGTACATATGTGGTATTTTATATAATTGATTCTATAATTTTGGTTTCTTTTAAATAAAATTTTATGATTTTATAACCTATCCATAATGAAGTATATAGTTCTAACTCATTTTTCAGTTTCTATATGGCATATTAGTGTATGGATACATGGTATTAAAATTAAAAAAATTATTCTTCCTTTAGTGAACTACTTTTCAATTTTCAGAAATTTTATTCCTAACAATATTATTTTCCTAACATTATATCAGTTAAACTTTTATGTTTCATATGATATAATAAATCAGATTTCCTAAAGGTTCCTATAATGAGAATCATCAGATTTTTAATCAGAAAATTCACTGTAGACATAAAGACCAAAATCTTATAAAACCAGTTAGAACTTTGAAATGACATTCTCACTTTCCCTTGACATTGGTGAGTCATTGTGTTGCATGAACGCCCAAAGGATTATTTCCTCTGTACTTACAGTATTTTATTGCTAGTTTTATTTCTTGATAAAAAAAATTTATTGAGTCCTAAATTTTTCCATGTTTGATGATTTCATTCTTATCCAAAAAATGTGATATTTCCACCCATCTTTTTCTGACTCATTCCTGAATACAGATAATGCACGTATTACAAATAATTGTCTTGACATCTGGGAAACCCAGATAGTTGCATATATTTATTATGGTTCCAGTAAATTTGAGGTAGCATGAATAATTAAATGATTTTCCTGAGCAGACTTAATTGTTTTTCTTGCTGTATGCTAACTAAAAATGTTTAAAGATTTTTAATTACTTTGTTATGACATTTTCCTTAATATTTGAATGTTCCTGCTTTTCTCATTTTACAAGTGTTCAACTTCTCAGCTTTTTAGAGGTCCGACTTTCCCTCCACTGTTAATGGCCTTTTTCCTGCTAGAGCCTAGCTGCCTGATCAACACTGTCTCACAAACAGAAAAGTTAAGATGGAGCAGAGAAGCCAGTTTTTAAGTTCACAAGCTCAGAACTAGGTGCCTTGGTCAGAATCCTGGCTCTAAAACTTAGTGTCTCTGTAAAACTTATCAAGCTAATTTCTTTGGGCCCAAGTTTTCTCATCTTTTAAATGAATACCTATTTCAGAAATTATTATTAAGGTTTAACATAATGTTCATAAAGCTCAGATTACTTGTAGCATAATGGGCATTTATCCTCACCTCCCATTCTTTCCATGAAGAGAGATGCCATCTTATTTCTGCACCCAGTTCTCTTATTTTATAGATTTTGCCATGTTGAATGGCACATGATAGATGTTATAGACCTCAGTTGGAATCTCAAGGAAAAAAATGAATTTGATTATTTGACTTTTTGATCCATGACTCGGGACAGAGCTAAGAATCAGTTTATTCTTATACATGTCTTTGTTGTTGTTTCTATTATTTAGTGTTGTTTAGCAAGCCGTCTTACTGTTAATCGACTAATTCATACTCATATGATAAAAATAGGCTGTTTTCTATGAAACTCCCTGTCAGCAGAGATACACAATTACGTCAACCAGATAATAGATAAATGACGATAGATAGATGATAGATAGATAGATAGATAAATGATAGATAGATGATAGGTTATAGATGATAGATGAGAGACAGTAGATGATAGACTGTTAATCACTTAATAGTGAGATTAATTAGCATATGTACTGGATAGCTTCAGATGTCAACTTGATACATCTAGGGAGAGGGAGCCTCAACTATGCCTACTGGACTGGCCTGTGGACATGTCTGTGAAGCATTTTCTTAATTTTTGAACGATGTAAGAGGGCCCAGCCCATTGTGGGCATGGATGGTGCCACCTCTGGGCAGGTGGTCCTGGGTTGTATAAGAAAGCAGCTGAGCACAGGCCAGATGAGCAAGGCAGTAAACAGCATCTCTTTGTGGTCTCTGATTCAGTTTGTACCCTGACTTCCCTCAAAAATGGTGCCTTGGAATAGTAAGATAAAATAAACCTTTTCCTCCCCAATTTGCTTTTGGTCAGTGTTTTTTCATAGCAATAGAAAGTAACTATAACTAGGACACCGTCTGGGGAGGGGGAGTGGGGGGTCTCTCTCTCTCTCTCTCTCTCTCTCTCTCTATCTCTCTCTCTCTCTCTCTCTCTCTCTCTCTCTCTCTCTCTCGGTCTTATTGAGACAGAGTCTTCCTGTAACCCCAACTGTCCTGGAACTGTCTATGTAGACCAGGCTGGGCTGGGCTTGAACTCGCAGAGATTTGCCTGCCTCTGCCTCCCTAGTGCTGGGAGTAAAGTCATGTACCACCATGCCCGGTTTAACACCATGGTTTTTAAATAACAAAATTCCATAGAAAGGACAGGCAAAGTGTCGCCAAATCTGTTCTTTTCCGGTAATTCTAGGGGATGGTGTTTCCTACCTTTTCCAGCTTCCTGAAGGCATCATTATTCTCGATTCATGACCTGGTTCCTCCACCAGCACATGCACAGCCAGTAGCAGTGCATCCCCCTGACTCTTCTTCAATCATCACCATGACTTTTCTGGGCTCTATTTCTTTCCCATTTCCACCTGGTGTTTCTTTGAGCTTATCGGATAAACAGGATAATTTCCTAACTGAAAGCAGCCGATCAACAACTTTAGTTCCATCTTCATTGCCCTTCGCCAGGTAATCTGTTGCATGAACAGGCTCCAAGACTGAGGATGTAGATACCTTGGAGGTGGGAGCAGAAGTATTCTGGCTGTAAAGAGAGAAAATCTAAAAGCTAAAACCTGCTCAGAAGTACAGCTCTGCTCCCATTTCTACCTCCTGGCCTAGAATACATTCTGATTTAACATTTCAATTATGTAAGCAAAATCTGAAGAAGAAAAGGACTTTTCTGAGATGAAATCTCAGAATTCTAAGGTTTTTTTACTAGGGCTAAAAACATAGATTCCCAAAGACGTGAACCTATTACGAAACCCAATTACGTTTTTGTGTTTAAGCAACAGAATAGCCCTTGACTTGAGGAGTAAATTAAGGAATCATCTTGAGAAACTTGAATTTTTATCAAGACTATAGTCCTTGTACTTTACAGCCCATCCACAGACTAGCCATCTCTCTTATGATCTTTAAATTTTTGAGCATTCAAATGTACGATGCTTAATTTACAAGTATCTTTAGACTATTGGCACCAAGCTTAAAATTTAACACACCAATTTTTATGGGTGGAATTTGACGGAGTATATGAATTTCTAATGGAGGAATTAAAAGAACTGACTTTATTTTCGTTCAGATATTAATGATCTCGATGATGAAGAACAGATTTTTTTAACTCTAAAATGATAGTCATCACCAACATTTACTGTATTATTTATTCTTTCAATGTAATTTATTTGTGTTACCTCATTTAATTCTCAGAGCAAGCCTTTGAGTTAAGTTTTTATATTTTATTTATTGTTTTTATTTTATGTGTATGCATATATTGCCTGCATGTATGTAAGTGCACCCACATCGTGTAATGCTGATGGAGGTCAGAAGAAGCTGTCAGATCCCCTGAGACTGGAGTTACAGACAGTTATTAGCTGCCATGTGGGTGCTGGGATTTGAACCTGGGTCTTCTGCAAGAACACCAGTGTTCTTAACCACGGAGCCATCTCTCCAGCCCCCCAAGTTAGGTACTTTTTAAATCTTTATTTTGAAATGAGAAGAAACTGAAACTTAGAAATTTTCACTAAAAATACGTGGTTAATAAGTTCCCCATTCTGAACTTGAGTCCAAACCAAGTCCAAACCATTTCAGTGGGTTAAGGACTAATTCAATAAGATGGGAAAAGAAAGCCTTGATAATTTTTGTCTTCATGAAAGAATTTCCTTAACCAGAAAACAGTGAAGAGACCAGTCAGGAGCTGGGAAAGTCCCTCTTTCGCCTCTCTGGAGCGTAAGCATCACAGGTTGCACTCATGTGATTCTGCAGTCATAAGAGATAATAGTCACCAGCCGTCAGAAATATTTTCTATAACATCTCCTTCTTTGTTTGTCTATAGAGTTATTATTTGAGGGTGAGATATTATATTACAATTATTTACTATTCTTCCTATGGACATTCATTGTGAATAAAGAAGCTTTAATAATTTTTAAAATATTTTCTTTTATTATGCGTAAGTGTGGGTTTTGCACATGACTGCAGTGTCCTCGGAGGCTAGAAATGGTGGTTGTCCTGGAGCTGGAGTTATAGTTGGTAGTGAACTGCCCTATGGCATGGTTGCTGGAAAACAAACGAGTCTTTTGGAAGAGCAGCACATGCTCTTAATTGCTGCACCATCTGGATGACCTGAACCCAATCTTCAGGATTTATTTTGTCTAGTAGCTTACCAATAGCTTCCTTTCACTTATTGTTTTACATAAAAGGAAAATTAAAATAATATTTGAGCTAAATGGAGTCTGATTTGTGTCCTTAAATGTCCTTCGTTGTTGTTCTGTCTACTGTACCCACTGAGTCCCATTCCAGAAAGGCACTGTTTTTCCCCCTCTTAGCAACCATCAATTGTCAAAAATTCCTTAGGTTAGGTTGGGATTTCTTATTTCCCCATGTCTAGGCCAGGATTTTGTCTGGTTTGAGCTTGAACAGGACTTGTACATGCTGTCACCACTGCTGTGAGTACATACGAGTAACTGACCAGCTATCTGGAAGACTCTGTTTCCTTATGGACACCCAGCTCCTCTGGCTCTTACAATCCTTTTGCCTTCTTTTCCACACTGACCCCTGAGACTTGGGAGGCAGAGGTTTGAAATAGGAGTCCTATTCAGGGATAAGAGCTCTACAGCTTCTTGTTCTCTGCACATTGCTCAGTTGTGGGTTTCTCTATTTCTCTCTTATACCCCATTTGCTGTATAAGGAAGCTTCTCTCTGGTGAGAGTTGAATAATGTGTTCATCCATACGCAGAAGTTTGCATTGGAAATGTGTCACTTCAGCTTTAACGTCTCACAGACACTTATTCTCTGCATTTGACCAGTTCTGGAACTCTGTAGTAGCCTCCATCTGTTGCCAAAGGAGCTTCTTTGATGAGGAGTAAAAGGTTCACTTGTCTGTAAATATGAGGACCATACTTATAATAAAGTAAGAAATTAAGTTGGTCTAGGGGTGTGACAAAAGTAGATTTTTCTCTAGCAACTATGACCTCTCTAGCCATGTGTATTTTTCTATGTTTACAGTAAACATATGAGTTCCTTCCCATGGAACAGGCCTTAATTCCAATTAGAAAGCTGTTCATTACCCCCAAGATAAAAGTTACACTACTGCACCCATAGTGATATTTGCTGGGCCAGTCATTGTTGTCTATTAGGATTTATAGCAGGGTAAGTACATAGAACACTGTATTTTTACACAAGAACTATAATTAGTTAAGACAAATAACCTGATAGATTTCCCAAAAGAAAAATCCTTGACCTCTACTTGAAGGTATATATTTCCACTTTTTTCCAATTACAGACAACAGCATTAATACTACACTTTTAAATGTCCCAATAAAAGTCACGTCTAGGAAAATGGAATGAGATATTATACACACTTAGACATGTTTAGTTTGTTCTTCCTTCCTTCATCTTTATGCAATATCAAATAACGTTTTCCTCAGAAAATATAGTTCTGTGAATTGGGAATGATAAGTCTGTCTCATGTACTTAAAATGATAAGTCTGGCCCATTTGTAGTCAATTTTTGGATATTCCACATTAATCATTTCATGTGCTGATGAGTATATTTAAGAACATTGTGAATATAACACTGCAATAGTTTCATGGTGAAAATGGTATCAAATTACCTTAAAAGTAGCACACTTATGAAAGTCTAATTAATTTCAGGTAAACTCTATGCTATGAAATATCAATAATAATTTTTATTGTACATAAATAATATTTATCCAATAGATTTCAAGCTTAAGTAAATTTTCCACATTGTATAAAGTGAAAATTAATTACTAAAATAACATATTTTAAAGAAAAAGACAAAGATTCTAACACCTTACTATTCCTTTTTCTATCTTCATTAAAAAAAAAATTGTGGTATTTAAAATGACCTGGATGTCTCTTTTACTTAGTAAGTCACAACACTAGATTGTGAGTGTGTGTGTGTGTGTGTGTGTGTGTGTGTGTGTGTGTGTAGGCCAGAGGCTAATGTCAGGTGTCTTCTTTAATCACTTTTCCACCTTATTTTGGAACAGGGTCTGGATGAGCCTGAAGCTTATCAATTCGGCTATACTGTATGGCCAGGGGGCTCCAGGTCCTCATGCTTGTATGGCAAGCACTTTACCAGCTGAGCCATCTCCTTGGGCCCACACGACTGAATTTTTACATGTTCACAAGTTCAAAATACCAAATGAATAAAACAGTAAATCTCAAACAGTTATTGACTGTAGAAACACTAAAGTGAAATCTGTCTTATTAATCTAAGGTAGAACTTTTCTGTGCATACTCATATTCATTTTTCTGGAGAAGTTCTTTTCTAATAACCTCAACATCATTTTCAACATAGACGCCTGATTCAGAAAACACTAAAAATCAATAACCGCTTATAGATTAAATGAAAGAAGGTGGAGTTTAAATTTCTGTACTTCGGCTAAAGCTTATAAACCTGGATGACACATAGAAAATTGCATTTTCTTTATTCTTATAAATTAACACAATTATGTGGGGTTTCTTTACACCAGGATCTACTTCAGATTTATTTGGGAACATAGGGAAAAAAAGAAGAAAAAAGCAATTAGTATAAAGGCACTTGAATTTGAATAGTACAAAGTTTATTTTAAACTACATGCAGTTAATTTCTTGGTTTGGACAACTGGGCTAAGGTATTGAGGGAGAAATCAAGGGAATGGTTTAAGAGAACTCTATATACTATCTTACCAACACTTTCATAAGTCTAAAATTCATAATTGAGATGTTTACTTTAAAATTATATTGCCCTATGTTCAAATAGGGAGTAGAGGCTCTTATGTTCTGTTAGAGACCAACTGAAGGTTTTTTATCTTGTAAATACAATAGGAAGTGATTCCACAGACTTCAGGAAGGGGTGTACTAGAGGTGACATTACGGTGAAGAGAACCCACATTGTGGCAGACCTGGGGTCATGAATGGGCATCATGGAGGTGGGACTGGAAAGCAGGTTTACAGATATGAAAATATTTGAAAAATTAACTGACAGGGCTTTGTGTTACATGTTCCACACTGGAACGAGGCTGGACAACAGTATTTACTGACTTTTGGCAATAGTTGGTAATGCATTATAGATTGATTTTCTCTTTTAAAGTTCTTTAAAATTTAGCATGGGGGTGCTGGAGAGATGGCTCAAGTAGTTAAGAGCACTGGAAGTTCTTGCAGATGAGCCCAGTTCGATTCCCAGCACCCATGTGGTGGCTAACAATCATTCGTAATTCCAGTTCTAGGGGATCTGATGCCTTCTTCTGGCCTCTGTGGGCTTTGCACAGTGTTGATCTACTTACATACATGCAGGAAATCTACATATACACATAAAATAAAAACACATAAATGGATAAAATAAAGTAAAATTTATCATAGATGCAAACATCTGTATCCTTTTATATTTCTCCTTTTTTGCTCATTTTTACAAACTACCTCTTAAATGAGAAAATTATGCAATACTAGATTATTTGCACATTATGTTTCAAAATAATAAGTAAATCTCCCCTAAAATACAGTTTACATTTCAAAACATTTGGTCATGATTCATATTGTAAAAATATATATTTGAATACTTAATAAAATATAGTATGGTTGGAGAACTCATTTTTAACCTCAGAAATTGAAACCAGTCTAAACTCAGTCTTAATTTCTTAACAGTCAGTTTTTGTCACTGATCTATCTTATGTAAAATTTGTGCATTAATAGAAATCCAGTTGCTTTAACTTAATACTTTTGGCTAAAGTTCAAAGAATTTCATGAATTCATCAACGGCGACAAAGACAAATTTGTCCTAAGATCAGTTTTTATAATATTAGCCAACTCAACATTTCTTTCTTTGGAGACAGAAAATTCCTCATATTTGTGGGTCTAAAGCCAACATGTTTTGATGATGTTTTTTCACATGTAATCCCTTCACCTGAGTAGTATATAAATTCTCAACCTTTGCTAAATGCTAGAACTGTAATTAAACTTTGCAATAAATTAAAACAAAATCTCTCCTTTTGACAAGGAAATTGAAAACCAGATAATTTGAGAGACTTTAATGGTACAACTAGTCAATTTGCCCTTACTAATCTGCATTGGGTAGGAAAACTGTAAAAAGTAAAAGGTCAGGTTTTCAAAGATTAGGTATGTGCCCTCTCCTGTCTCGTTCTTGTTCACTATGTTTCTTAAGTTTCTTTTTACAAGCATTATCATTTCTGAGAAGCATCACTTTAAGAGAATTTGTACAGAACATTTTTCAAGATGGTATATGAGAGAGGAAGCTTCAGTACTTTAAAGAGTTGTGCCATTTGTGTGTTACCTTCAAAGCATTTTCTCAGAATGATTAGTTTTCTTTGAGTTTACTTTTCTAAATGTTCTTTGTATATCTAGGGTCTATTCAATTGGTTTGGGAATATGGGAAATGCTATAACTCATTAATATCAATTCTTTTCCTGATATTTTTCAGATAATGAAATTGAGTTGTTCATTATATAACCGAAAGTTAACAATTTTTTGTTTCTACTTTTGCTTGTCCTTTATACAGACAGCAGTGTCTAACAATGGACTTATTTTTAAGATAAATATTTAATCAGAAGAATGAAAATATATAAGGCAGTTATTTCATTTGAAAAAACTATTAGCTACCTTTTCCAATTTTTCATTTGATGTCTCTTCTAAGTTCTGCTTGTTGATGTTTAAAACTTTTGGATGAGTGGTTTGAATTTAAATATCTGCATTTACTGCAAATAAAATCATAAGCTGTTAAATGTTAAAATTGGCAGCGTCCAAAGAACCCTATCACCTCACTACCTAACCTGGGCTAGAGTGCAGAAGGAAATGAGGTGGGAGTCACAGAAATGCCCCTATTCTCTGCTTTATAGTTTCCTGTGGACACATATGAAAACCAACCTTTTGTTTCAATTTGTCCTTTAAAATTTAGAATTCAAAAATTGACCATCTTATATTGCATCAAAATAAATAAAAATATGAATAGCCTTCTTAAGATGCATAAAAATTTGGTGAGATCTTATGTTTAATTTCATTCCTTAGCAAAAAGATAGCCACGTGGATAATTAGCAAGAACAGAAGCTAATTTAACACTGCAGACTCAGTATCTGCCTTGATTCTTATTCTTTCTTGGTGCATAATTAATCTTTTACTGAAGAAGCAGTAGAATAGTATAAAAACTATAAAATATGCATAATTCTATTTGTATGTGTGTGTGTGTGTGTGTGTGTGTGTGTGCAGAAGAGGGTTCAATAGTGAAAAAGAGTTGGAAAATAAGCATGAGTGATATTTGTGTTACTGATGCCATCATGCTGAGGCTGTATAGGGCTCTATGAATGAGTTCTTTTTTCGCTGCTGATTTGAATATTTAAAAGGTAGGGAAAGCAAGATTCCAAGACTCAGATTTTACTGAAAGCAGAAACATACTCACAGAGCAAATGCACAAAGAGACAAACTCCCAAGGTAGAGAGGAGACCCATCGCTGGATTCCAATTCTGCTCAGAGGGTTGGGATTGGCTGGTTTGGGCTATTGCAAGGGATTCGATACTCCAGATGAAGAAAGGGATGATAATTCCTGCCACAGGATGCGGAACCCACACCCATCCCTAAGATTTGAAAGTCCTGTTGAACACTTCACTTTGGCAGAAAAAAAAAAAAAAAAAAACAAAAACAGCCCACGAAGTCTTTGTCTTAGAGAGGGAGAAGAATCAAGCAGTCATCTCAAATGTTTAAATGGAAAGTACATTAATCTACTAGAATCTCTTTTCCATGTCTCTCTGCTTACCTGGGATTTGTCTGAGTCCTAGTCCCTCTCTAGTGCAAAGGAGAATGGTGAGGTCTCAATCCTTGAAAAGAGAGTATAGCTTAGAAGCAAGTAGATTTCTTTGTCTATATTTTAGCCTATTCAAGAAGGTTTAGGCAGAGAATAATCTTGAAAGGGCACTGCCTCACAACCTGGAGTAGAGGAGTACTCCTGTCTTACAGACTTGGAATTTTTATATTTTTTTTCCTTCAGGGAGTGCTGGTGGTTGGAGTCAAGACATATTGCAGAAGGCAGTTGGGAGGTGGGCGACAATCATGCAAGACCCTGGTTTCCTGGAAGCTGACTGGAGGGCTGCTGTCATGGGAGATGTGGGCCTACTGCGGCATTTACATTCAGGGTCTAATATTTCTCCTTCATTGTCTGCTTCTGTAAAACTCCAATATTGACAATGTCAATAGTCATTTGACAAGGGAAACAATCTACTTCACAATGGTAGCATTCAGAATTTTGGTAAGTGCATCTAACTCTGGGAACCTAAAAATCTCCCAGAATCCTAATAACAAAAGA